>NW_021604693.1:1443594-1482142 GCF_004785775.1 Grammomys surdaster | reverse complement strand
AAAATAAAATAAAATAAAATAAAATAAAATAAAATAAAATAAAATAACAGCACCACCACCCCACAGTAAAATAAAATAAAATAAAATAAAATAAAATAAAATAAAGGATAGAGGACTCCTGAAAAATAACACCAGCATTGTTGACTTCTGGCTTTTACATGCATGCACATAGGCATGTGTACTCACACATACGTGTGGACTACACACAAAAGATACAAAAGGGGAAAGAAAAACAGAGTTTTGTGGGGAAGTATGAAGGAGTTTGTCTGAAGAACCACTTACCATTTTCAGGAATGTCTCTTTGCCCAACACACAGCCCTGGGGGTGAAAAAAACCACTCATGAGGCATAAGTTCCTGCCTGGAGTCATGTGGTCATTCTCCCTGGTCCTGAGAGGCACCCGGAGAACACTATCATGTTATCACTTGGGGTTTCCCTCTCAGGAGCCGCATGCTTCCTACTCTGAGCTGTAGCTTCAGCTCATTTCTGGGATTGAGCGTTATCATCTTGTTGCTCTTATTCCAAGGGTCCCATCAGCTTGTTTCAGCTTACAGTCCTATAAACTCCCACAAACCTTTCCAATGTTCATCCCTATCCCCAAGCTTCATAAGTCACCATGTCTGCCAGACCATGGGTCACATTGTCTGGGTCATTACTTCTCCTCCAGGGAAGGGGCATGAGCCTTGTAGGACACTGGGGAGAAAAGAAGGTAACCTACTCCTGATGGTACAAGATCCCATGAGGGAAGATGGTCATGCTGGCATTTGCCTTTAATCGATGGGCTGGAGAGATAGCTCAGAAGTTGAAAGCACTGACTGCTCTGCCAGAGGTCCTGAGTTCAATTCCCAGCAACCACATGGTGGCTCACAACTGTTGGGAGCCGCGGCAGGTGCTGGCAAAGTCCGCCATCGCTAGGTGGCGCTATCAGCCATAATTCTTCCTAGTAAACAAGTAAATTGCGCATGTGCCATGGTAAAAGCCCGCCAAAGTTAAAGCCCATCCCACGGTGTTTGGCGCGCAACGAGTAAGCAGCCAATCAGAGGTGAATACACCGCTCTAGGGTTTATAAGCAGTGCCACCCCAGGTCTTCTTCGTCTTCTTCCACCATTTTGGTTTTTGGGAATAAACGTGTTCTTACGGAAGGATTCTGGTGTGTGTGTGTGTGTTCTTGCCGGCGAGACACTACACGCGCGCCTCACATTTGGTGCCGAAACCCGGGAGAATTTACCATCGCCGGCACTGTTTAAGAAGACCCTCCACTCCACGCGTGGAGTGAATCCAGAACCGTAGAACGAGGTAATGTTCTCTGAGAGACAAGTTTCGACTTGATTTATTTCGTCTCCCTCCCCAGTTGGCAGGAACCTTAGAGGCTCTCGCTATGGTGTTAGTATCGTTAGTTTTCTTCCTTCTGGTTCTCGTGAGGGTTCGGGGAGTGGTAGATGGATTACAAGTCAGCATGTCAGAAACAGAGAAAGAATGGAAGCGCCTAGAAATTCAGAAAGGAAAAGAGAAAAGAGATATATTAAGAAAATCAAGCCTCCCCGAGAACCAATTCATGGGGATGAGAGATGAGAGGAAGAACACTCTTGGGAGAGACGGGAGAACAGGAAGCCTCAGAAAGAAACCTCTTTATCTGGTAAAGGAGCCAGGGTTTTTACGGCGTGATAGCTCTGAGTCGGAGGGGCTAACTTCCTCCGAGTCAGAAGACTAAGATGAAGAGATAGATGAGGAAGAAAGATGCCAGCCGGATAAACGGCTGCCGCCACGAGATCGAGTGCTTGCGCTAGTGAGGGTTAATTGGAGGCTGTGTTTGCAAGAAGAGTGGTTTGGGGGAGACAGTCTAGGTGAATGAGGAATTGACCCAGTGCCGATCTTGCCTAAGAGGTGATAGCGAAACATAGGTCAAGAGAATTCTAAACAGACATTGCCTGCAGCCTAAAAGCCGCTTCAGGCAGGAAGAGCAGGGTTAAAAAGAATTAGAAAGCAGGGTATTGAAGTGTTAAATTAGCTGCCCGCTACATCTCCAATGAACGAGATGAAAAGTTACATCTTAAATATGAGAGAGAGAGAAAGAGTTTTAAAAAATACAGGTGTCCTCTCTCTGAGCTGTGTCAACAAAAAGAATGAAAAGGCTATTTCAGAGTTCATCTAGAAGCAGAGAATTTGGGAGACGTCCTGAAATTCTCTGTAGTTCTTAGAGGTCCTTCCTTGTTGTTTGTCCTTGGCACGCCAATGTCCACGTGTTTGTGTTTGCCTTTTGTTTCATTGTCTAAATGTTCTGTGTTTGTTACGTGTTCAAAAAGAAAGATCGTTAAAACTGCTTGATCCAACCTTTGGGAGCTAAAAAGGTCTTTTCAGGAATTGAGGTTGGCATAAGCTGCTTTTAAAAGAGACCAGCAGCATTTTGGGTTTTATAAGGAAGCTAAGAGTTGTTTGTCTTAGAAAAATCTCTGTGACAAGGTGCTTTTCTCTTGAAATTACAGCTAGAAAGACAAGAAATTTTGTTTGATCTAAAAATAAGATATATAGCCACTTCATTGTTGTTTCTAATTGGTTTTAAAAGTATAAAAACGTTCTACATGTCTTGGTTATAGACTATTGGCTTAAATTATTGGGTGTGATTAGAAATTTACAACTTTGGTAACGAAAAGTGACGTAAAACTAACTCAGTGTTAGAGTCATTCAGAAACCAGGTGTATAAAGAGTAAGATTTTAAACCAATATCTCTTCAATGAGATTAAAAGCTGCTTCATACATTCATATGTAAAAAATTGGCAACAAAACTTTGTAGCATAAGAGTAGTCTACTTGGTGTTGATTTTAGAAAAAGTAGATTGTTTAAATTGGTTTTGCTTTTGCTTCTCAAAATTAATGGTTATACTCTAATGTTACAAAAGAAATTTAAAAATTTTGTTAAACTGCCAGTATTCCATTGACTACGGTTGGCAGTTGTAATCTTGAGTTTAAAATTTTTTTGATTCGCCCATGTTATGGAAAGGGGGACAGCAGATAGAGTTAAATAAAAATATTTAAAACGGGTTGTGATACAATGCTGGCCTGCTACAGATTAAGAACATTTACATTTAAATTAAGACATACAGACTGGGAACTTAACATGCTTGTAAGACAAGGTCAGTGTGATGTTAATCAGGTTGAACTGCCCACACAGCCCTCAGACCATACAAGCAAAGACAGACTTAGATACTTGTCTTTACAATGAAATTACACCCTCATACAATCAGGGTCTGGCCATAGCTTGCACAGAGCCATAGAGATGGGGAGTGTTTTAAATGTGGAAATTTAGACAGTTTTAAAGTGACTGTCCCAGGAACAGAGGCTTGAACAACAGTCAGGTGACCAAGGTTACCTGACAAACCTGTCCTTGGTGCAGAAAAGATAATCCTTGGGCCAGGCCTCAGGATATAGGCCAAGATTAAAAACATAACAAGAGACCTAATCTTAAATTAATAATTGAAGGAAAAAAGGGGTTTAAAAGATTGATAGATACTGGAGCTATTTAACAATTTTTGGAAGACAAGATTGCCTTCAGCTTGGCTTTATCTGATACTTCACTCAGCTAAAAAGAGTTGGTTATTCATTTAATCAAAAAACACCAGCCGGGCGGTGGTGGCGCACGCCTTTAATCCTAGCTCTTAGGAGACAGAGACAGGCAGATTTCTGAGTTCGAGGCCGGCCTGATCTACAGAGTGAGTTCCAAGACAGCCAGGGCTACACAGAGAAAGTTCAAATTTAAGATTTATAAAACTAATGGGGCACTACAGCCTGACTTGCCTACTCCAGCTGCCATTCAAGTAAATGCATATAAAATTATTATAGATTTAAAAGATTGTTCTATACAGTTCCTTTACCTCCTGGTAAAGATGAGAGGTTTACATTAAGTGAAATTGCTTGTGATTTTTGAGAGCCCATGAAGCCATTCATTAAAAAAGCTTGCCTCAAAGAATGATTAATGGCCTTAAAAAATTTGTTGTTGCTTTAATACAAAATGTTAAAGCGTTTGAATCTCTCAGTATATATTATTCGTTGTATATTTTATTGGCTGATCTCTCTAAAAGAGTTTTTCTACAAGCCCTTGCTCTAGTACAATGAGCTTTAAGATTTTAGAGTACTTGTTGCTCCAGAAAAGTGATTCTCAAAAGTTGTTAACAGATATTAATTGGCTAAAACCTCATTTTCAGCTTACCATAGAAGAACGTAAACCTCTGTTGGATATTCTCAAGGGAGATACAAGTCCTAATTCCCCTTGACAATTAACTGATGAGGAGTAGATAAACACTTTTACCCTCAATATTTTAGAGCCTGACAGGCCAAAAGAAATGGTCAAATAAAAGGACATCTTGACCGGACAATGAAAAGGTCCAGATTCTATTTTAATAAAAGCCAGGGGAGCGGTCTGTGTGTTCCCACAAGAAGAAGACAACCCGTTTTGGCTACCAGAGCGGCTGATGCGGCGACTTGTGATACTGGAAGGTGACACCCAGACAGACCCTCCAGGCTCTGATGATAGCCCTTGTGCTGATCCAAGGGATACAGGTTCCTAGTATTTTTGTTTATTTTATCAAATTTCACCTTTAAGAATTGTACCAATGAAACCTGCTAGATGTCCCAGTGTTAAAATTCTGAAAGATTCACTCGCACTATGGTTGCCAGAGTCACGCGATGGGTTCCCATCCCCGTGGAGACTCCTTCCACTTTGTCATTATTTAGACAAAAAAGAGATTTTGGTATAACTACAGCCATAGTGGCGACGATATTAGTTAGTGCCATTACCGCCACTGCCACTGAGATTGCTATGTCAACTTCTGTTCAGGTGGACACTACCCCCAATTGTCAGCCACGGTGACAGAGACTGTTAACCTTCTAACCTCCGCCAGTACCCAACTAAAAGGCGGGCTAATGATCCTTAATCAACGCCTTGATTTAGTGAGAGAGAGATTAGATATCCTCTTTCAATTAGCCCAATTGAGATGTGAGAAAAAACTGGGTACACTTTACATCACCAGTGTACAGTATAAAAACTTTACTCGTGTAACTAATCTGTCCAGAAAATTGTTTCAGTATCTTACAGGAAATTGGTCAGAAAACTTCAGTGAGACACTCAGAAAATTGAGAGCAGCTGTGGTGAACATCAACTCGATGCACGTGGATCTGTCCCTGACTGAGGGACTGTCCTCCTGGAATTCTTCAGCTTTCTTTTTCTTTTCTTCTTCTTTCCTTTTTTTTTTAAGTGGGTGGGAGTAGGCCTGTTTGGTATGCCCTATGTTGCGGATTAGTATTCATCTTTTGGTTGGTTTGCAAACTCAGAGCTCAACAAAATCTTGACAAGGCTATTATTGGCCAGGCGCTTGTGACCAAAGTACTAGGGGCTTCCCCTGCAGTGTGGTTATCACTGCCTCAATTATAAGCAGTCTCCCCCTCACGAGTGGTGGTGCTAAATGTTAGGCCATCAGCGTTGCACCCCAGAGGATTTGCCCATTACACTGGGTCAGTGAGGAGTCTTGGCCTGGCTGATCCTTGTCTGTGTAGCTGTGGTACCTGAATTTTGAGACAAACAGCCCTTGCACCCCCTAGGAGATGACTCCATTGCACAGGGATGGGTGTTTGCATCTCTTTCTGTTCCCCTTAGCCCTTGCACCCAGAGGACTTGTTTCCATTGCACCTGGTAGGGTAAGGGAGACCGTCTTAAACTATCAGTTCTTGATCACTTATTCCCCCAAGATGGAATTTGCTTGATCGGCCTTGAGTTTGAGTCATAACCGGTACCACACTAGACAGGCCAAGAACAGCCAGATAGATAACTCCATCCTTTTGTCTCCAGGCCAGCTGCCAATTGGTCCCAACGACGGGAATAAGCTGATCCCATATGCCAGAGGTACACCACGAATGGTGATTTTACCCGGTGACAGGCATTACGAGTGGCCACAACCTGGGGCGCACATTCTGAGAATGCCAGGTGTGGGTGCGCGACCCTCATAGCCTAGACAGAGAGCTCACCATTCTTTGGTGCTGGCTGTGGAGAAATGTCAGTCAGCCTAGACACGGGACATTGACCAGTGCCTGTTTAACAAATCAAAAAAGAAATAGCCAGTAGACAGATTCCTCAGCCGCTGCACCCAAGGGCTTCTGGTAAGACACCCTGTAAAGCCTCAAACATTTGAGCACCACCCTCTAAAGAGACTCGACCCGCCGTGAGACCCCCAAATATGGGAGTTACGTAACCTTCCCAGGGACCTCTACCACCCTCTGTTTTTAAAACAAAAAAGGGGCAGATGTTGGGAGCCGCGGCGGGTGCTGGCAAAGTCCGCCATCGCTAGGTGGCGCTATCAGCCATAATTCTTCCTAGTAAACAAGTAAATTGCGCATGTGCCATGGTAAAAGCCCGCCAAAGTTAAAGCCCATCCCACGGTGTTTGGCGCGCAACGAGTAAGCAGCCAATCAGAGGTGAATACACCGCTCTAGGGTTTATAAGCAGTGCCACCCCAGGTCTTCTTCGTCTTCTTCCACCATTTTGGTTTTTGGGAATAAACGTGTTCTTACGGAAGGATTCTGGTGTGTGTGTGTGTGTGTTCTTGCCGGCGAGACACTACGCGCGCCTCACACACAACCATCTGTAATGGGATCTGATTCCCTCTTCTGGTGTGTCTGAAGACAGCTACAGTATACTCATATATATATATATATATATATATATATATATATATATATATATATATATATAACAGATAAATAATTCTATAAAAAAAAAAAAGAACAGCCTGGACTAGGTGCAGAGATCCTGTCTCAAAACAAACAGACTAAAAAGACTGTGTGGAGGGAGGCTGGGAAGGCTGTTCAGTCAGTAAATCTCTCAGTATAAGCAAGTTTGATATCTGGTACCCATGTGAAATAGATCACTGTGGTGGCATGTACTTGTGGTCCCAGTTGCCAGGAGGTGGAGACAGGAGGATCTCTTGAGCTCAGTGGCCAGCCTATATATATATACACACACATATATCATATATGTGTATATATGTGCTCATATATGTATATATGTATGTACATACATATATGTGTGTATATATATGCTCATACACATACAAACATGCATACATACATATAGATAAGCAACAATAATTAAAGAAGAGATCATGAATTGGGAAGTCAGACATGTAAGGAGTTGGAAGGAGATGGCGGGCAGGAGTGGTGCAGATGCAATGTTCCAGTATGATCTTATGAGAAAGAAAACATTAAACTAAAAAATTTTAAAAAACCCTTCATACACATTGTCTGTGAAATTCACTCTCCAAGTTCATGTAACCAAGCATCCAGAAACCACTGGCCCAAGTAGTCTTTGGGGCTGTAGACTGTCCCAGTACCTGACCTTACTTACATCCTGAGAAAGCTTCTGTCAAAAAGAAAAAAAAAATTAAGAAGGGGTAGGTGGTGACACATACCTTTAATCCCAACACCTGGTATACAGAGCAAGTTCCAGGACAGGCAGGCCTACACAGAGAAACCCTGTCTCAGAGAGAGAGAGAGAGAGAGAGAGAGAGAGAGAGAGAGAGAGAGAGAACTCTGTGTAGCCCCTGGCTATTCTAGAACTCACTCTATTGGGCACGCTGGACTTGAACTGAGAGATCCACCTGCCTCTGCCTCCTGAGTGCTGGTATGAAAGGTGTGTACCACCACTCCCTAGCTTTAATTGCAGCAGTTTTTATTACTACAATTAAAACACCATGCCCGAAAGCAACTTGGGGAGGGAAGGGTTTGTTTCATCTTACAACCCTCAGCTCATACTGCATCCCTGAGGGAGGCCAGGAAAGGAACCTGGAGGCAGGAGCTGATGCAGAGACTATGGAGAAACACTGCATCCTGGCTTGCTCCCCAAAGTTTGTTCAGCATGCTCTCTTATCCACCTGAGGGTCACTCGCCTAGGGGTGGCACCACCCACAGTGGTCTGAGCCATTCCACATCAGTCATTAACCAAGAAAATGCATCTGTGTATAGAGATTAGCATAGTCTATGTACAATGACATGCAAATCTGTGAAGCATACCATAAAAAAAGAAAAGAAAATGTCCCCACAGACTTACCTCCAAACAATCTGATGGAGGCATTTTCTCCTGTACACTTGGTAAGCACTGCCAACAAACCTACAGCCCCAGCCCCTGTCTTTCCCCAACTCTGTCTACTACATGTTGAGCATTGGTTTTGCTCACAGAGATTTTTGGTTTGTCCTATGCACTCAGGACACTGATCCAGTGTGAGTTCTGGCTTCAATCCCCACCCAAGTATCTCACCAGCTTTATGATTCCCTGGAGACTGAGTAGGATGACCCTGAACAACTTACGGAGGCAGAGAAGGGAAAGGAGCCTAGAGATCATGGTGGCTCAGCGGCTGGTCCAAGGGTCTTTGCAGGTCTACTACCAGCAGAAGAGCGTGACCAGGGCGTCACAAGCTCTCCAGCCTCAGAGAGTAGGCAGAATTGGTTTTGAGGGAGCTGCTCAGTTCCTTCCTCCCATGTTCACTCTCAGGAAATGTGCTGGTGCTTTCTGTTGCAACATATTCCTATAAACTCCTTCAGAGACTTGACTCACTGGGTCCTCTTCTGTCTCAGTCAAATTTCAGGCTTTATACAAGTAATTTCCAAAAGGCCTAACACTGGTCTTGCTGGACGCATACTGAGCTGAGATTTATGTAAATTGAGAGTCAGATATCATAGTCACTAGACATTGGCCAATACTCCTTTCCTAATAGAGATAATCTGACTCTCCTTACTGAGGAAGAGTGACAGGGCCCAGATAGTTTCTCTTTTTTACCTTCATTTTATTCTGCTGGATCTCATGTAGCCCAGGGCAGCCTGAAAATCACCGAGTAACTGACGATGACCTTGAACTTCTGGTCTTCCTGCTTCTACCTCCTGATGGGCATGTGTCACCATATATGCTTTAGGTAGTGCTGGGAATTGAACCCTGGGCTTTGTGTTTGCTAGACAAGCACTCTACCAGCAAAGCCACAGCCACAGCCACCTCCACCCACCCCCCCCAAATGCATTTCAAGTTCAAGCTACATGAGTGAGCATTAGTCATGATGGCATTTGCCTTTGATTTTTGTTTTAGTATGAGAGTTTAGTTTAGTTTTTGTTTGTTTTGTTTTGAGACCAGGTCTCCAGGCTGGCCTCAAATTTACCATTGGTGAGGATGGGCTTTAAGTTCTTATCCTCATGCTTCAATCTCCTGGGTACTGGGGTCAGAATTTTTCAGTCAAGGAAGCTGCTGAACACACGAAGATGATCATGGCAAGACTAGGCCCATGGCTCAGGAGTGCAGGGCCTGAGTCACTAAGTTTAAACCCCAGTGCCATCACCAAAACCAACTCCAAAAAGGAATGATCATGACAGCATTGTCCATAAAAAATCAGACTAGAAGGAGCCCCTTGAGAATGATAGTCATGTTAGAATCATAAAAGAGAATGATCTCAAGCTTTTGCAAGAATAAATAAATAAAATGCATGTAAGCCCATGAAGTCTCAGAAGCAGCATGGAGTATGAAAGAACCTGGACACAAAGAATGTGTGTGGTCCCACTCTAGCTATACGGGGCAACTGCAGGCAAAACTCAGTCACAGAAAAATCCAGAATGGATTATCTAAGAGGAAGCAGAAACTGACTGGAGAGAGGAGGGCCAAGAGAACTTTTAGGAGTGCTAGAAGAGTCTAGTTTTTGTCTACACAATGTGTACACCAAGGTGAGAGAAAAAGATCTGATAAATAATATGCATGGCAGATGATGGATAATAGAGGGATGATGGGAGACAGAAGGATGGATGGATGGATGGGTAGATAGACAGACAGACAGATAGATAGACAGACAATGTCATAGTTTGGACTTGGTATGGCTATTTTCAGCTTACAAGATCAGGCAACTTTAAAAGATGGGGCCTAATAGAAGGTCTTGAATCTCTGGAAGTGTGCCTTTGAAGGCAATAACAATATTCTAGTTTTTTTCTATTTCCTTTCTTCACAAGAAAACTAGCTTTTTTTTCACTATCTAATTCTGCCATGATAAGCTGTCTCAACAGAGGCCTCAAACAGTGGTACCAACCAATCAGTCTGAACCTCAGAAACCATGAGCGAAAATGAAACTTTCCTTTTTTATAAGCTGATTTATCCTGAGTATTTATTACAGAAACAAGAAGCCAACTGTCATACATATCTAGGTAGAGAGCTATAATGTCCCTAAAATGTGTCCTAGGATTTGTACAGTTTCCTTTGTTAATGATACCACTCATTAAAAACATTAGGATACAAACATAGGTGAGTACTTAGAGTGCTTGCTTAGAAAGCACAGTCCCTGGGTTTGATTCCCAACACTGCATAAAGTGAGCGTGGTAGTAATCCCAGAACATGGGAGATGGAGACAGGAGGATTAGATGTTCAGGGTTAAGGCTGTAGGGATTGATCAGCCATAAAGAACATTTAGGGGGCTAAAGGGATGGCTCAGAGGTTGACAGCACTGACTGCTCTTCCAGAGGTCCTAAGTTCAATTCCCAGCAACTACATGGTGGCTCACAGCCGACTATGGTGGGATCTGGCGCCCTCTTCTGGCATGCAGGTATATATGCAGGCAGAACACTGTATACATGATAAATACATGTTCTTTTTTTTTTTTTTTAAGAAAAAAAAAAAAAAGAACACTCAGATTCTTGGAGAGGACCCGTGTCCAGTTCCCAGCACCTACACAGAATGGCTCACAACCTGTAACTCCATACTTACACTCATGCACGCATGCAGACACAGTCACATACAGATTTGTTGCTAAAATTCCTTCTCTGGGAAAGTTGTAAACATCTACCTACTTCTTAAGGTCCCAGTGACAAACAGACGTGTGACTCCACCAAAGCTCACTCTAGACCAGCAGTTATCAATCTGTAGATCACAGCCCCTTTAAAGGTCCCATGTCAGATATCCTGTATATCAGATATTTACATTAGGATTCATAACAGTAGCAAGATTGCAGTTATGAAGTAGCAATGAAAATAATTTTATGGTTGGAGGTCACCACAACATGAGGAGCTGCATGAAAGGGTCGCAGCATTAGATAGGTTGAGAACCACTGCCCTAGGGGAATCAGTGAGTTGGTTAAGCTTACAGAGAATGGATGAAGGGTTCTGGGAAGAAGCATGAATGACCTCAAAGCAGCCACATTGTAAGATCTTCACCCAGCTTGGTGAGGACTTCCTGACTGATGGCTGCATAGATGGTACCACCTCAATAGTCCTTCCCAACCTATATCCTTCTAGCCCCCAACTAAAGCCATGTGCAATTAAAACAGAATTGCATAAACCTAGGTTGAGGTAGTGGATACTCAGGCAAGAACGCCATGACCCTCCCCAACTCTCTTTCTATGGGGAAAAGTCAACAATCACCGAACACAGCTGGGACAATTTTTTCTTGACCTCACAAAGATAGTGGCAGTTGAGCTCATAGGATAGTCCTGTACAACACACATAATTAAAAAAATAAAAGTCTTTCTTGAAAAGTAGGTAAATAAATAAATAATTTTTTTACAAGAAGGAAATAAGTCTTCATTGGAAATTTCAAGAAAGGGAACTCCAATGTGGCCTCTGGCCCACCCCTGCTTCCTCATCTGACGCCTTCCCTCAGGCTTTAGCAATTCCTGTGCTTCTGCAGAACTGAGCACACACAAGTATCATGAGGCTGCCTGGTCTGACTGTAAGGCATCTCACTCACAGCTCAGGCATCCAGCTGAGCGTGTCACTCCACAGGCTTCTTCAGCTCTTGAGCCCTGGGGTTCTTCCTCTTGAAGATAAGCAGAGAGCAGTATCAAGTCCAGAGAGGAGTATTTGACTGTGAATACTCAAGATGGATTATGATACCAGAATTGGAGATCAAGATGGGACACCAACAGGGGCTGGCCCAGTGGTTAGGAGCACTGGCTGCTCTTCCAGAAGGTCTGAGTTCAATTCCCAGCAACTACATGGTGGCTCAGAACCATTTATATTTGGATCTAGTGCCCTCTTCTGGCACGCAGATTTACATAGAGACAGAGCACTAATATACATAAAATTAATTAACTAATTAACTAAACATACATACACAAGGATATGACACACACAAAAAGATGAGGCACAGGCAAATCAAGGAGGCGGGGGGGGGTGGGGGGTACAGAAGATGTAATGGAAGGAGGGCTGTCAAATGCTGCCCTCTGGATGAGGCATGGCCTGTTACCTATGCACATCAACTCAGAGCAACTGTGGCTACCTGCACAAGATCAAGGCACTACATGTAAGTCTGTATATCATGTGTATGCCTGGTACCTGTGGATATCAAAAGAGATTGTTAGATCTCCTGGAACTGGAGTTATAGATGGTTCTGAGCCAGCATGTGGTTACTGGAAACTGAACCTGGGTCCTCTAAAAGAGCAACAAGAACTCTAGCAAGTGAGCCATCACCCTAGTCCCTACACGTGGTTTTCTGCTAGGTGAGATGGACAGCCCTCCCGTTTAAGGCAATAATTTCAACAGATAGGATATAAAAGTTGGTTTTAATTCTTATTCTACATATTTTTAGTTAGTGTGTATCCATGCACACATGTAAGAGGTGTGCAGAGGGGACAGAACAACTTGTAAGAGTCAATTATCTCTTTCCAGGCATCAAACTCCAATCACTGGGCTTGGTGGTAAGTGCCTTTACTTGATTGGTCATGTCACGAGCCCCCAAAAGTGTTAGCCTTTAAAGAAAAGGCATCTTTGATTGTTGGTAATTACCACAGTTCAAACTTCTTAGCATTAAAAAGACATCATAAAGAAGACAAACTTTATATTCTTATATCTCAAAGCAAAAAAAATAAATAAATAAAATAACTAAAATGGGCCTGGAAGATGGTAGAGCCAGCAAAATGTGTGCTGTACAACCATGGGTACTCAAGTTCTTTGTCGTTGTCGTCGTCTTCCCCTTCTCTCCCTTTTTCTCCCCCCTTTTCTCCTCCTCCTCTTCCTCCTCCTCCTTCTTCTTCATTATCATTTATTCTTTTTTTTAAATAGAATACATTTCAACCACAACGTCCCCTTCCTTTATTCCTCCCAGTTCTCTCCTACCTTTCCTTTCCCCCAGATCCACACCACCTACTCCCCTTCCCTCAGAAGAGAACAGCCCTTCCAGGGATATCAACTGACCCAGCACAAAATACTATAAAAGTAGGCACAGAC
Organism: Grammomys surdaster; assembly: GCF_004785775.1. NCBI lineage: Eukaryota > Metazoa > Chordata > Mammalia > Rodentia > Muridae > Grammomys > Grammomys surdaster. The sequence continues at coordinate 1,468,917 of NW_021604693.1, read as the reverse complement.
CCTCACATCAAGGTGGGGAAACACAATAGGAGGCAAAGGATCACAGGAACAGGCAAAAGAGACAGAGACACCTCTACTCCCACTGCCAGGAGTCTTCCCAAAATACCAAGCCAATAACCATAACACACACTCAGGACCTAGTGCAGACTCATGTAGACTCCAAGATTTCTGCTTCAGTCTCTGTGAGCCCCTATGAATCCTGCTTAGTTGATCCCATAGACCTTGTGTTCTCCTGGTGTCCTCAACCCCTCAGGCTCCCACAATCCTTCCTCCACCTCTTCCACTGGGTTCCCAGAGCTTCAAGGGAAGGGGCCCAATGGAGACCTCCAAGAACTCTCTCTCCACATAATGTTTGACTGTTCTGAGGACCTGAGTTCTTATCCCCAGTATCCACATAAGCAGTCAAATGTTCCAACTGTCCTAGTAATCCCTTGCTGGGCAGAAGGAGACAGGAGGATGTCTGGGGCTTCTTGTTCAGCCAGTCTTGGTAAATCAGTGGTTCCAGGTTCAGTTGAGAGAACCTGCCTCAAAAACAGGATGGAGAATGAAGAATGGAGAATGGAGAATGGAGAAGAGAGAGAGAGAGAGAGAGAGAGAGAGAGAGAGAGAGAGAGAGAGACAGAGACAGAGACAGAGACAGAGAGACAGAGAGAGAGAGACAGAGAAAGAGACAGATTGATTAATGGTTAAGAGCATTTGCTGCTCTTCCAGAAGACCTGGATTCAGTTCCCAGCATTCGTTGTCAGATAGCTCACAACTGCATGTAACTCCAGCTCCAGAGAATCTGATGGCCTCTTCTGGCTTCAGTGGCACCTGCACACATGACACACACACACACACACACACACACACACACACAATGGACAAAGCATCAGCATCAACCCAATAATTTATCAAAACCATTACAATTAATTGCATATTAGATACATGTAATATATACTGCACAAAGGTACCTAATCTTCATACTACATACATAGTGCCAAGGATATCCAGGAAGGTACAAAAAATACATTCTAAAAGAAATTGTAAAATAAAGTCTTGTAGATCATACTAACATAATTATGAACACAGAAACAGATCCATAGTACCTAGGCTTTGGTTTATGCTCTAGGTAGCATGCCCTGTCTATAGGAAAAAAATAGATTTGTTTTCAGTGTAGTAATTGTAAAACAGTGAAGTATCTGGTGAACATCCATGCCCAGTTCTGTCCTCTGTGACATATAAGGAATGAAGAGATGGAACTGTCAACCCATCCCAGGATAACTTTCAAAGAGCGGGCAGTGCAGGCTTCGTAGAAAACTGAAGAGCAACTTGTCCTCTTTGACCAATGATTCATGGTAGCCCTGGGGTGCTGTAGGGCCTGTGGGTAAAGAAGATTAGACCTGAATTTGGTTGAGAAGTATTAACTCTTTTGCTATATTTTACTTATTTTAAGTGCATATGTGCATGCATATGTGTGCCAATATATGAGTGCTACATTATATGTGTGGAGGGCAGGGAAGAATGTGTGGGAATTGGGTCTCTCTTTCTATGAATGGATCCTAGGGATCAAACCAGTTTTTTCAGGTCCAGCAACAAGTGCTCTTACCCACTAAGCCATGCCAATTACTTGAACAATATTAAATTTATAGGGTCTCCAAACATAGATTCTAGTCTAGGGGGTCCCTACCCCCGCTTCCCATCCTCTCCAACTTGAGATATTTGAAAGCTATAGTAGGTAGAAGGTGCTTTAAAAACAGGCTTTTTAGCTGCTCAGTGGTGTTACATGCCTTTAATCCCAGCACTCAAGGGGCAGAGGAAGATGAGTCTCGGTGGTGATTTCCAGGCCAGCCTGGTCTACAAAGTGAGATCCAGGACAACCAGAGCTACACAAAGAAACACTGTATGTGGGGGATGGCAGATGTGTGCATGTTGGGGTGGGAAGCTGCAGGGGCCAAAAGAGAACATTAGATCCCTGGGGCTAGAGTTACAGGTGCTTGTGAGCAACATTTCGTGTATTCTTTTTTAAATTAATTTATTTTTATTTTATATGCATTGGTGTTTTGCTTGTGTGTGAAGGTAACAAGTCTTGCTTGGAGTTACAAACAGTTGTGAGCTGTCATGTGGATACTGGGAATTGAACCTGGGACCTCTGGAAGAGCAGTCAGTGCTTTTAACCCCTGAATCATCTCTCTAGCCCCATGGGTAATTTCTTATTTCACAAATTTGAAGCCTCAGCTGACATTTAATGGGAAAGGACATTGTACTGGTTAGTAATCTAGATATGTTAAATATATCTATGCCTAAAACAAACAGGATAATGCAACATGGCAAGATACTCTACATAAGATGATATGGGTGCCCATGTGGAAAACCATGAGAAGTCTCCACGGTAAACCCGAATGTTTGGATGACTCCTTGTAAGGATCAGAAGTACGCTGCAGTGACAGTAATGAATAATGGAAATTTTCTATAAAAGAAAATCCTCATAAGTAGGTTCATTAGCTGCTTTGTGGTAATCATCTAATTATTAGTGTAACTACTTAATATATAATTAATTACTTAATTCTTTTTTCCATGTTGATGAATGTATAATTAACAAAACTTAATTATATCATAGCAGAATGTGTTATTTCTTTTTTCTTCTTCTTTTTTTCTTCTTCTTCTTTTTTTTTTCTTCTTTTTTTTTGGTTTTTCGAGACAGGGTTTCTCTGTGTAGCCCTGGCTGTCCTGGAACTCACTCTGTAGACCAGGCTGGCCTTGAACTCAGAAATCCACCTGCCTCTGCCTCCCAAGTGCTGGGATTAAAGGTGTGCGCCACCACCGCCTGGCTGTGTTATTTCTTTTTTATTGTTTTTGTTTTATGTTTTGTTTTGACAATGTCCTACAGTGTACCTTTAAGTGGTCTGGAACTCAGTCTGTAGACCAGGCTAATCTGGAACTCATAGACATTCACCTGCCTCTGTCTTCTGAGTGCTTGGATTAAAGACGTGCAACACCACACCTGACAATTTTTTATTTCTCAATGATAGCTCCATTAATTTGGTGGTCAAAAATTCCTCATAACTACTCAACAGTCAGTGACATAGGGAAAAATTTGTTATTTTACCTGGGTCTGCTTAGTGACACCCTCTGATTGTTCCAGGCTTCAGCCAAGAAAACTGCCATAAACACCACAAACATGGCGGATATTCCCAGACGGATGAGATTGCTCTTGGTATAACATTCTGATACGGCACTTGGGGAAACTGAAACAGAGAAGATGACCCACACGCTTTGTAAGGAGCATCTTTTCTCACCAAAAGGACCAACCAGATCTGACTCTCTTCCATCCACTTGCCGGTGGGCAGCTGTCCATTCTTTGCAGTTTTAAGCCTTCTGCACAAAATGTAGGGTTTTATGAGAGTTGAAATGAATGGAGGTTTTCTTTAAACCTATTTTCTGTATATACATTCTGTCTATTCTACTTTGTTTTCTGTTGCCAGGATAAAAACATTCTGACCGAAAGTAGCCTGCAGGAGGAAAGGATGTATCTCATCATGTAAGTTACAATCCACCATCTAGGGAAGTCAGGGCAGGAACTAAAAGTAGAAACCATGGAGAAGGGCTGGAGAGATAGCTTAGTGGTTCAGAGCATTAGCTACTGTTCCAGAGGACCTGGGTTCAATTCCCAGCACCCACATGTAACATACAACCATCTGTAACACTAGTTACAGGAGCTTCAGCACCCTTTTCTCACCTCCTTGGGTAACTAGCATGAATGTGGTATACGCACACATATATACAAATAAAATATTCATACACATAAAATAAATCCTTTTTTTTTTTTTTGGTCTTGTTTCTCTGTGTAGCCCTGGCTGTCCTGGAACTCACTCTGTAGACCAGGTTGGCCTCGAACTCAGAAATCCGCCTGCCTCTGCCTCCCAAGTGCTGGGATTAAAGTCGTGCACCACCACTGCCCAGCGAAATAAATCTTTAAAAGGAAAAAAAAAACCCTCTAAATTCCAGCTTGTCCTCTGGCTCACTCTGCCTCATGCTTAGCTGCTTTTTCTATTCAGTTCTGGACCACATGCCTGAGGAGTGGTGTCATCCGAAGTGAACTGAGCCCTCCTACATCAATAAATAATTAGGATAATCCCTCACAGACATGCCCACAAACCAATCTGACTTAGGAAATTCCTGAATTGAGGCCTCTTATTTCTGATGACTCTAGGCTGAATCAAGATGAAAATCAAGGCTAACTAGGATACTGCCTGTCTTGGCTAAGGTTTCTAATATTGTATAAGACATCGTGATCAAGGCAACTCATAAAAGAAAGTATTAAATTTGGGGCTCACAGTATGGGAGAGTTAGAGTTCATGACAGTCATAGTGGGCAGCATGATAACATGGTGCCCAAGTGATAGCTGAGAGCTCACATCTTGACCCAAAAACATGAGGCAGAGAGAACTGACTAGGAATGGCTTGGGATTTTTGAAACCTCAAAGTTCATCTTCCATGACATACCTTCTCTAACAAAGCCACACCTCCTGATCCTTACCAAACACTTCCACAAACTGGAGACCAAGCATTCCAGTGCATGAGCCTATGGGGGCCATTCTCATTCAAACAACCATACTGCCTTAGCTCGTCTTCTTTATTTATTTTGTTACTTTATTTTATTATTCTCCTTTATTTTGTCTCATTTCTATACCTTCCCTGATTTCCTTTCCCCTCATCTCCTTTGATACTTTAGGAGTTAGTTTTATGACCAAAATGTAGACCAAAAGATATTCACAGAACACCAAAATCCATGGCAGATCAGCATCTCTCCTCAGACTACAAAATGCCACACTGAGCACAGCAGAACTTTCACCTGACATCTGAGCCCCTGGAACATTGTGAATCTCTGCTTCACTCAAGAAGGGCTATTGCAACATGGTAATAGAACAAAACGGACACAAAGAACAATGGAACACAACAGATAACCCAGATATGAACCCACACAGCTGTAGCATCCCCTCCTTTTTTGGCAAAGATGCAAAAAATTCACATTAAAGAAAAGGTACCCTCTTCAACAAGTGCTAGGAAACCTGGACCCCCACGTACAGAATGAAATGGGATCCCTGTATCTCACCCCGCACAAAATCAACTCCAAATAAATCAAAGACCTGAATGTAAGAACTGAAACTGAAAATATTAGGGGAAAACATTTGCCTTGGCAAAGACCTGATTTCAGTCCCTAGCACCTATATCAGGTAACTCAAAACCATCTGTAACTCAAGTTCCAGGGAAGTCAGTGCCCTGTCCTGCCCTCATTCACATGCATATACCCACACACAGACATACACATAATTTTCAAAAATAAAATAGATCTTTTTTAAAAGAGAGAAAAAAGATTACAAGTGATAAAGCAACAAAATTATGGAATAAACTATAATAATATATGTTATATTATATAATATTATAATATTATATATAACATAAATTATGCTATATATTATTGTTGCAGTAATTATTTAAAATGGCCGCTGGTCAAGCCGACTATCTTCTGCGGCAGCTCTGCCTAGCTCAGCCACCATGTTCCGTGGCCAGAGGCCACGTGCGCACCGCAGCTAGAAACGGCCAGCCAGAAAGACCAGCCCTGCCACCCACAAGATGCCAGCGTGGGAGATGGCTCTGCCAATTTCCCACGCTGTCTCCACAAAGTTTGAACCCCAGACAATACCTGCCATCCACGCAGTATCCAGTAGAAAATGAGACTCTAATGCTTAGATTATCTAAAGGCTTTATATGTTTGGTAATGATCAGTAACAATATGCCCATGCAAAGAGAGTTGTTTCCCAATTAGCTAACCTAAATAAAAGTTGTTACCGGCGACCGCTCTCCATACCTGCGAGGCTCAACATCCTCCTACATCTCTGCCCTCTCTAGCTCCTCCTCTTCCTTTTCCTCTTCCTCTCCTAACTCCTCCCACCTTAGCTCCTTTTACATATTATATATAATTATATATTATACATAATTATATAATATATTACATAAATATATATCTTTTATGTATAATATGGTTATATATAGTTATATTTGTATTATTATATATAATGTATACATATATTTTATATACTTGTATTGCATATAATTTGTATCATGTATAAAAAATTATATATTATATTATAATCTATATAATCTATAAGTAATATATAATATATAACATAATATTGACAATATATAATATGTAACACAATACTGTATATTATATAACATGTAACTATTATATAATTATATAATACATATTATATAAATATATTATCATAATAATATAATAATAAATTATTAGAAAACAAATCCTCTTGCCATGATAAAATCCGTACTTGCCACTGAGATTGCAAGATAGTCGCTTGAATTCGAGGCTCTGAAAGGGGGTTCTGTCTGAAGGTACACACAACTGTACCTTCCTGAGTCATTGACTGTCACTTTCTGAAGGGTGAAATTCACTATGTCGCTTTCTGAGTTCTGAAATTGTATGGGCGATGAAGTTCCCTCCTTTAGCAGAGCGAACATTTTATAGTCTGTCAAATTGTATGGCTTCTGACACTGTAGGTTCACCTTTTCTCCCATGGTCATCAGGCCCGAGTGGTGGACTCGGAGGGAAGGTTTATACAGGTACCCTGTAAGAGAAACAAAGTCCAAGGATGAGAGGTGAAGCCTGGAGTCCTCTATTCATTCTTCTTGTCCTGCAAGGGCCCTGCTGATGCTTAATCTTTCCGATGGTCTATCTTGACTCTTAACAGACATATTTTTATTAATTAAATTTGTTTTTAGACAGTTTTGTACATGTACACATTGCATACTGACCATTTTCACCAACCCCAATGCCTTCCTCATCCCCATAAATCTCTCTTGTGTTCATTTCCATTCATTTTGTTTGAGGTCCCACCAAGACTAACCAGAGCCATTTGTGTGACTATTGGTTTGTAGCGATATGCTGGAAACTGGTAGGCTCAGCAGAGGTTACTCCCTCTCTCTGAGTCTACCCACAGCCAATAGTTTAGTCATAGAGAGTATGCCCTGTAAGCCCTTTCCTTCCCTTGACTTTATTGTTGATAGAATCATTCGTGTATGGGACCAGTACAGAACACAGATTTTTTTTTTTACCCCTACAGATCTCAGGAAAGCTGGGGTATTCGATTTCATCCTCTTAAACTCATGTCCTCCTCAACTCTCCAACTCTTCAGATGACACCTCTTTTAAAATTACTATTTTATTTATTTATTGGGAAGGTGGCATACCAGAGCATGAATGTGAAAGTCTCAGGACAATCTGTGGGTGTGTCTCTCCTTCCTTCTTGTGGGTTACATTGGGTTGTCAGATGTGGCAGCCAAAGCTTCTACCAACCAAGTCCTCTCAGCAGCCCTAAACGACACTCCTTTTCCCTACCTACATCCCCTTGGTTCCACGCTCACCCTTTTCTGAAAATCACTGTATGTCATTCTGAGGCAGCCTCTCCTCACCTGTCACCAGTAGTAAGAGACTGTCACTGGAAGGTGAGATTCCATCAGGGGACTCCTTTAGATAGTATTCACAAGTATAATATCCAGCGTCTGCCTGCCGTAGGTTAGTCAGACGAAATTCAGCTGTCCCCTGTGTCAAATGATGTGGAAGTCTGGAATCCAAAATGACATCTCCCTTTCTGAGAGAAACCTGTATGCCTGGGGTGGGACTCACGCACTGCAGGGTCACGTTGCTATTCTCTGAGGCTACTGAGTTGGGCCAAGCACTGAGGCTGGGTTTGGGAAGAAAATCTGGAGGGAAGCAAAAATCAGTCTGGCTCTGACACATCCACCTGCTCCCAGGAAGCCCAGGAAGGAAACAGAACATTTGGGATGAAAGCTCAGAGTGGGTGTGTTGAGTCACTTACCGTTTCTCTTTGTGTCTGTTTGGCCAACAGTCGGATCTGTAAAAACAGTCATGAGTGAGGTACAGGTGCCTGCTGAGAGGCACCTCGTTACCATCCTTGGTTCTGAGGAACACCCGAGAGGTTCCTGCTGAACCCAGACCCCGAGTTAATAGGTTCAGGGTCTGCAAGCTCCCACAGCTAGTCTCTGGCTTTAGACCAACTTAGCACCTCCTTTGTTGCCTGCGACTCTCCTCTGCCACCTCTCTGCTTCCACTTCAGTGGAATACTTCAGTGCTTCTCAGGTCTCCAAAATTCCACAAATCCTTCTAATCTCACATTCATTCTATCCCCAAATTTTACTTATTCTCACCACTTCTGTTAGAGCAGGGTGTGCATTCCAACCTCCACTCCAGGGATAGACAGAAGCTATTCAAGACACTGGGGAAGTCCTATAGATTTGGGTGTAAGACTAGCTTCTTCCTGATGGCAGAAATGCCTTTCATATGCTGGGGTGGGATGTCTCCTGAAAGTCTCTTGGAACAGGGTAACCCTTATAGTAATGGCTGACTGGTGCTTTAGGTAACATGACTTTAGGACATCTATTCCCAAGCTATGGATGAGTGATTGGGTGTGTGATACCTGAAATAAGAACAGTCGAACATCAATGAATCACCTCTATCCCAAAATGAAAAAGAGGAAGAGCACTAGAAATCATGCAGGTCCCCCAACAACTGGAGCAGGGGCTGTCCCTGACTGTTGCTGCCTGTGGATCCTAGACCCCTAACCCGGCTGCCTTGTCTGGCCTTAGAAGGAGATGATGTTCTTAGTCCTGCAGTGACTTGATGTGCCCAAGGTGGGTCGGTATCCAGGGGTCCTCCACCTTCTCAGAGGAGAGGGGGAAGGGGATAAGGGAAGGAGGGTGAAGGGGAGGAGGGGACACTGCAATTGAGATATAAAGTGAAGAAAGAAAGAAAGAAAGAAAGAAAGAAAGAAAGAAAGAAAGAAAGAGAGAAAGAGAGAAAAAGAGAGAGAGAGAGAGAGAGGGAGGGAGGGAGGGACAGAGGGAGGGAAGGAAGGAGGGGAGGGAAGAGAAAGAGAAAGGGGAGAAAGGGGGAAGAGAGAGGGGGAAGGGAGGAAAGAAATCACAAAAGATGAGCTGGAGAGTCAGCTCAGGAGTTGCAAGCACCAGCTGCTGTTCCAGAGGACCCAGGTACCTACATGGAGGCCAACAACTACCTGCAACTCCAGTTTCAGGGGCAGGGGATGTGACCTCCCTTTCTGGCATCTACAGGCACCAGGCATGCAATTGGTGTACAGACATATGAACAGGCAAGACAGCCATATCCATAAAGCAAAAGGAAAGTAGAAATTATTAAAGAGAATATGTGAAACTTTGATTGGAAAAGCTTCATTTCACAGTAGGCAGCAGTGGATCGGAGGACTGAGGGTAACAGAGCGAATGCTCAGCCTAAAAGGGACATCTATATCACTACCACCTCTGCCACTGCTGCCACCGCTGCAGTCACAGCCACCACTACCAGCAGCAGCAGCAGCAGCAGCAGCAAAGCTCAGAGCTCATCATAGAAGAAGCAGAAGCAGGAAGAATGAAAGAGCTCAAGGATGGAAAGAAGTGTTGTGAAATGCAGTCTTCTGCACATAACACGGCTATTACACTTAGGAACTTACAACAGCTATGGTTACCTGGACTAGACCTGCACTAGATCAAACCAGCCAAAATCTTGGCATAAATGTATAGAAGATCTCCAGGCCCCATCCTTTACTGACCAGCTAGTGGAGGTTGATAGCTGCCAGGAGTAGGGGGAGCTATTCTTTTTGGAGAACATAACCACTTGCAGATTTCCCATGCTGCAATGGGTGGCACAACATTCGTGCACATAGAGGCAGCACTAATTGGATTTAGTGGGTTATATCAAAAACACAAAAACAAAATAACAAAACAAAAAAAACCACAGGGGCTAGAGCAATGTCTCAGAGCTTGTACTGCTCTTTAAGAAGACCTGACTTTGATTTCCAGGACCCATGTTAGATATCTTAGAACCACCTGTAATTGCAGCTCCATGTGATCTGATGCCCTTTCTGGTCTTCATGGACACACACACGCACGCACGCACGCACGCACGCACGCACAAAAATACTTGAAGACATGGAAGAAGAAAATGGGGGTTGGGTGCAGTCATACATTGCATTGTATATATGGCTGAAATTTAAAGCATTAAAAACAATTTGAAAAAATAAGAAGACTTCTAAAGATCCCACAGAAACAGAAAATTAAGTGTGAGAGAGGAGATATCTGCCTGGCTTCTCTACAGAAGAGGAAAGGCCGAAGACTCGTTCACAACGTAAGTCTTGGTTAAAGCAAAACGTTGGTTGTCCTGCTCGCAGGACAAATTTCACAAACTTAAGGCCAGTAGGAACTATTGAAGGGCAAGTGATCCCATGGGACAAGTCAACATCAGGAATGAAATTCATTTTTCTCGCCAGGCGGTGGTGGCGCACGCCTTTAATCCCAGCACTTGGGAGGCAGAGACAGACGGATTTCTGAGTTCGAGGCCAGCCTGGTCTCCAGAGTGAGTTCCAGGACAGCCAGAGCTACACGGAAAAACTCAGTCTCAACAAAAACAAAAACAAAAACAAAAGAAAGAAATTCATTTTTCTCTCTGTAACATCCAAACTCTGAAATCAGGAAGGAATAGAAGAAGGTCACAGGAGACCTAAAGGTTGAAGAGAATTGTGGGCAGATATAACATGTTTTATTTTTTTAAGACTTTTATTTATTTCATGTGTATGAGTACACTGTAGCTATCTTCAGACACACCAGAAGAGAGAATCAGATCCCATTACAGATGGTTGTGAGCCACCATGTGGTTGTTGGGAATTGAACTCAGGACCTCTGGAAGAACAATCAGGGCTCTTAACCACTGAGCCACCTCTCCAACTCCATAACATGTTAATTACCATCCCACAGACCACTAGGTGACCACATGCTGACAGGTGACCAGGCACATACCAACACACATAGAGAAGTAGAGGCACACACACAGACAATCACACAAAGACCACACAGAGGTAAACACACAGGCCTATAGGCTAACACACAAACACACAAAAGTTTGCCAAGGTGAGGGCTCTTGTCTCTGACCTCAAGGTTATATTTATACAGAACCACATAAAAGTGGCATCCTGCCATAAACAGTTGTATAGCAGATTATATCACTTGTTTACTTTGGGGTTTTCTAGACATTCAATGTCAACCTTTTTGTTTTTGTTGTTGACTCATGCTCCCTGGATGTACAGTGTTAGCTATCTTGGTCCATGCCAGATGTCCACGTTGTCTAAGTATAAACTGTCCCAAAAGCCCTCTGTTCCCTACCCCTTCTCCATACCTTATGGATTATACCTAGGCACTGTTTTGAGAGGGAGCTTACTGTTAAACACTCAGATACTCTAGTGAGAGCCAGAAAACAGAATAATTACAATCTGGGAAATCTGCACCTATAGTTTCTGTGTGGAAGACAGCTGTAGTGAGGGGGGCGTCCAAGTGTAGACATATTCGAAAGTTGAGGCAGCAGGAATCTTGGACTTTGAAGGATACAGGATACCCTGTGGTGAGGAGCAAACCCCAACACTTCAAGATAAATGGAAAGAATAATAGCACACACAAATCTGCACACACTCATGCTCGCACACAGACAGACACACACACACAAATTCGGACAACTGAGATAAGCAGAGAGATGGAGCATCAAAATCTGTGGAACAGGAGAAGCAGTCAAGATACAAACAAAATATATAGAATACCTATTCAATGGGATGGTAGTAAAATATTTTTTAAGTTTAGGAAAGAAAATAAATATCCAAACACCAGGTTATAAATAGACATACAAGCCAGGCGGTGGTGGCGCACGCCTTTAATCCCAGCACTTGGGAGGCAGAGGCAGGCGAATTTCTGAGTTCGAGGCCAGCCTGGTCTACAGAGTGAGTTCCAGGACAGCCAGGGCTACACAGAGAAACCCTGTCTCGAAAAACAAAAAAAAAAAACCAAAAAACAAATAAATAGACATACAAGAGCCCATCCATGACGAATCATAGTTAAAATACTAAGACAGCACAGCAAAGAAATATTAAAATTTGAAAGAGGAAAAATTATGAAGTCACAAAAACTAACACCAGTCCTCTCAGCATAAGAGAAAAACCACAGAAGGATGGAATGGTATACTTCAATCCCTGAAAGTGAATAGCCTCTAACCAAGGTTATTATATACTGGTTATAATCAGTAACTAGAAAAGAATTGATCATGTTCACCTCAGCAAAGCAGCAAATCCCAAACATGAATGGGGCAGAAAGAAGAAACATGATTCATGTCAATCATGAAAACAACCAACATAATTATAGAAACTGGGAAATCTGTCTCAGGAACTGCAATAAGATCTGGAGAGAGGCTCAGCATTTTGAGAGCGAAGGATCAGAGTTCAATTCCCAACACTCACAGTGGAAGGTTCACAGCCACCTCTACTTCCAGATCCAGGAGATTCCATGCCATCTTTTGGCCTCTGAAGGAGCTGCACTCATGTGCACACACACACACAGAGACACACAGTTTTTAAAAAATAAGTCAGCTATACAGTGGTGGTGTATGCTTTTAATCCCAGCTCAGAAGGCCGAAGCAAGCAAATCTCTGAATTCAAGGCAAGCCTAGTCTATAGAGCAAGTTCTAGGACAGTGAGGGCTATTATACTAAAAAACACTGTCGAAAGAAAGAAAGAGAGAGGAGAGGGAGGGAAGGAGGGAGGGAGGGAGGGAGGGAGGGAGGGAGGAAGGAAGGAAGGAAGGAAGGAAGGAAGGAAGGAAGGAAGGAAGGAAAAAAATGCCTTTAATTTCAGCACTTTAATCCCAGGCAGAAGCAGGCCAATCTCTGTGAGTTCGAGCCCAGCCTGGTGTACAGAGTGTGTTCCAGAACAGCCAGGACAATACAAAGAAAATCTGTCTTGAAAATCAAAATAAATACATAAAATAAAAAGATAAACATAAAATTAAAAAAAAAAAGAATTGCCATAAATATAATGGTGTTTCCTCTCTATTCAAAAGACAAACTTTAATTTGATAGGGTTTTTTTTAAAGATTTATTTATTTATTATATATGAATACACTGTAGCTGTCTTCAGACACACCAGAAGAGGGCATCAGATCTCATTACAGATGGTTGTGAGCCACCATGTGGTTGCTGGGACTTGAAATCAGGACCTCTGGAAGTGTAGTCAGTGCTCTTAACCGCTGAGCCATGTCTCCAGCCCTTGATAGGGTTTTAAAAGCAAGATTCAACTGTGTCCTCTCTGTGAGAAATACACCTTCCGTTGTAAACACCACACACAAACACACATACACACACACACATATACACTTACAGAGAGAGAGAGAGAGAGAGAGAGCGAAAGAGAGAGAGAGAGAGAGAGAAAGTAGAAGGATGGAAAATTATATATCAAGTAAATAACAGCCCCCAAACCAGCAAAGTAGCTATACTTAAATCTCAAAAAGTAGAGGTCAAGTCAAAATTAGTTTCAGGGTCCAGGCATGGTAGAGCACACCTTTAATCCAAGCACCTGGAAGGCAGAGACAAGCATATCTCTGTGAGTTCAAAGCCAACCTGGACTGTATAGTGAGTTCTAGGCCAGGCAGAGCTACATAGTGAAAGCCTGTCACAAAAAAAAAAAAAAAAGCAAAAAGCTGGGCAGTGGTGGCACAGGCCTTTAATCCCAGCACTTGGGAAGCAGAGGCAGGTGGATTTCTGAGTTCGAGGCCAGCCTGGTCTACAGAGTGAGTTCCAGGACAGCCAGGGCTACACAGAGAAACCCTGTCTCAAAAAACAAACAAACAAAAAATAATAATAATTAGTGAAAGGATACAAAGTTTGTTCTGCCTTTGAGATATCTCAGGTAAAGGCACTTGCCACCAAGATTTAATGATTATGACCTGATGAGTTCAATGGAATCCCCACATAGAAGAAGGAGACAACTGACTCTGTCACATTGTCCTTTGAACTCCACATGCATAATATGGCATGTGTATGGCCACACACATATGTGTTTATATGTCCATAATAAATAAATGTAAAAAGAAAAGGAAAAGGTTTAATGACTGAGTTGGGCATAGTGACTCATGGCTTCAATCTTAGCATTCGAAGGCAAACACAGGGAGGCTGTAAGTTCAAGCCAGCCTAGACTAGGTAGAAAAAATATATACATATATAATGCCAATATGCCCCTGATGTGTCCATTTCCATAAAGTAATACGAATGGATATAAAGAAACGAACAGGTCCAGATACAAGAATAATAGGTATATACCACTGTCATCAATAGACATACCATCCAGACAAAATATCAAAAAAGAAACCTCAGAATTGACTTGCACCACAAATAAAGTGAACCTAACAGACATTTAAATGATAGTCTATCCAACAGGACTGAAATACACATTCTTCACAACTTTTACCAAAATAGACCATGTTTGGGTCATTGTTGTAAGGCAGTTTCTTCCAAAGTGAAACATTTCGTCAGGAAGGAGGAGGAGGCTCGTGAGAGATGGAAGATTCTTTAAAAAGTCATGTAAAAAAGAAGAGTCATCAGTCTGGAGAGATGGCTCAGCAGTTACGAGCACTAACTGTTCTTATAGAGGTCCTGAGTTCAATTCCCAGCAACCACATAGTCTGGCTCATGACCATCTGTAATGGGATCCGATGCCCTCTTCTGACATGCAGACATACATGCAAATTGAACACTCACATACATAGACAGAAATCTTAAAAAAAAAAACCATTTTAAAAAATTACCATCCTGCTGGGCAGTGGTGGCGCACACCTTTGATCCCAGCACTTGGGAGGCAGAGGCAGGCAGATTTCTGAGTTCGAGGCCAGCCTGGTCTACAAAGTGAGTTCCAGGACAGCCAGAGCTACACAGAGAAACCCTGTCATGAAGGAAAAAAAAAAAAGACCACCCCAATCACAGAGAGAAGGAAATTCTTAGACTGTCCAACTGCCTACAAGCTTTGCAGAGAGTTCCAGTGCTGGAACATTCATGAGTCACCACTCAGCCCTGCTGGAATGGGCTTTTTGCTGACGCAGCTGTTTTTGCATCATTTCAACTCCATGTAAGAAGTTCTCACCCATCCTCCTGTTAGTAACTCCAATAATAACTCATTGCTTCATCAACTTGGACATTTGGTGCAATTATTTTTTATGTTCTTTTGAACTCTTGTCCTTGAGTGACTGGGTCCTGTGCCTGATCATGGTATGGTCAGAACTAGAGACTACAGCCCTCTGGCATTACATAATATGTATACTAGCTATACAAGGCCATGTAAATTCTCATCTTTTATTTCTTCCTCCAAACTTAATTCTTTTTTATCCTAATACTACCCAGGCATGAGGACCAGAGTTTGAATCCCCTTAAGATACTTGATTTCTAGATGAGTGGCTTACCTGTATCTAACTCCAACTTCAGAAGACCGAGAGAAAGGATTCCTCCAGAGCTATCTGGCTAACAAAAGTAATCATGCCCAGGAGCTATGGTTTGGTTGTGAGATCCCGCCTTGGTGAATATGGCGGAAGAACAATTAATCACTTTCAAGCTCCACATGCATGCACACAGATGTGCACGAATACCCTCCCCAGGCATAGGCATCCACACACATGCAGACATGCATACACACACATGCATAACACACACATACAAAAATGAAAACAGTAACTAAAAGTACTCATTTCCATCACTACTGCCCCCTGCACACCCCAACCGCTCTGAAGACGATCACTCGTCTCTCCCTTTGACAGATTGACAAGTGTCATTCTAAGGAAGCCCCTTCTCACCTGTGATCAATAATTGGATCTCATCACTGAACATCTCATCAGGGTTCTCACTGTCATAGCACTCACAGGTGCAGTGTCCAGCATCACTCTGCTCTAACTCTGTGAGGTGGAATTCAAATGTCCTCAGCCATTCCCTAAGGACACTTAATTCAGAGTCCCAGTCTGTCACACCAATGAGTGGCTTGAGATCCAAAGTAGTACCTTCTTTTTTAATAACACACTTTGCATCTTGTAAAAAAAATTATACATTGCAGGTTCACATTGCCCCTGGTAGGAACCTCAGTGCTGGGCCAGGCATGCAAGATGGGTTTGAGTAAGAACCCTGGAAGAAAGTAAAACTTAGAGTTGTATATGACATATTGTCCTGCTCCCTGGGAACCATTTAAATAAAGGATAGATCCATTTAAACACTTGGGATGAAGGGTCAAGGGGGACTTGATTGAAGAGATACTTACCGGATGCATTTATGTCTGTTTGCCCAGGCCATATCCCTGCAAGAGAATGACTTATGAAACACAGTCCCTACAGCCAGGGCTACACAGAGAAACCCTGTCTCAACCCCCCCCCCCAAAAAAAAAGAAAAAGAAAGAAAGAAAGAGAGAGAGAGAGAAAGAGAGAAAAAAGAAAAGAAAAGAAAAAAGAAAAGAAAAGAAAAGAAAAGAAAAAAAGAGAAACACAGTCCCTGCTTGCTTCCTGGAGCTCCCGAATCACCCTTCCTGATCCCAGGATTTCATTGCTGAGCTCAGACTCTGGCTCCACTTAACCAGGAGTTTCCGTGTTCCCCACACTGGACTCTGGCATGTTTCTTGCTCACCGACAGCCCATCTCCTCCATGAGAACATATTTGGCATCAATATCTACTTGTGAGTCCATTTCCTAGGGATACTGTAACAAACTAATAGATGCCTCATGGTATATAATGCTGTAAGTTCATTCTCTTACCATCTATCTTGCAAGTCAGGTCTCTGCTTGCATTTCATGCATACAGTGCCCATGGTGGTCAGAAGAGGGGGTCACATGGCTCATAGAGGCAGAAATAAAGATGTCTAGGCTGGTTGTTCTTTTCTAGACTTTCAAAGACAAGATCTATTGTATTACTTAGAAGATCCTAAAGATTCTACCAGGAGAATTCTTCTATCTGCTAACTTACAGCAGGGCCAGAGAGACAGCTCTCTTAGTAAAAGCACGTGCTGTCAAGACTGATGATCTGAGTTCAGTCCTTGGAACACACATGGTGGAAGGAGAGAGTTGATTCCTGAACGTTGTCTTCTGACCTCCACAGGTGTGTTGTGGTACGTGTGTGTGTGTGTGTGTGTGCGTGTGTGCATGTGTGTTTGTATTGGGGACCATGACAGGAGAGAAATGAGAAGGTAGAAAGGGGCAGGGGAAAGAAAGACAAAAGATCACACACTTTCTCTCATATTCAAAATATAGGTTTAATTCTATACGATGTGATATCAAAGTAGAGTGGGGACTATTTGAGGGTGACAAAGGAGGTTCAGAGAGAGGTAGGGAGGAAAGATGGAGGAGGGTATCTGAGATAGAAAATACAAGCAAGGTATAATGATCTGTATGTGTGAAAACGTCACAATCAAGCACATCATATCGCATGCTGGTGACAAATACATAAATAACCTGAAGAACTAAAGGGTGTGTCCCTTCCTTTATTCACGCTATCTTGCAAGTTAGCATCAGATCATGGTGTTTCATCTCCGTGTCTTTTTATTACATTTATTTACTAGGGATTCACACGTATGCCGTGGTGCACATGTGGAGGTCAGAGGACACCTTGTGAATGGTTCTCATCTTCTACCATGTGGGTGCTGGAGGTCTTCAGGCACAGCAGCACACCCTTTGAGTCATCTCACGGGCCCATCATCATAATGCCCTCATTCACTGGTGCTATTGTACTTGTTCTTTTTTTTTTTTTCCCCGAGACAGGGTTTCTCTGTGTAGCCCTGGCTGTCCTGGAACTCACTCTGTAGACCAGACTGGTCTTGAACTCAGAAATCTGCCAGCCTCTGCCTCCCAAGTGCTGGGATTAGAGGCGTGCGCCACCACCGCCCGGCAAAAATGTGTAACCCAGGCTGGCCTCAAACTCGTGATCCTCCTGCCTCTGCCTCCTTCAGCAAATCCTACCAGTGTGCGCCACCACTACCAGCGTACTTGTTCTCAACTGTTCCTCTCTCTCTATGCTCTCCTGATTCCCTCACACCACCTCCAGCTTGTTCCTGTTCTTCTCTGCCAGTCATCCTTCCTTTCTCTTTTCCTCTTACATGCTCTCCATTGCACTCTCTTTTATTCACCTCCATAGAGCGATGTCTTCCTTTCCTCTCATGACCTGTTTTGTAACGCACACACACACACACACACACACACACACACACACACACACACAACATTTGTCTTTTTGAGCCTGGTTTATTTTCCTTAACACAATGATCAACAGTTGCATCAATTTTCCTGCAAATATCATTACTTCATTTTCTAAAGGAAAAGAGGCTACATAAAATTCTGTTGGCATATGTGTCTCATTTTCTTTATCCACTCACCTCTTTTGGATATCTGGGCTGGTTTTATTAAATTTTTTTGGCAGTAGCCACACATGGGCGAGGGAATGACATTTTCTTCACGGATGTAGCTAGCCACTGGCTCAGTGGGTAAGGATGAATTATGTGAAAACAAGAGAACCCAAGTTCAAATCTCCAGTACGTATACAAAAAATAGGACATGGCTGTACACGCCTGTAACCCCAGCATTGGGGGAGCAGAGAAAAGCAGATTCAGGAAACTTACTAGCTAGTCAGCCTAGCTGAAACAGGAAGCTTCAACTTCAATGAGAACCTCAAAAATTGGAGAGAACAGACAAAGATACCTCGAGTCCATAAAGAGGACACATGTGTGTGTGCGCGCACACACACACACACACACCCCAGACATACAACAAAAAGGAAAGAGTCTCATTCATGTGGCAGAAAGCCACATCAGAACCTACTGATTTGGAGAAAACAGGAAAATGTGTATAAAGTATCCAACACGTTTCTCACGTGTTCACAAAGTGAAATATATTCACTTATCCTTTTGGACTCACTAGCTACCTCAGTGTCTTTACCAATTCCATCTGCCTCCACAAGCCACCCGCCCACTCACCCCAAACCACCCTGCTCCCCCTCAGACTTACCAAGACAGAACAAGAGCAAGAGTTGGGAATTCATGATGCCCCTCATATTAACATACTTTTCGCAGAATGCATCTTCAGCTTGTCATTTCTGTTAAAGTTTAATTCTGGGACCAGCAGTAAGGGCTTTCCTTCAGTTCTTAATCTTCAGAGCTAGCCCACAACGTCCGTTTCATGGTGGTAATCAGGACGCAGTCTCTAAGCAATATGTCATGCCACTTCCTACTGGCTTGGTTTATGTGGGCCTCCCACCACACAGAAAGAATTCAGACCACCTACTTCTAAGCTTACTCATGCGTTCCAACCAAGCTTCTGAGGAAATGCTAATCATATACTAATTGGTGTTGTCTCTGCCCTTTTGTTGGTTTGTTTCAATATTAATTTTATTTACTGTTTGATAGTTCCATACATGTAAACAACATATCACGAGCATATCCATCCCCAACTCTAAACTCTCACTTCTCTCAGACACCCCCCAGTATAGCCTCCCCACTCTTTGTTCTCCCTGAACTTTTTTGTAAACCATTATGCTGACTAGCTTTATGTCAACTTGACACAAGTTAGAGTCATCTGAGAGGAGGGAACCTCAGTTGAGAAAATGCCTCCCTAAGACTGGACTGTGGGCCAGCCTGTGAAACATTTTCTTAATTAGTGATTGACAGAGGAGGTTCAGTCCATTGTGGGTGTAAGGGTCCATGATTCGATAAAGAATGACACCCCAGACTCAAATAGTATGCAAAAGTGAAGAGCTTTTATTCTGCACTAAGTCCAGCATGTTAGGGTCTACAATTTACCAAGACGGAAACTCCTAGGTTAGTTTGAAGGCCCAATTTAAAGCACATTAGGACGATTCCAAGGAGGGGTAGGTAACCTTTATCTTAATTGGTTGGCTGTCTCTCTAGAGACATCCCAGAACCATTGCTGGGGGGAAACTCTTTCTAACTCTTCCCTTGCCTCAGACCAGATAGTGGGGCAGCTTCTGCTGGTGAAGCAGTTTCTGATTGGCTGCCTAAGGCCTGGGTTTTTTCCAGTAACTGACTTGCCTGGACTTGTCCAGTTCTGGGAAACAGAAATTCAGGTCTAGTCTCCTGACCTGCATTTGAAGACTGGCATGGAGTCAGCCTGTCTTAGTCATCCCATGGGTAGTGCCACCCACTGAGCTGGTGGTCCTGTGTTCATGAGGAGCAAGCCAGTAAGCGTCTTCTGCCTCCAGGTTCTGCCTGGTTTCAGTTACTGCTTTGGCGTTCCTCAGTGAACTGTGGCTCCAGACATATCAGCCAAATAAACCCTTTCCTCCTCAAGGTGCTTATGCTTGTGGTGTTTCATCACAGCAATAGTAACCCTAAGACACCCACTGAATCCAATTGTTGCTAATTGTTGGAATGTTGAGTAATCCTGTGGTCTCGAGTTTGTCAAATAGCCACAGCTGCAGTGAGTTCACAGAAAATGACAGCAACGTCACATCCTGAAGGTCATAGCACGCCCATCTGTCCTCAGACTCTTACAGTTTATCTCTCCTCTCCTCTGGTGTTCCTCAAACCCTGGTTGGGGCGGGAGTGATATAAATGTCCCACTTAGGCCACTCAATAGTCATTTATTCTCAGCATCTCTAATTAATTGCTGACTACTGTGGAAAAGTTTCCCTGGCCAAGGTTGAGAATAGCACTATTAAACATAAATATCAAAAAGGCAGTTTAATAATCTGTTCCTGGGATCCCTTTCTTACTTCAGCCTAAACTTGTTTGTTTGTTTGTTTGATTGATTGTTTTTCAAGACAGGGTTCCTCTGTGTAAGTTTTCTTTGGCTATCCTGGAACTGACTCTGTATAGCCCAGGCTAGCCTCGAACTCAGAGATCTGTCTCCTGAGCGCTGAGGTTAAAAGCCTGTTTCACCAGCCAGTTTATAAATAAAGCTACTATCCCTTTCTCAACCTAGAAGAATATTGGAGTTTTTCTTTTAAGGTATATTGGTCTAGAGAAAATTCTAGGTTCCTCTCTGGGAAAAAGGAAACGGATGAGTCACCAGGAGAAGAGAGGGACTGTAACTGTGTATTCCAGACAGTACAAACTGCTCTCCCTGCCAACCCCAGCTTCAGAAGTGCTGCAACAGTGCCACCTCCCTGCAGGAGACAAGGGGAACCTCAAAGGAAGAGACTCAGACATCAACCTTTGCTCCTTTCCCCTGGAGGAACCAGCTGTCACCTTGCACAATCCCCATTCAAATTCCTGTGTGACAAAAATTTTATGATTTTTTTTTAAGTGGGAATTGACAACCAGAGGATATCTTGATAACAGTGAAAAGTCTCTACTACAAAAGTAGGTGCTGGGGAGAAGGCTCAGCGGTTACAAGCACTGGCTGCTGTTGCAGAGCACCCAGATTCAGTCAACAGCACCTACAGCTAACAGCCACCCATAACTCAAGTTCCAAGGGAATCAGATGCTCTCTTCTGACCTTGTGCACAAGGCACACATGTGATGCACAGAAAAGGGGGAGTCAGATACGGCACGGGCACTGCACTCATGAACTCACGCCAGCTCTGGTTACCTACCCAAGATCAAGCCAGTCAAAACTCAAGAATGTGTAAGAGAGGAGTTAAGTCCTGCCTCTAACTATGGAACTGTTTATTAGCAGTTCATGACTGCTGGGGAAAAGGGAATTGCTCTTTTTTTTTTTTTAATATATATTTTGTAAGATTTGTTTAACCAGGCCTTGGTGGCACATGCCTTTCATCCCAACACTCAGGAGGCAGAGGCAGGTGGATCTCTGTGAGTTCAAGGCCAGCCTCGTCTACAGTGTGTTCCAGGACAGCCAGGACCACACAGAAACCCTGTCTCAAAAAAAAAAAAAATTATTGTATTTCTTGTGTATGAGTGTTTTGCTACATGTAGCCCATGTGTGTGCCCAGTGCTCTGGGAGATCAGAGGGGGGCTTTAGATCCCCTGTAACTGAAGTTACAGATGATTGTGGGAACAGAACCTTGGTCCTCTGCAACAAGACAACAAGACAAGAGCAACAAGGACTCTTCACCACTGAGCCATCTTTCCGGCCCTGGAGGATCATTCTTTTTGTTTGTTTGTTTGTTTGTTTGTTTTTGTTTTTTTTTGTTTTTTCGAGACAGGGTTTCTCTGTGTAGCCCTGGCTGTCCTGGAACTCACTCTGTAGACCAGGCTGGCCTCCAACTCAGAAATCCACCTGCCTCTGCCTCCCAAGTGCTGGGATCAAAGGCGTGCGCCACCACTGCCCGGCTCATTCTTTCATTCTATTATTATTGTTATTATTATTATTATTTTATTTATATGAGTACACTACAGGTGTCGTCAGGCACATACTAGAAGAGTACATCGAATCACATTACAGATGGTTGTGAGCCACCATGTGGTTGCTGGGAATTGAACTCAGGATCTCTGGCAGAGCAGTCAGTGCTCTTAACCGCTGAGCCATCTCTCCAGCCCGAGAATCATTCTTTTAGGGGGTATGGAGATTGGTAGGTTGCTCATGCTTGTAGGAATTTTTAATCCCAATCTGGGGTTTCTACCTCACCTTTGACTATTTAGTTCCCGGATAAAAGACACACACCACCTTAAATTTACAATAAGCCTTAATTGGCACTAGAGCTGGGCAGTTATCTACCTTTTATGCTATTAAAATCTACTTCCTATCAACAACCCTGAATTATTACTTACTACAGTTCATCTGGGCTGCTCTTAACTCCAATTGGCCAACTCTTGGGGCCATGTTCTCTTGACTCATAACCCTTGGAGTCTTTTCCTTTCTCCTCGCCTTCTTCTCTCCTTCATGGTTCTCCTCAGACTTCCCTGTCACTGCCTGCCCACCACATGGCTCTCTCCGTTCTACCTCCAGGCTCTTCCGTCCAGCTCCTGTCTCACTGTCTCTCTCCTCCAGTCCAAGCTCCAGTCACCAGCTCTCTATTCCTCAAATGCCACACTTCTTTCTCATTAAAGAAGAAGAGTTGAAGAGAGGTGGAAGAGATGGCTCAGAGGTTAAGAGCACTGACTGCTCTGCCAGAGGTCCTGAGTTCAATTCCCAGCACCCATGTGGTGGCTCACAACCATCTGTAATAGGATCTGACACCTTCTTCTGGTGTGTCTGAAGACAGCTATAGTTGTGCTCATATACACAAAATAAATAAATAAATAAATAAATAAATAATAAATAAATAAATAAATGTTTAAGAAGAAGAAAGGAAGGAAGGAAGGAAGGAGGAAGAGGATAAGGAGGAAGCTATTAGCACAGTGGGAGAGATTACAAAGCTACTTATTCTGAGCCAATCAGCAGCCAGACTTTTGACTCCCACTCTCCTCCCCATCACCTCTCCCACCCAGTTCCCTGCCTCCATCCACCATCAATGTCTATTTTATTTCCACTTCTGAGAAGGATTCTACCATCCTCCCTTAGGCCCTCCTTGTTATTTGGCTTCTTTGGATCTGTTGATTATAGCGTGATTATCCTGTACTTTATGGCTAATATCCACTATAAGTGAGTGCATATCATGTACTTTTGGATCTGGGTTACCTCACTCAGGATGGCATTTTCTAGTTCAATCCATTTGCCTGAAAAAAATTATGATGTCCTTGTTTTTAATAGCGGAGCAATACTCCAGTGTGTAACTAACTGAACCACATTTTCTTTATCTATTCTTTGGCTGAGGGATATCTGGGTTATTTCTAGTTTCTGACTATTACAAATAAAACTATGAACATAGTTGAGCAAGTGTCCATGTCTTGCTATGCCTAGGAATGGTATGGCTGGGTCTTTTATTTTGAGGCAGGTGAGGAATTGGCAAACATATCCTGCTGGTCTGGCACTGCAGGACACCAATTAACAATTGAGAATACAGGAGCACACATTCATAGCCAGTTGATAGAATATGTGTGGGGGTAGATTACC
This sequence comes from Grammomys surdaster, assembly GCF_004785775.1. NCBI lineage: Eukaryota > Metazoa > Chordata > Mammalia > Rodentia > Muridae > Grammomys > Grammomys surdaster. The sequence goes on along the minus strand of NW_021604693.1, from coordinate 1,445,096 downwards.
CCAACAGGATGGGTTTCTGAAAGAATGCAAAAAATGTCTAGAGCAGTTTTGCAATGTGAGTCAGGAGTGGACAGGGACCAAGCTTTGCAGTGTTCAGGATCGAGGAACACGGGTTAGCTCAGCTTATTCTGAAGTTATGAAAGAAGTAATTACAGGGCTAGAAGTGTAGGTAAAAGTGCTTACCCAGCATGCATAATGAACGCCCCAGATAAAACCCACCCTGGTGGCCCACGTCTGTAATCCCAGCACTGGGCAGGTAGAGGCAGGAGGATCAGGAGATTGAGGTCATCTTTGGCTAGAGAGCAGGTTTGAGGCCAGCCTGGGAAACATAAACCCTATCAAACCAAACCAAACAAGCAATGGTAACAAGAAAACTGTTCCATTTTATGGAGGAATTCCCTGTTGCACACTCATCTCTATAATCTCCAAAGATTTCAGTGCATGGCTATCTTTATCAGACAAGAGCTCCTTTTGAAAGTAACCTAACCACCATTGACATCATCACATCAGGAGAATTCACACCTTCCTCAACACCAGCCCATATCCAGTCAGCCTTCAGATTTGCTAGGTTGTCACTAAAATGTGTTTTTATCATTTTTCTAACATAGGGAGCCAAAGCTGGGGGTGTAAGTTAGTTGGTAAAGTGTTTACCTAACTTGCATAAAGCCCTGGGTTCAATCCCTAGCACCATAAAAACAACCTTTGTGGTATGGTGGTGCACATCTGTAATCCTAGGCCCAGAACTCAGGAGATGAAACTCAGATAATAAAGTAGTTTAAGGTAATCTTCAGCTATGCAGAGAGTTCCAGTCCAGTCTGAGCCACAGGAGATCCTGGCTCAAAAGAAAAGGAGGAGGAAAAGGAGAAGGAGGAGGGAGAGGAGGATAAGAAGAAGGAGGAAGAAGAGGAAGAAGAAGAGAAAGAAAAGGAGGAGAAGGAGAAGGAGGAGGAGGAAGTTAAAAGCGCTTAAGAAAAGGAGGAGGACGTGTTATGAAATACAATGTGTATGGGGGTATACCTGGCAGGCCCATGTCAAGGTATCTCTCTGAGAAATCATTCCATCCAACAGACCTGGTATAAACGAGGTTTATTTGGGGGCGGGGGGAGGTAGAGTGGGAGCCTGGAGAAAGGCTCAAGGCAGACAGACAGGAGCAGAGCCATGAGGGCAGAGAAGGGGCACAGAGAATGACAGAAAGAAGGTCAGGAAGGTGGAGAGAGAGAGACCTGCAGGGAACATGTGGGTATAGAGAGAGAGCTGGGGTGACAAGGCAGTCCTTTTACATGCCACCCACACCTGGTGGCAGGTAATGATGGCAGATGGTGACATAAGCCATTGCTAGGTCCCTGGGTAGAGCTTAGCAGAACCGCCTGTAAGCCAACAGGAAGAACACCCAGCTCCCACATCAGACAGTTTAAAATTGCCTCTAACTCCAGTTGTGGGGGATGCTTGCAACAATCTCTCTCTCTCTCTCTCTCTCTCTCTCTCTCTCTCTCTCTCTCTCT
>NW_021604693.1:1440732-1443584 GCF_004785775.1 Grammomys surdaster | reverse complement strand
TCTCTCTCTCTCTCTCTCTCTCTCTCTCTCTCTCTCTCTCTCTCTCTCACACACACACACACACACACACACACACACACACACACACACACACTAAATTAACTAGCTGGGCAGTGATGGCGTATGCCTTTAATCCTAGCACTTGGGAGGCAGAGGCAGGCAGATTTCTGAGTTCAAGGCCAGCCTGGTCTACAGAGTGAGTTCCAAGACAGCCAGGGCTACACAGAGAAACCTTGTCTTGAAAAACCAAAAAAGCTGGGCGGTGGTGGGACACACCTTTAATCCCAGCACTTGGGAGGGAGAGGCAGGTGTATTTCTGAGTTGGAGGCCAGCCTGGTCTACAGAGTGAGTTCCAGGACAGCCAGGGCTACACAGAGAAACCCTGTCTCGAAAAACCAAAAAAAAAAAAAAAAGAATAAAAAAAAATCTTTTATTCACCTAATGTAATTGCTGTCTCCAAGGCTTACTGCCTCCATCTGCTAATGTAGGCTCAGTATTGGGAGCTTCTAGCCTCTGGACAATCTAATCTAGGCCTAGAAGGTTTTCAGTCTCTGAGACTTGCTGCTGAGTAAGCTCACCCCTTCACAGCTTTTTCTGAACTCTGGCTGGCTGGTCGGCTCAACTGTTCTGGCTCAAACTCCTTTCCAAGCTGATTGATTGAACCTGGCTTCTCTCAATTTACTGTTGAACTGCTCTGCTTGGCCTCACACTAACTCTAGCGATCTGTTCTAATCTCCTGGCTTCTTCTCATTCTCTAGCCTATTCTGTCTTTACCTGTGTCTACTCTGTTCTCTCTGTTGTGTTTCATAAAACATTCATATTTAATGTGACAGTAGGGAACGCCTCAGCATATCCGGCCATCCAGCATACCCCTGATGAATCATCACCATGCAACAGGCCTAGTACAAAAGGAAATTTATTGGAGGAAGGAAAGGGGACTTGGAAAAGGGGTAGAGGCAGAGACAGGAGGGGGACAGGGAAGGACAGAAGGAAAGGAGAGGAAGAGAGAGAGGACAAGACTGGTTGGGCACACATGGGGAAGAGAAAGACTAGGAGATGAATAGGGAAGGAGGGAGAGAGGGAAGAAGGGAGGGAGGGAGAAAGAGAGAGGAATTGGGGTAGCTGAGAGTTCTTATATGCCAAGCTGGCATGAACCTGGCAAGCTGCTATGCAAGCTGTTGCTAGGTAGCTTTTGGGCAGAGCCTAGAGGAATTGCCAACACTCTTCAACCTATCTCTGTAAAACTGTCCCACTAAAACTGCCTCCTTCGCGGCACTGTTCTCTTGAATAGCTTCTCTTTCCTCTCTCTTGGGTGCATCCTAGTCTGTCAAATCTTTCTCTGATTTGTCACTTTGTCTGCTACTCAATTGGACATCACTTTCAAACATGGGTGCTTCCTTCTACAAACTAACTTTATCTTCATTGTTTGAGATTAAAGGTGTGTATTAAGGGTGTGTCTATATCCCAGCCATGGGGATTAAAGGTGTGTGATAAGAGTTGAGCCACACCATAACACAGTCTCAGGATTTGATCACAGTGTGATCAAATATCCTGCAACAAGGTGTGTGTGTGGGGAGTGGGGTAGGGGATGGGGGTGGGGGGGCTTGGAGATTTCAAAAGCCTTTGTCATCTCCAGTTCTCTCCTCTCTCTCTCTCTCTCTCTCTCTCTCTCTCCCCCCCACGCCCTCCTGGTTGTGGATCAGATGTAAGCTCTCAGCTACTGCTCCACTGCCACCGTGTCTGCCTGCCAACTGCCATTTGTCATGATCTAAGAGATGGACATCACAAAGTCATACTACGCAACAGATCTCCTGGGAGGTTTATTGCGGAGGGAGTATAGAGAGGCTGCCCCTGGGTGCGGGTGGAGGGAAGAAGAAAGCAGGGAGAGGAGGCATTGGCTTATTATAAGGGGAAGTAGCACATGTGCAGGGGGAGGATGGGAGGACCTGAGACTCATGACAACAGTGAAAATATGTCACATCTTGGCAGTTAGTGATAACGTATCCTGCTGTCATTAGGTTCCTGGGACAGGCGGTGAAGATGCCTGGTTGCTAACACCATGTATATAAACCAATGACATGACCAGTCCGTGGTATCATTAAAGGGAAGGGTTTTATTGTAAAGATGAGGGAACGAACGGCCAGAGTCATCTGCAAGAGTCCAGAGTGGAGAGAGAAGGTAGTAGACTGAACATGGCCAGCAGACTGGCCCTGGGTATGAGAGAAGCAAGAGCAGAGTGGAGAGCTGGGGAGAGAGAGGAGAGAGAGGAGAGAGAGGTAAAGAATGTGGGGAAGAGCAGTACATAGCTGAGATAGCAGAGTAGTTAAAGGTAGAAAGGAGAGGCTAGTGGGAAGAAAACTCCTGAGCTGGAAGAAGTTTAGGAGGTCAGAGCGGAAGAGCTGAGGAGAGACAGAATGAACTCTAAAATGTGTAGCAGGTTTTACTGAGGGAGCCTGGAGGCCTGCACACACTTTGGTATGCTAGTAGGCACCACAGACAGCTATTTATACCTTCTGCTAGTATAAGAGAAATGGCTCCTTTAGGTAGCAGGGAACTGGCTTTACAAGTTCCTGGGGAATGATAGAACTGGGGAAATAGATTTTCCTTTGAACATGACACTGATGATAATCATGTGCTATGAGCTCCAAATTAAATACTTTCTTCTATAAACTGCCTTAGTCATAGTGTCTTGTCACAACAATCAAAAAGTAACTGAGACAGAGTTCCTGTCTTTAAAAAAAAAAAAGGAAAAAAAAAAGATTAGCTGTGGTCTGGAGAGATGGCTTAGCAGTTAAGAGCACTTGCTCTTGCAAAGGACAGAAGTTCAGTTGTAAAACCCCCAGAGAGGGGAG
>NW_021604693.1:1436126-1440632 GCF_004785775.1 Grammomys surdaster | reverse complement strand
TGTGTGAAGGGGGAAATCAAAAAGTGGAACAGTAGTAAATTTTAACCTATTATTCAGTTAGCCATAAACCAAGGTGGGGAGTGGGAAACATCTTACACACATCATAAACCGGGGTGGGGAGTGGGAAACATCTTACACACGTCATAAACCAGGGTGGGGAGTGGGAAATGTCCTGCACACATTTTTCTCAGGAATGTGACCTTAACCTAGCCCATTGTGGTCAGTCATTCCCCGGAGTACCTTGACCAACCTGTATTTGTAGTTATGCTATTCTTTGTAGTAAGTCAGTCCCTGGAACGGTCTAGCTGACTTGCCTTCTGGCTCGTTAACTCAGGCCTGTGACTTTACTAACTTTAATTCAAATGGGGGTCCTGATCTTTTTCTGTAATTTTTGCCTCCTTACACAGTTACCAGTGTTGGGATCCAGACCCGGACAAATGGTTGAGATGCATATTTTATACACCAAAGCAGAGCTGCCTCCAGGTTCTCCCTGGCATCCCTCAGCCCCTACCTGTTACAGGGCATGGCTGGCATACGGCATACCCCACCCTCTGACCTGAAATTGTCATTCTAGGAGCTGGGCCTCCCCTCCCCAGAAGCTCTTTCCATATATTCTCTACATATTTTTCTCTCTCTCTCTCTCTCTCTCTCTCTCTCTCTCTCTCTCTCTCTCTCTCTCTCTCTCGGCATTTTCTCTCTCCCTCCATGAGTATAATCTCTCTCTTCCCCTCCCTTCTGACTCCTTCCCCACACCAACTTCCCTGGCCTTGTTCCTTGAGACCAGTGAACCCACCCAAGAGCAGCTTCCCAATAAACCCTATCACCCACATGGTGGCTCCAGTTCCAGGAGATCCAATGCCTTCTGACTGCTTCTGGTACTAGGCATGGACACAATATACATTCACATAGTATAAATAAACATAAATCTAGAATAAGCTATAACACATGAATAGAATGGACATTCAAGTAAATGTTACAAATTTCTCTTAAGAGATATGCTGATTTAAGGGAAGGTTGATGTGGATCCAACCCAGGGCCTCGAGTATGCAATGCAAGTACTTTACCAACCGAGTTATGTCGCCAGCCCAGATATGCTAATTCAAAAGAAAACAATCCCCAGGCTTCTTGTTAAAATAAGAAATCAAGTGAGTCATAGTTTTTAATTGCTTTTTTTCCCCAGCTTGTATCGGGAAAAAGAGAAAAATGCCCCTCAGGGTCTTTTGTCTTGATGGAGCTGAATCGTCTTACTTCTTTGGGATACAGGAAAAAAAAAATCAACGAAGCAAAGAATTATCAGAGAGTAAAACCAATTAGAACTACAGGTGTTTCTTTGAAAGTCATTTTCATAAGATGAGGCAGTAATCTTTAAAGGCCTGACATACCCACAAGACCCTTGTATTCAACGTGTCTGTGTATAGATTTACTCATCTGAGAAAGATGTGATTTAGTAACGTCATGAATATTCATGTCATTCTCCATATTTGTACCAAAAAAACAAGATTGATATTCTTGGGAATGTTCTCAACTCAACACCTTATCAAATCAATTCCTTAAATTAGCTTTATGACTCAGAAAAACAGTCTTTCTCCTTGATGCAGTAATAAGAAAAAAATATGTCATTTTTATTTTTTTTAAGTTTTTTGAAACAGGGTTTCTCTGTGTAGCCCTGGCTGTCCTGGGACTTGCTCTGTAGACCAGGCTGGCCTTGAACTCAGAAATTCATTTGCCTCTGCCTCCCAAAAGTGTATTGCTTCTTAACATTTCTTTTGCCTCTCTCTCTGTCTCTCTGTTTCTCTTTATCTCTGTTTCTCTACGTCTCTCTCTGTTTCTCTGTCTCTTTCTCTCTGTCTTTGTCTGTCTGTATGTGTGTGTGTGTGTCTGTGTCTGTGTGTGTGTGCTCTCATGTCTCTCAGGTGTGTGTGCACCCAAGTGCAATCATATATATAATTCCCACCATGTACATGTGGAAATCAGTGAATAACCTAATAAATTGATCTTTACCTTTTTCAACCTTGTAGGGTTTTTTAAATTCTTTTTTATTTACATACATTTGAATGTATCCTACATATGTGCAGATGACCGCAGAGGCTGTAAGAGAGTGTCAGGTCCCCTGGATCTGGAGTTACATATGACTGTGAGCCACCTGGTATGGATGCTAGGATTGCACTCAGGTACTCTGAGCAGCAAGCACTCTTAACAACTGAACCATCTCTTGGCCCCACCTTCTACCTTACTGAAGGAAGGATCTCAAGTCACTCAGACTGATCCATGAGCTTCCGGAGATTCTCTTGTCTCTCCCTGCCGTCTTGCTGCAGGAATGCTAGGACTACAGGCATGCATCTTACCTGTGGCTGGCTTTATTTAAACGTTGTTAATCTTGTCCTTTGTACATTGTATCCAATAGGGGCATATAGGTGTGTATAGCACCCAGACATGGTGAGAAGGAACAGGAAGGATACATAGAGCCATTTTTTCATTCTATAAGGGCATACTTGTACTTCATATCTTGGCTGTCAGATTCAATGGATCATCTAAGAGAAAAGCTGCTGGGCACATCTATAAGAGATTTTTTTGTTTTGTTTTGTCTTTGTTTTTTTGAGACAGGGTTTCTCTGTGTAGCCCTGGCTGTCCTGGAAATAACTCTGTAGACCAGGCTGGCCTCGAACTCAAAAATCTGCCTGCCTCTGCCTCCCAAGTGCTGGGATTAAAGGCGTGTGCCACCACCACCCGGCCAGTCAGTACTCTTAACTGCTGAGCCATTTCTCTCCAGCCCAACTCTTTTTATTTTACTTTTTTTACTGGCTCGCCTTCATGTCCTTTTAAAGAATTTTAATTATGTATATGTGTATGCATCTCAATGTGGGTATGTGCATTGCATGAAGGGCCCATGGAGCCCAGGAGAGGGCGCTAGATTCTTCCATCACTAGAATGACATGCAGTTGTGAGCCACTTGGCTCCTCTGTAAGAACAGAAAGCTCTCTCTCCTCTCTCTCTCTCTGTCTCTCTCTCTGTCTCTCTCTCTCTCTAATTATCTTTAATCTTTTTTTTTATGGTTGAGTTATTATCCTCACTCCCAGTCTGCCCTCCAACAGTTCCTCATCCCATTCTTCCTCCCCTGTCTCCAAGAGGATGTCACACCCCACCCCACCCCACCCCACCAGGTCTCCCCACTCCCTGGAGCCTCAAGTCTCTCGAAGATGAGGTGCTTCTCTCCCTGAGGCCAGACCAGGCAGTCCTCTGCTGTATGTGTGTCGAGGGCCTTGTTGGTGGCACAATGTCTGAGAGATCTCTGGGGTCCATGTTAGTTGAGACTGCAGTCTTCCTATGGGGTCACCCTCCTCAGCTTCTGCCAGCTTTCCCCTAATTCAACCACAGTGCATTGGTTGGACATAGTATCTGCGTCTATCTCGGTCAGTTGCTTGTTGGGCCTCTCTAAGGGCAGCCATGCCAGGCTCCTGTCTGTAAGCACAGCATAATATCAGTAATAGTGTCAGGCCTTGGAGTCTCCTCTTGAAATAGATCCCAGGTTGGGTCTCTCACTGGACTTCCTTTCCTTCACTCTCTTCTCCATTTTTGTGCCTGCAGTTCTTTTAGACAGGAACAATTCTGGGTCAGAGGTTTGTTTTTTTTTCCGAGACAGGGTTTCTCTGTGTAGCCCTGGCTGTCCTAGAACTCACTCTGTAGACCAGGCTGGCCTCGAACGCAGAAATTCGCCTGCCTCTACCTCCCAAGTGCTGGGATTAAAAGCCTGCGCCACCACTGCCCGGCAGGGTCAGAGTTTTTGATTGTGGGATGGCAACCCCATCCCTCTACTTGATGCCCTGTCTCAGAAAGCACTATTAACTGCTGAACCAGCTCTTGAGTCCCAAGGTATATACCCTGTAATTTTAGTTTTTAACAAGGGGCATAAAATGAGACCTGAGCATCTCACCATAGATTCTAAATGTTCTTAGGAGACTCTTTGGTCCAGCATGCTTGAGAATCACAGAGTTGAACGCCACTACTTCCTTGTCTCAGGCTTTAAGATAGGTTGTTTCCTCCACCTATAGATTTCCCACTTAATTCTGTTTGATTGAGTTTGTTTATGCTTCTTCCAGAAATCAGTTAAGAACCTTTTCTCACCTGAGTGTGGTATAACACACCTGTGATCTTTAGGATTGCGAAGGCTTTTAGTACTTTAGGAGCCCAAGGCATGAGAATCTGAGCTACACAGATGGAGAGAGACTGACTCAAAAAAAAAAAAAAAGAAGGAAGGAAGGAAGGAAGGAAGAAAACTCATGGGCACCCGGGCAGTGGTGGCACACGCCTTTAATCCCAGCACTTGGGAGACAGAGGCAGGCAGATTTCTGAGTTCGAGGTCAGCCTGGTCTACAGAGTGAGTTCCAGGACAGCCAGGACTACACAGAGAAACCCTGTCTCGAAAAAGAAAGAAAGAAAGAAAGAAAGAAAGAAAGAAAGAGAGAGAAGGAGAGAAGGAGAGAAGGAGAGAAGGAGAGAAGGAGAGAA
>NW_021604693.1:1397005-1436116 GCF_004785775.1 Grammomys surdaster | reverse complement strand
AGAGAAGGAGAGAAGGAGAGAAGGAGAGAAGGAGAGAAGGAGAGAAGGAGAGAAAGAAACCTCATGGGCTAGTAAGATGGACCAGCAGCTAAAAGTGCTTGCTGCCAAGTCTGACCACCCAGGATCCCTGGGGCGCACATGGCAAAAGAACAGAACTGACTCCTGCAAGTTGTCCTCTGACTTCCACATGTGCATCATGGCACATGCATGTGTGCCACACACACACACACACACACACACACACACACACACAAGTACGTAGATAAATAACTAACATGGAATTTAAAAATTTAAAGAGCACACACGAAAGAGAGAGAAATTTGAGAGAGAATACTATTCCTGAGTAAAGATTTCGCTGATACAATGGTGCTTACCAAATGTTTGTTTGTTTTGTGTTTTTGTTTTGAGACAAGGGCTCAGGTAGTTCAGGCATGCCTCAAACTCTATATACAGGGAGGTTGAACTTGAACTCCTGATCTGTCTTCTCCCACCTCCTAAGCGCCAGGATTATAAGCATGCACCACTTGACTTACTTTAACTGTAGTGAGCTCACCAAGGCTACCACTGTTTTTAAATGCCTTTCTGAACTATTCTTCAGAACAGCTACAACAAAGGGTAACTCTCTTCAGTTTGGTATGGTCATTGGTTCTCTCACTAAATTGAAACACATTAGGGCTGGGAGTAGAGCACAGTGTGAAAGCATTTGACTAGCATGCATGAGGCCCTTAGTTCAATTCCCACAATGGAAAACAGAAAGGGAAAAGACTCTGGCATTGTCTTGAGTCTTTTAATCTTTCCACATCATAAGTGTGGGAGGAAAAACAACATGGTGTGCTAATAAGTGCCTTCAGACCTGACAGAAGTGTTTTTACCAGACTTTATGGTGCTTGGGAATTCAGAGATGTCAATTATAACGTAGTTACCGGGGCAACAGAGGATCAAGGGAGACCACCATGTCTAATGCTTTTGGATGCCTGCAAGGTTATTTTTGTGGGAGTTATACTTTAAATGACAGAGCCATAGAACTGAAGAAGGTAATGCAGTGACAACCATAATTAACATCCATAGCTCTCCACACTACGTGGGATTACCAAATACATTTATAGCCTTTTGAATATTTTCAGTTTAACACTTTATCAAATTGGACTCGAGTTATACTTCCATGGCTTGAGATTCTACTTCTTTATCCTCAGCCCTCTCCTCCTTTCTCCTCCCCTGCCCTCCTCCACTGCTCCCATCTCCTCTTCCTTCATCCTCCCTCCCCTTAGTTGGAGAACTGAGGGAGAAATAGCTTAGAAGGGAGAGGCCTTTGGTGCCAAGTCTGACTGACAGCCTGAGTTTGACCTTCTCCGCCCACTTGGTAGAAGGAGAGAACTGACACTCGAGGATTGTACTCTGACCACCACACATGAACTGTCACACAGGCACACACACACACACACATACACACACACACATCATAAACATAGTTTTAATAAATTCCAACCAACAATTTCTTCTTACTCTCTTCCTTATGCTTTATTTTTATTAATAGTATTACATTTGTTTAGTACAGACATAAGCAAGTAAGTGTGTGTGTGTGTGTGTGTGTGTGTGTGTGTGTGTGTGTGGTGTAGAGGTCTGAGAGCAATTTGTAGGCTCTGGTTCTCTCTTTCCACCACATGTTTCCTGGAACTCAAGCTCAGGTCATCAGACTTGACCGCAAGCACCCTCAATGCACCATCTCCCTAGCTCATGTTCCTTGAACTACTCATAGCTAGATACAAAGACTTGAAAAGAGCCAGGTGGTGGCGGCACAACACCTTTAATCCCAGGAGTTGGGAGGCAGAGGCAGACGGATTTCTGAGTTCAAAGCCATCCTGTTCTACAGAATGAGTTCAGGATAGCCAGAGCCACACAGAGAAATCCTATCTCCCAGGAAGATCTTGAGATTGTCCTGCCTCCACTTCCCAAGAGATAGAAGGTTACAGACATATGCTCTCATGCCAGGCATAGAGATTTGAACTTGTTGGAAACCAGGGCCTGTGTATGCGAGACAAGTGCTCTTCTATCGCTGAGTCACACCCACAGCCCCTAAATGACTCTTTTAGTCCTAAATGGGGAATTATATAGACCAGAGAGCAAACAGAAGAGCAAGTCAAGACTGTCAGCACCCTGTTAGTCCTGCCTCACAAAAATACACCATGAAATGGACGCCATAAGGCAGAGAGGCAGGGAGATCTCTGTGAGTTTGAGATCAGCCTGGTCTTCATAGTGAGTTCCAGGACAGCCTGGAACGGCCAAGACAGCCAGAGCTAAATAGAGAAACTGTCTCAAAAAAAAACAAAAAAAAACAAAAAAAAAACAAACAAACAAACAACAAAAAAAAAAACAGCCAGACGGTGGTGGCATGCTTCTTTAAACCCAGCACTCAGGAGGCAGAAGCAGGTAGATATCTCTGAGTTTGAGAACTGCCTCGTTACAGAATACGTTCCAAGACAGCCAGGGTTACACATAGAGAAACCCTGTCTCAAAAAAACCATCAGGGGCTGGAGAGATGGCTCAGCAGTTAAGAGCATGGACTGCTCTTCCAGAGGTCCTGAGTTCAAATCCCAGCAACCACATGGTGGCTCACAACCATCAATAAAGAGATTGGATGCCCTCTTCTGGTGTGTCTGAAGACAGCTACAGTGTACTCATAATAAAATAAATAAATACATCTAAAAAAAAAAAACCATCAGCCCTACCAACAACAACAAACAAAACAAACAAGACACACACACAAATACAGAGCCCAGTGTCTACAGCCCACTTTGTAGACCTACTGCCAAAGTGCTATATCTAGATGGCATTTCTACATTCTTACAGCTCCAGTGTGCAATAAATCAGAAACAGGAAGCATGGGACAGCCTTGTGACAGCCTTGTGGGTGGTAGGAAGGGCAAGGAAAACTGTTTCTCTAACCACAGTGACTCTGACACTAAATGTGCACCATTCACCTCTCCAGATCAGGAGAGACTCTAGTTCTCTGTAGGCACTGACTTAAGTGTCCAAAAATTAGACTTGGTTCTGACACTAGCTCCCTGGACTCAGTGCAGATCCACCAGTTGAAGGCGCTGTCCCCCAGGCCCGTATCTAATGTCAGTTATAAGTGGTGGATCTCCCTGTTATCCACAGTTCTGCATAACTTGACTACAGATCCCACGACCCCTTGTCATCTTAGGGTTAGGGTTAGGAGATCTCGGGGAAACACTCTCCTTACTATTATAGTTTGGTATAGAAAATAAACTCCGGGGTTCTGTAGGAATGACAGGGTGATAAGGGAAGGTATGGGGTGGGGATGGGGTGAGGGAGGGCAACAATGACTAAAATGCGTTATATACAAGTACATCTGTAGTGGTTTGAATATGCTTGGAGTGGTATTGTTAGGAGACGTGGCCTTGTTGGAGGAAGTGTGTCCCTGTGGGGGTAGGATTTGGAAGTCTCCGCCTATGCTGAGGCTCCTCCCATTCCAGCAGAAGAAGGTTTCTTCCTAGCTGTCTGAGGATGTCAGGTCTCTCCTGGTTGCCCTCTGATCAAGATGCAGAACTCTCAGCTCCTTTTCTAGCACCATGTCTGCCTGCACGCTGCCATGCTTCCTGCCATGATGATAATGGACTGAACCTCTAAAACTGTAAGCCAGCCCCAATTAAATGTTCGCTTTTACAAGAGTTGTCTTGGTCATGATGTCTCTTCATAACAATGGAAACCCTAACGAAGACAATAACGTCGTTGCCAGAGTCTAAAATAAATAAAGAAGGATAAGTCAGCCTGGTGGTTCATGCCTGTAAATGCCAGCTACTCAGGAGGTTAAGGCAGAAGCATGCATATTCAAGGCTTGTCCAGGGTACAAAGTGAATTCAATGCCAGCCCAAAAAATTTAGGGAAACTTGTCTCAAAATAAAAATGTTAAAATGGTTGGGGTTGTAATTCAGAAGTAGAGTATTTGCCTAGTATAAGACCCTAGGTTCTGGAGCTGGTAAGATGGATCGCAGGTCAAGGGACTTGACACCAAGCCTAATGACCTAAGTTTGATGCCTAAATCCACATGGCGGAAGGAAAGAACCAAGTTTCACATGTGCTCCCACACATACACATACATGTACACTAATAAATAAATAAGTAAATAAATAAATAAATCTGTTCTTTAAACTCCTGGGTACTGGGGCTGGAAACGTGCCTCAGTGGTTAAAAGTTCTTATTGATCTCACAGGGCACGAGAGTTCAGTTCCCAGCACACATTTGGGTGACTCACAACTGTCTGTAACTCTAGCTCCAGGGGAATCCAATGCCTCTGGTGTCCTGGGCATTGAATTCTTTCTACAGCCCTGGTTTTTTTGTTTGTTTGTTTGCTTGCTTGCTTTTAAGATAAATTGTTAAATAGTCCAAGCTGGCCTTGAATTTTATATATATATTCTAGAATTACCTGTCGCTTCTGTCTCCCAAATGCTGGAAGTACAGGCATATGCCACCACACACAATTTTATGAGATGCGAGGGATCCAACCCAGGGCTTTCATCAAACTGGGCATGAACTTTATTAACTGAGCTATAACCCCAGTAACATCCTAAAATTCATGAAACTTGGTCTCAAAAAAATAGAAGAAAGATGGATGTGTTTATTAAAAAGGTAAAGAGAGAAGAAATATGTTCTATGGAAGTGTGGTGAGGTGTTGGGGGAAGGGAGTGCCTCAGTGGCCCAATACCACAGCATCCCTTCCACCTGAGGGACCAGCCACATGGTACAGTATTAGAGTTTATTCAGGGCATGGAGAGGGGAGTTAAGAGTGTAGTAGAGGCAGAGAAAGGCAGAGAGAGGGTAGATAAATAGAGGAGTAGAGGCCGGGCATGAGCACATGGAAAGAGAGGGGGTAAAGGAATGGGGAGAGGGGGAAGGGACGAGTGGCTACAGCAGGAGCAAGAAGGCAAGAGGCAAGAAAACGGGGAGGAGGCAAGCAGCCCCTGTTATAGTGGGTCAGGCCTACCTGACAGTTGCTAGGTAACTGTGGGGCAGAGTTTAGACAGAATGCTAACACAGATACTCTCTCCCTGTCTGTCCTTGCCTCTACCCTTTCTACAACAAGAAGGCAGCCAGCCATCTACAAAGTAAGACTAGCCCTCACCAGAACTCCATGATGCCAGACAGATACCCAGACCTTGGACCACTGTCTATGATGCACATGGCATACTGGGATGAATGCACAAATGCAAAAATAATAACTTTTAACTGCTAGGAGGAAGACTTGAGCCCTGCAGAAGTGAGAGTCTGTGTACTATGAAAATTCCTTCCCTGGGGAGATATAAGCAATGTCTACTACTCTTTCCCAAAGATCCCAGCAACAGGCCAAAATACAATTTTGCCACAGATGACCTGGGAAACCACTGAATTATTGTGCTTTCTAACAAGGCACAAGTGAGTGGGTGCAGGCAGAGGCAAGGACGATGCCGAAGCAGCAGCACTGGAAGGTCTGCACCTAGCCTAGATGATGGCGCCTCCATGGCTGCGAAGATGGAGCACACCCCACTCTATATAGCCTCTCCATGAGACACCCGCCCCTGTCCACCACATCAGTTATGGTAGAATTGCATACAAAATGCCTGTTAGGAGCAAATAAATACTCAAGTGAGGGGTCAGTGACCCTCTCCTTCCATGAGGGAATGCCAGTGGTCCTTGGGCCTGATTGCGATTGACACAAGTAAACACAGCAGATCTAACGATGATCTTGATTGTTCTCCTCAGAGGACAACACAGCTAGAGATCCCTAACAGGACACTGTACCCCTTCTCATACAGACACACACGGATGATAGACTTGCTGCTGCTTCCAGTGCTGCCTGTCACCATACCCCATACCCGGGGCCTGGGACAGCTGGCGTGGAAGGTTTTCAATTAGATGCTTTATTGTGAGAATGGTATCACCACCCATCACAACCCGTTGTTCAGAATAGACAGCCAACAACTAGAGTCCTCATGTCATGCATGTGATAGTCTGGAGTCTAGAAATCAGCCACCAGGTGGCAGTAGCAAGTCGGCAGTTTAGCTTGTATGCAGTTTTGACAGATTTGTTCAGAAGCTCCTCTCGGCTGGAGGAAACAGGCAAGTGAGAGAGGAACCAATCTAAGGAATTAGTCAAAGGGTCAAAGGCTCTTTCCTGTTACCATTAGGGTTAGCTAGGACATTTCAGCCAAGAGTTGACTGACTCCCTCAAGTTTACCTCTGTTCTCTACATGAGAATTATGGCATGCATGTAAACAAGTGTGCATGCACACACCCCCAATAAAGAAGTATATACATAAATACACAAATAAATATAAAACACAGAGAAAAAAGAAGCCAGATAAGGGAGGACCAGTGGCAGAGCTAAGTGGGTTTGGGTGCTTGCTCTGCAAACCTGGCAGCCTGAGCCTTATCCTTAGACCCCATGTAAAGAAAGGAGAAAGCTGATTCACACAGCTGTCCTCTGACTTCCACATGTGATTTGGCATGTGCATGCACGCACGCGCGAACACACACACACTGGTAATAAATAACAAATATTCCTTAAATTTAAAATAAAGCTGACTGTATAGTACAAGAAGAGTGGAGGACCTAAGGCTATATACGTAAGCCTCCTCTAGAGCCATGTCCAATCTGTGAAGTGGGAAGCCCTTGGAAGTGAGAATGTCCTCTAGCATGTAAGGGAAGGTCAGGCTCCAGCCAAAGACTTCACATGCATGTCAAGCAATCATCTACACGACGACGATTGTCCCTGACTTTGTTCCTAAACCATCAGGAGTGGAGGGGGAAAGACGACCTTCCCTTTGAGGACCTCAAGCCATATAGGTCACTGTGTTCTGTCTTTATGTATGACCCTTGAATGACCTACAGCAGTGGTTTCAACCTTCCTAATGCTACAACCCTTTAATAGAGTCCCTCATGTTGTGGTGACCATAAAATTATTTTTGTTGTTACTTCATAATTGTAATTTTTCTACTGTTATGAATAATAATGTGAATATCTGATACGCAGATAGCCTTGGGTGAGCCCTGTGAAAGGATCAAGACCCGCAGGTTGAGAACCACGGCCTTAGATGTCCTAGGAACCAGTCATTTATCTTGCTAAGTTATTAAACCTGGTAAGACACGGCTGACCCTCCAGCACTCACACAGCCTCACAGCCGTGACTGTCCTCCTGGGTCAGAGTATGACATCTTACATGCCTCACCAGGTCCTCGATTTTCTGAATGAAAGGAAGGATCTTCCACGGGGTCTCAGATAACAGAGTCCCCAGCACTTACAGTGAAGCCGAGCCAAACTTTAAATTCTGTTGACTGTTCTATGCCAGTTTCCTACTACCTAAAACATTTCCTCCCAGGTTGGGAGTGTGGAGTGGGGGTTTGGGTTTAGGGGGCGAGGTGGGGAGCTGTTACACCACGCAACAGGCCTGGTATGAAAGGGGTTTATTGGAGAAGCCGGCAAGAGTAAGGACCTGGAATGGGTACAGACGGGAGCAGAGCCATAAGGGGAGAGAAAAGGTGGGCAGAGAGAGGGATGGAAGCACTGAGGACAGAGAGAAAGACAGAAAACGTCCTGGAGCAGAGAGTGGGGGCTGGGGTAGTCCGCGATCTTTTTGCCCGGAAGCACACACCTACTGCACCTGGCTGCCGGCAAGTCAGGACATAAACAATTGCTAGGTCCCTGAGGTCAGGCCACTGAAATCAGCACTATACTGCTTCCCTCCCCCGCTTGCCCAGCCAGAGGCTGCCTGGTTCACAGATGACGCAGTTTATGAAGCCAGATATGAGCTCTCAGAGTAAGTGGCAGTAAGCCACACAGAGGTCAAAAGACCTGAGACCCCTTATGGATAATTTCACATCAGCTCCCAAAGCAGAATTACCTGCTTTCACTATGGCTCTCGAGCTGGAGACAGATTGAGATTTATCCCCTACGTTGTACTCAGTTTATGGTTTCCGTGTGACACACCCATCCTTCCATCTGAAGACAAAGAAGTCAGTGAGAAATGCATAGCCCAAGCCAGGTGTGGTGATGCATACTTTAATCCCAGCATAAGCAGGCTATCTCTGTGAGCTCATCATCTACCTGGTCTACATAGTGAGTTCCAGGAGAGTTAGAACTATAAAGAGATACTGTCTTTTTTTTTTCTTTTTTTAGACAGGGTTTCTCTGTGTAGCCCTGGCTGTCCTGGAACTCACTCTGTAGACCAGGCTGGCCTTGAACTCAGAAATCCACCTGCCTCTGCCTCCCAAGTGCTGGGATTAAAGGCGTGCGCCACCACTGCCCGGCTAAGAGATACTGTCTTAAGACAAAAAGAAAAATCACCTTATAGCCCATAATACCTTACCAAAACATGAGCTGGATAGTTTTTTGTTTGTTTGTTTGTTTTTAAGATTTATTTAGTGCCGGGCGGTGGTGGCGCACACCTTTAATCCCAGCACTTGGGAGGCAGAGGCAGGCGGATTTCTGAGTTTGAGAGTTCGAGGCTAGCCTGGTCTACAGAGTGAGTTCCAGGACAGCCAGGACTACATAGAGAAACCCTGTCTTGAAAAACCAAAAAAAAAAAAGATTTATTTATTTTTATGAGTACCCTATCACTCTCTTCAGACATACCAGAAAAGGGCATCAGATCCCGTTGCAGACAGTTGTGATCCACCATATAGTTAACTGGGGATTGAATTCAGGACCTCTGGAAGAGTAGCCAGTGATCTTAACCGCTGAGCCATCTCTCCAGCCCTGAGCTGGATAGTTTTATATCAACTTGACATGAACTAAAGTTATTTGAAAGAAATGGTTTGATTTGGCTTTGGTTTTCTTGTTTTTGTTTTTTCTTTTCAGGACAGGTTTTGTCTGTACAGCTCTGGCTGTCCTGGAACTTGATCTCTAGACCAAGCTGACCTCAAACTCATCGGTCTACCTGCCTCTGCCTCCCAGCTGGAGGACATTTTGTTAATTAGTGATCGATGGGCGAAGGCCCAGCTCATTGTGGTAGTATTACACCTGGGCTGGTGGTCCTGGGTTCTATAAGAAAGTAGGCTGAGACAGTGTTAGACTTAAGAAGAAAACATCTTGACAGCGGTCTAACTTAGCAAGCTTTGTCTAACGTGGTCAGCTGGCTGCTTCTCCCAAAGCTGTGATTTCAGGAAGCAGCCCTCACTGGCTTTTGAGGTCTCCGTTGTGAGGAAGGGCTGGGGCTGACAGAAGAGAGCTGACATAATTAGATGCTTGTACTTGGACAGAAGAGTCAGGGACTCAGAGCTCAAGGCTGCCTGTGGGATAGATAAATGCAAGAATACATCATGTGGCGGGGCATCACCAAGGTAACTGGGAAAACACGTTTCCATTAGGCAACAGGGTAATCATATACCACAGGTGTTCAGGAGTTCAGCAAGGCAAAGGGGTGGGTACACATCATGCGGCGACAAGTTCAGCGCAGGTTGAGAAACGTGGCTTGCAGTATACATTAGGCGTAGGAGACAGAAATTTATTCTTGTAAGGTATGGAGACTTAGTAACAATGTGGCTTCTGTTTTGATTTCATACACGCCATGAGGAGCAAACCAATAAGCCTCTGCATCAGCTCTTGCCTCCAGGTTCCTTCCCTGCATGAGTTCCTGCCCTTGTTGCTTGTGGTGATAAACTGTTATATGGGAATACTTTTCTTTCCAAATTGCTTCTGGTCATGGTGTTTCATTGCAGCAATAGAAACTCTAAGACAAAAAACACAACCATGGACTTTTGGCTCTACTCTCTGGCTTCTTACCCATTGCAACAGGCTCACAAAAGGACTATCCTGCGGCCTTGCAAAATGGCTCAGTGAGGATAAATGTTCTGTATTGGCTTAAATAAAAATGTACACCACAGGCTCATATATTTGAATGATCAGTCTCCTGGGAGCGGAACTATTTGAGAACGATTAGGATTAGGAGGTGTGGCCTTGTTGGAGTAGGGGTGATTTTGTTGGAGGAAGTGTATCTCCTAGGCCTAGGCTTGGAGATTTCACAAAGCTCAGACCAAGCCCAATGTTTCACTGTCTGGATGCAGCTTTTGACTACTGCTCCAGCTCCATGTACGCTGCCGTTCTCCCCACCGTGATGATTGTTTGGGAGGAACCCTAGGTTCTCCTCCTGTATAACTAAGAAACCCTGTTTGCTCTTCTTCTCCCAACCCCACTTGCAGGAAAACTCCAGGCTAACACGTCATCTCTACCTGTCTCCCCATTTCCAGCAACCCACCCACGAGTGCATTCCCAGGGTCTCGGCTTTTTGCCTTATACAGTAATAGTCGCTGGGTGTACAAACCCAGCTCCTAGCTCATCACCCCGTGCCCAAGACCCATAAAACCCCCTCGCTTTAGCTCAGGCTTTTGACTCTATTGACCTTCATCTGTGAGATCGGTTAACTCGCCCAAGAGCTGCCCCTCAATAAATCTGGCTTTATACTCTTAATTTGGTTTGAACTGGCTGGTTTTCATCATCAGAAAGACCTATTAATGATAATGGACTAATACTCAAATTGTAAGCAAACCAAAGTGCTTGCTTTCATAAGATTTGCTATGGTCATGGTGTCTCTTCACAATAGAACAGTAGCTAAGACAGGTGCTTGCCACCAACACCAACAACATGAAGTCTATCTGTGGGATCTACTTAGTTGATGGAGAAAATCAACTCCCCAAAGTTCTCTGACCTCCACACATACATGCTGTGGTGTGATAGTGAGGAATGGAATCCACCACTAGGTGGAGACTTGACATCGTCTCTCCCTTAAGAGGCACGCTAGTTGAGCAGGCCAATCACTCAGACCAAGGGTCCACCCCTGAGGAAGGTGAATCCACCTTAAAGGGATAGGGATAATGACTAACCCCTTAAGGTGACTGTGCACTTTGCCTTCCCAGAATTCTTGCTCCAAGAGTCCTTATAAGCTACTATGAGATTCAGCTGAGTCTGCCCACCTCTCTGAATGCCTGACTCTTTCTACTCTGTCTTTTTCTTAAACCAGCACTTAAGTATGCTTTCCCTGGTACCTTGGGCTTCCTTACTCTCCCTCTAAAGCTCCCCTTCCCACTGTATACCCAACCTCTATGATGACATAATTCAAACAGCATGGTTTCTCTTCTCTTCTCCATTTTCCTCTGAGCAGCTGCAGAGATTTATAGCTTGCCTGTTCTGGGCTTTTTTTCTTTTGAATCCTAGTAATTCTTTTTTTCTTTGAGCTGAAGTTACAGGCAGTTGTAAGCTACCAGGTGTAGGTGCCTAGACTGAACTTGGGTCCTCTGTAAGAGAAGTTTGTGCTCTTACATGGAGGGAGCCATCTCTCCAGTCCCACGAGTAGCATTTTAAATAAGATAAACCATGCTGTACAAGCATGTACAACTAAACCTTAGATCATAAAACATGAACATATTCATTATATACATATATATGTCTGTCTGTCTATATGTATGTATACATACTTGGTTTTACACACACACAGTATATGAGATTTGTGTTTTTAAGATTTGCTTTTATTATTTTTAATTATGTATATACACACAGGTACCAGTTGAGGCAAGAGGCACTGATTCCTTGGAGCTGGAATTACAGGTGATATGAGCTACTTAACATGGATGCTGGGAACTAACCTTGAATCTTTTACAAATGTGGTACCAGTAATTAACCCTAGAAACATCTCTTCAGCCCCCATATGGAGAAAGTTTGTATATTGGGTTGTGATGTAAACTTTGTCCTTACTCTGTTCCTGTCCAAAAATAAATACTAAAATATTTTTAAAAGAAGGAAGGAAGGGAGCAGGAATGGGGAGGAAGGAAGAAAGGAGATAGTTCAAGGCTAGCCCGGTCTACAGAGTGAGTGCTAGGACATCCAGGGTTACACAGAGAAACCCTGTCTCAAAAAAGCAAACAAAACAACCTCCACAAATCTGAATCTTCATTAAGTAGAAAGAGAAGAGGAGGAGGTAGAGAATCATAAAAGCAGGATTGGGTATGCACTCCACCAGAATTGAAACACAAGCCAGCAGGAATGTCAAGTGGTAGGAATTGCTTCCAGATTTGTGTGTCTAATAATGGCCAAGCATTGTTTAGTCAGATAAAAGAGAAAAGTTAAATTAATTAATAAAGTCAGGAGATACTGGAAGGCAGCCATGCTTTGGAAGGTAAGAGACATAACAAGTTGAAAAAACAGGCTGCAAGAATGGTTTGTGTTATTTTTACAACAGTGAGGGCAGCCAAGAGCCTAGTGGGAAGCAAACCAAGCTAGCCGGTTTCCAGGTCAAAGTTCTACTATGTGAGGTCTGTTTACTGTTGCCCTGGCAACAGATCCCCATTGGAGGTAGTGATGGATCTAGTCACCTTGTAAATGTGCCTGGAGCTGAGGTGGGAGCGCGTTGGTCTCTGTTTGGTCTGTTCTGGGGTAAGGTGGGAGGAGGGGTTAGAAAGGGTTTGGATGGGAATCAAGGAAGAGATCATGAAGGAAATGATGGAGCTTCTGCTTCCTGTCTGTCACGAAGAAGCTTCTCGGCCATACGGTTCTACTTCACGAGCTGCCCAGAAACATGGAGCCAAATGACTAGGGACAGAATCTTCTGAAACCAGAGCCCTAGATGAACAGTTCTTGCTTTCTTCTGTCAGTCATGGGACTGAAGTGATACAAAAGTGATGCATCTTCACTTCTGGAGATTCTCACTGTCCAGACAGTGTCAGGTCAGGACGGGACCAACATAGCCCCCTTCCCTAGTCCAGTTCAAGAGTATTATGTGCATAACATAATAAATTCCAGTATAGTAAACACCCTTCAAAAAAAATATTTCCAGCTGAGTGCCATAGCTCATACTGTAATTCTGGTATTCAAGAGGATGAGGCAGGAATATTTATTCAAGTTCAGGTCATCTTAAGTTACAGAATAATACTGTTTCCAAAATGCAAAAAACTATTACTTTTTAAAAAACTACCACGGGCAATGGTGGCACACTCCTTTAATCCCAGCACTTGGGAGGCAGAGGCAGGCGGATTTCTGAGTTCGAGGCCAGCCTGGTCTACAGCCTGAGTTCCAGGACAACCAGGGCTACACAGAGAAACCCTGTCTTGAAAAAATAAAATAAAATAAAATAAAATAAAATAAATAAAAAAAAAAAAAAAAAAATTAAAAAATTACCAGAGAGATGGGGTAATGTACTTGCCTAGCATGTAAAAGGACATGGGTTCAATACCTTGCACCAAACAAACAAAAAAACAAAAAAAACAAAATACTGGGAGAGAAAAGAGATTGAGTACTTTAGTCTTATAGATTTGGGGGCCTGGCAGAGCACTGGCTACTCTTCCAAAGGACCTTGGTTGAGCTCCTGGCACCCACAAGGTGACTCACCCACCTGTAACTCTAATTCCGAGAGATCAGATGCCTTCTTCTGACTTCCTTGGGACCTGCAAGTGACACCATGCATACAGGCAAAAACACTCATATACGTTAAAAAAAAAAAAATTACCAGGAGGCAGACAGATGACTCAGTGGGTAAAGTTCTTGCGGCTAAGCCTGACAGCCTGAGTTCAAACCCCGGGACTTACAGGATGGACAGAGAAAATCAATTCCTGAAAGTTGTCTTTTTACCTCCACACATGCGGAGGCACTCGGATCACTCCTTAAAATATGTAATTATACATTTTTGCTGGATATAGTAGAATGAACCTATGATCCCAACATAGCCCGAAAGAGAGAGAAAGGAGAGGTTGGGGGACAGGAAATAAGGTACGTGAAGGACATAGAGGTTTTCAAGGGAGGATAAAGTCTCTAACAGTTAACTGGACGTCATTTACCACAGGCCAGTCACTTCCTTTAATCCTTCAACAAGCCTAATAACGTGGTGAAGGATGATTAACCCAGTGGAGTCTGGAGGCCTAGAGTGTTCCGGAGGGGCTGGTCACCGAGGATCCCAACTTCTCTGTCTATCTCCAGGTATTCTCTTCTCATCCCACAGGCCTATACCCAGTTTTGCTGGGGCGGGGAACCACCAAAAGCAGAGCTCCTGCTGTACCAATCGAAAGTAACTATGGTGCCCAAGCAGATGAGGACCAGTCCTGCCAGCCCCAAACGGATGAGGTTTCCCTGGGTATAATCCAAGGAGCCAGAACCTGTGAGCCAAAGAGAGGGAGACAGGGTGTTGGTCCAGTATCCCAGAGTCTTGTGCTCTTCTGTGTTTCTAACACACAGATGGAGTTGTTTCTAAGTTAAACGGAGTTGATGTCCCCAGATCCCCTGGGTCTGAAGGAGGAGAGCCAGAGCATCTTACCTTCATAACTGATGACCAGTGGCTGGCTGCGCTGTGATAGCACATAGGGGGCGGAGGGTGTGTGGTAGTAGCAACAGTAGGTGCCAGGTGCTTGCGGGCCGATCAGAAGGAAGTCGGCCCAGGGCTGCGCAGAGTCGATGTATTGCAAAGGGGTTGCCACGCCCACGCGGTACAGCGCAAAGCTCATGCCTGGTATGCGGCCTGCACAGCGCAGACTTACATTGGTTCCTGAGGCCACAACAGGCCCAGGCATTGCCACCAGTGATGGTCTGGGTAGCTGATCTGTAGACCACAGGCAAGGTCTTAGATAGGGTGGCCTATCTGTCTCTAATCATCCTCCCTCTCCTCCTCCTTTCTCTTCTGCCTCCCTTCCCATCCCCCAAACTCACCTTCCTCTTATTCAGTAAGTTTAAGAATCTCACAATCTACCTCCCTATTGAATCTCTCCTTGTGTTCCTTTTCTACCCTCTCCTACCCTCTGTCTTCATCTCACTCCTCTGCCCTTCTCCCATTTCTTCCTGGGCCTCACCTGTTACCAGCAGTTCCAGAACATTACTGGGTTGAGACCAGACACCCGGCCTCCAGTCTGTCTTGCGGTAGCGGCAGTGATAGCTGCCCTCCTGGGCCGGAGTCACCTCTTCCAGGAAGAACTCAGCCAGCTCAATGGACACATCCCGGAGGAGTAGAGGGGTGACAAGGCCAGTTTTGAAGAGTGCAAACCGCCAGGCAGGTTGGGGTGCATGACAAATCAAGGTTACGTTGATTCCAGGAGTCACAACTGCAGCAGGATGAGCCCTCAGCCGTGGCTCGGGGTATGAGGCTAGGGGTGCTTAATAAAGAAGAGTGCTTAGGTCCTTAGGACCCTCCAACCCAGAAGCCCCAGGAGCCTAAGCAGAAGTCGGTCACCGTGAATCTCTATAAAGAAGGGGAGGGCCTGGAATACAATCACAGCTAGCCCAAATTAGCTGACAATCACAGGAGTAGTATTCTACCTTTGAGCTTTTCCTCATACTTATTTGCGCTAAGGATTGAATCTAGGCCTTATGCATTGTGAGTAATTACTCACTCTACCACTAAGACATAGACTCCTCTGTTTTGTTGTTGTTGTTTTGTTTGTTTTTTGTTTGTTTGCTTTGAGACAAGGTCTTGTGTACCCTTGACCAGCCTTGAACTTGCAATGTCGTGGAGTATGACCTTGGATTCTGATTCTAAGCCTGTGCCACCAGATCCTCCTGGATTATAAACCTGTGCTAACATCAGGACCACCACCTCTCCCCCCAACATCGATGCTGAACTGGGGCCTACTAGACAACCAGTCTACCAACTGAGCTACACCCCCACCCCCTTCTCTACAGTTTTAAGGCATAGTTTCAAAATGTCATACCAGAAATTGTTCTGCCTGCATGTATGCGTGAAGGCCAGAAGAGGGCACCAGATCTCATTATAGATGTGTTGGAAATTGAACTCAGGACCTCAGGAAGAGCAGCCAGTGCTCTTAACCACTGAGCCATCTCTCCAGCCCCGGTTACTTTGTTTTAACGTACTGTTACTGTTTTGTTTTTGAAACAAAGCTTCACTATGTAATTCCTTTTGTCCTCAAGCCCATTAATGGTGCAGGCTGGCTTCAGACTTGTAATTCTTCTTTCTGCCTTAGCTTTCCAAGTGCTGTGATGACAGAGCTGTCGCACCACACCTTGATAGAAGCAGTTATAGTTTGCAACACGTCAATAATTATTGCTATCGTTTGAACAAACTCAAGTTAATTTTTAATATAACAATGTTAAAAGGTGGGTCCTTAACGAATAAGAGAATGGGGGTGGGGCTGAAGATGACTTTACAGTTAAGAGTATTTACTGCTTTTGCAGAGGACCTAGGTTTGGCATCTAGCACCCATATCGGGCAACTCATAACTACGTGTAATTCCAGTTCCAGGGGGACCTTTATACCTCTGACCTCTACAGGCACCTGCACCCATGTCCATCCCTTCTACACAGACACAAGGTTATGGAACAGGATACCAGATGTAGTGATGTACCTGTAATCATCCCCCAGTGAGGAGCTGGGGTGAGCTTAGTGGTGGAGCCCCTGCCTACAATGCCTCAGTGGGGAACTGGAAGTGTCTCTCAGTGAAAGCACTAGCCCACTATGCACATGACCAGTGTTTCTTTCTTTCTTTCTTTCTTTCTTTTTTTCTTTCTTTCTTTCTTTCTTTTTTTCTTTTGTTTTTTCAAGACAGGGTTTCTCTGTGTAGTCCTGGCTGTCCTGGAACTCACTCTGTAGACCAGGCTAGCCTCGAACTCTCGAACTCAGAAATCCACCTGCCTCTGCCTCCCAAGTGCTGGGATTAAAGGTGTGTGCCACCACAGCGCAACTTTTTTTTTTTTTTGAGACAGGGTTTCTTTATGTATCCTGACTGTCTTAGAACTTGCTCTGTAGACCAGGATGGCCTTTGACTCAGTGATTCATTTGTTTCTGCCTCACTAGTACTAGAATTAAAGGCATGCACTGCCACTGGTTGGCTGTTGTTTTGGGTTGTGTTTGTTTGTTTGTTTTTGAGGCAAGGTCTCATTATGTAGATCAGGCTGGCCTTGAACGCTAAGAAATCTTCTTGCCTCTGCCTTCCAAACACTGGGATTAAAGGTGTGTCCGGTCACTGCCTATCACCATAGGCAATTCTTATTTGTAAATAAATTTAAAAAGGAACACTAACTAGCAATTGGGAAATATCTCTAAGACAGAACATAAGTTTAACACTTGAGACCCAGAACAGAATGAGTCATGAAATACTAATTTTGATCTGGTAAGAGAAGGAGGAAGTGCGTAAATGTGTGATGTGTCTGACGGCTTGGAAAGCTTTCGGTAGAATTCAGGAACACAGGAGGGGGAAGAGGAAGACTGTTGCATCTTTTAGTAATGACCGAGTCGTTATAACCTTGAGTAAATATTGGCTTTATTATTTAAATAGATTTAGAATTAAGGTGCTGGAGAAATGGCTTAGCAGATAGAGTCCTTGTTGCCCTTGCAAACTATTGGGGTAGGACTCTCAGCACCACATGGTGGCTCACAACCAACTGTAACTCCAGTTTCAGAGGATCCTCCTGCCTTCTGAACTCTGCAAGCACTGGACATGCATGTGGTGTACATAATATGCATTCAGGCAAAAGACTCATATACATAAAACAAAATTAAATTAACTGACAACTCAGGTATGAATGGCTTCCCAGTGATTCTTATTGGAAATTGAAGTGTAGTGGGAGAAAGTTGAAGAGAAAAGAAATATCTCCTCCATCAGAAAACCCAGGAAGAAACCATCTTGGGGTGGGGGAACCTTCCTTTTGGGCCCCAGTAAGAGAAGCTGGTATATTTGGCCTTGAGGAATTCCTATGTCTGGAGCCCTAAAATATGCCAGGATCTGAGCCTATTGTTTACCTGTATATAATTACATGAAGTCCTCACTGCAGCCAATTTTCCTAAGGAAATGGAGGCATCAAGACCCCTGGTTTGTTCAAGAACATGTAAAGGTTTCCTTAACATCCACATTCATGGTCTTCTCTACTCACCTGTAACGGTTACTAAAGGGATGAAGGACAGGGGAGGAACGGGTAGGGGGCAAGGAGGAGGGACTGGAGGAGGGAGGAAAGGAAGGGTACGGAAGTGGGGTGGTGGAAGAGACAGGAGAAAAGGGAGAAGGAAAAGAAGCAAGGTATGCAGGGGAGGAAGGGATGGAAGGAAAGGAAGAGAGGGGAATGAGGGAATCTGAGGTGAAGCTAGGCATCAAAATAGAATGAGTTGTGAGGCGAGGCGTGAGCTCACACGAGGCGTGAGCAGTACGAAGGAGAGCATTTGGGGTATACCACTCACCGTTTGATGTGAAGTCGGCACGACACACAGGCCCTGCAGAAGGTCAGGAGCCAGTTTTTACAAAGCCTTTTGTGACTCCCAGTCTTCCCTCCTTGGGAGCCCTAGACACTGATTATATTGTTTCTTTTTCCTCTGAAAAGTAATAATCCTGCCCCTGTCTTCTTTAGGATCAAGCAAAACTCCGGACTTCCATTCCCCATACTTAAGAAGCCAGCTGTCTGATCCAAGAGGACAGGCCTCTGTTCTCCAACTTTCCTACGAACAATACTCTGCTCCTTGGGGTTTCTCTGCCTTGAAAGTTGATGTCTAGATGCCCTCCTCCCTCCAGCATGTTAGTCCTGCCCATTTGCCATGAGAACTGAGTACATTCTTTGACCCCCAGATATCCCTTACTCTCCTCTGCCTGGAGATCCAGAGAAACCTATGCTCACCCCAGACCCAGCAATCTGTCTTCCCCCATTTAGGACTCAGGTATCTGGGTACCAGTCCTGCCTCCTTTTTCTAAATTGGATATTGAATTCCAGATGATCAGATATAGCCCTCAGCCCAGGCAAGGACCCACACACAGGGGAGGGACAGCTCACAGAGAGTCGACAGCTGGAGTATCAGTGACAGGATCATGGCGGGCACTCTCCTTGGAGCTGGGGAAAAGGCTGACTCTGCCTTTTACTCTCTGAAGAAATGAAGCAACACCAGAAAGCCTGTTTAGGGAACAGAGGAGTCAGGTGGAGGCTCCTGGGTAACTGTGTCATAGCCTCATTGTCTTGGAAAAAGTTGCAAGACAGAACAGTCATAGCCTCTGGTGTTCTCTAACTCGATTTAAAAGTAAAGGAGGAGGGCTGGGGATGTTGTAGCTAAGTGGGAGACTGCTTGTCCAGTGTGTTCTAGCCTCAGAACTGAGGAGAGAAAGAAAAGGAGCAGGAGGAAGGGAGGGAAATGGAAGAGAAGAAACAACAACAAAAACTAAAACAAAAAGGCAGAAAGGGAAAAAGAAGTTTGGTGTACAATATGTACTATACTGGTAACAAAGAGAAGGCTTAGACTCCGTTACTGCTCTCATTGTCCAGTCCAGATATTTTAATTTTTAAGTGATGTGCATGGTCTTGGGGGTTCAGGCTTGTAATCCCACCTGCTTGGGAAACCAAGGCAAGAGGATGCCAAGTTCAAAGATTGCAGAGCCAACCTGAGCCATTTAATGCCCTGTCTCAAAGTAAAAGTAATCAAAAGGGCTGAAAAAATGTGACTCAACAGTAAAAAAAATGAGCCGGGTGATGGTGGCACACGCCTTTAATCCCAGCACTTGAGAGGCAGAGGCAGGCGGATTTCTGAGTTCGAGGCCAGCCTGGTCTCCAGAGTGAGTTCTAGGACAGCCAGGGCTACACAGAGAAACCCTGTCTCGAAAAAAACAAAAAACAAACAAACAAACAAACAAAAAAACCCAGTAAAAAAAAATGCCTAGAATCCACCAGCCAGGGCCTGGGGTCATAGAATCTACCAGCAAGTGGTCGGAGGAATGGCTCAGTCGTAGATGGGTAGCCTAGCCTGTCCTGGTTTTAGTTTTAAGCACTGAGGGGCAGAGCGGGAAACAAAGCTGTGATCTGAATGCAAGTAACATAAAGCACAGGCAGTCCTTAATCTGTTTTGGGATCAATTTAGAACTTCCAGAATGAGTTCCTGTCTAGATGAGATCTCAACATAAAGCTGACTTTCTTGCAGAAGAATTTGATATTACGTCTCCGATCAATTTTCTAAGCTATAAGCTATAAGAAAAAGGTGAGACCAGCAGGTGTGCAAGGTGATTTAAATCTTTCAGTTCTCCTAAGCCTCACCCCAGAACTACAACTCCCGAAAGGCTCCAGGTCCTTGTCCAAGGGGCGGGACCACGTGAAAGGAAAAGGACCACAACTCCCAGAGAGCTCCGCGTCCTTGTCGCCACCAAGACCAAGATGGCCGGGAGTAAGTACAGGTTCGGGGTGCGCGAGGGTCAAGTAGTTCCAGGAAACCGTGGGGTGACCCGTGGCTGAGGCTCAGTGGAGCCTTGGGGAGCAGTATGATCCGTCCCAGAAGAGGGGCGCGGAGGGTGCAGAGCAGGGGTGATAAGAGAGTGTTAGAGGTCACCGCAGCAGTCCCCAAGGGTGACTGTATTTCCACCCATAGGAATCTCCACCTTCCTAAAGAATGCCTGGGCGAAGGAGCCGGTGCTAGTGGTGTCCTTCGCTGTCTGGGGACTCGGTGAGTGCCCCCACCCCGCGGCGCGAACGTGCATCATCCACCCTGAAGTCATCAGCATTCCACAGTTCACCTCGCATCCCCTTGCCAGCCATATCCTGACATTACTGTCGCTCTTCCCTCACCACATACACCTACAGAAGAGGTGCACATTCAACACAGCGTGTACTTCGTAGTGCAGAACTCCTCGGCGAAGTCTGACTTACACAAATCTCTCAGCAAGCCTCCTTAGTGAAGAACTTGCAGTAGGACAGGGCTATTCACAGTTCTGGTGCACTGAAGCCTTGGGACATGGGGGTGACCTGTTAATCAAATTTTAATTCTGAAAGTCTGGGTTGAGGCCTTGGATTTGGCAGTCATCATAGTTCCAAAGTTGTCAGCATTGCTGGCCCGGAGTGTGACAGTGAAGTTCTAAAACCCAACATCAGTTATCTACCACCCTGACTTTCAAAGACCTAGAATGCGCTGACGTATGTGGTTTTAATTGATTGTATGTTGAATATGTTAAAATAATGATTTAAAGTATACTCGGTTCGTTTCTTAAAGTTAAAATTACATTTTTAAAAAGATGTGTGTGTTTGCTACCAGTTGGTTTGGGGGGGAGGGTCCAGAGGACAACTTAACTGGAGCCAGTGCTCACCTTCCATTCATTCTGAGTTCTAGTGATTTAACAGTCTTGGCAGCAGGTCATTTTAACGACTGAGCCCTCTCACAACTCTAAGGTTAAATACTTCTTCCGACTTTATTTGTACCTTTTCAGTTTTTTTTTTTTAAATAGAGAATACAATTTACTTAGCTCAAGTGGGCCACAGACAGCAGTCTGCCGTGGGTTCTCATGTGTTGATATTACAGGCCTGAGCCACCACCCCTGCTGTGCATGTGTGCATGTGTGTGTGTGCTGTGCCTATGGAGGCAAGAAGAGGACATGGGTTCCTTTTCTTTTGGAGCCGGAGATATAGGCATTTATGAGTTACCTGACATGGCTGCTGGGAATTCAAGTCTTCTGGAAGATTAGCCAAGTACTCTTACCCAAAAGGCCATCTCCCAGCCCCCTCAGCTTTTGCAAATAAATTTATGTATGTGTGTTTCTGTATCCACATACATGGGAATGCTCACAAAAGCCAGATAAGTTTGTTGGATGCTGTGGAACTGGAGCTAAAACAGGAAGTTGTGAGCCATTCAGCCTAGGTGCTAGGAGCCAAACTCTGCAAAGCAGCAAGTGTTCGTAACTACTGAGCCATCTCTAGCCTGTTAACATGTGTAGTTGAAATGTGAAATTAACATGTGGCTATTAACTTACATCAGCAACACTAGCCTGTTACATTCCTTTTATACTCCCTCCTCCTGAACTCTTGACTAGTCCACATGGGCTAATCTAAAAGCTCCCAATCTGTGACCAGCCTTTGGGCCTCATGTGTTACTGAGTGCTTGTCTCCGACCTCTATGCTCCTCCCCACTCTCAGGATTTACATTGGCCTATGTTAAGTGGATGGTGGAGAGCCAAGGACCCAACAAAGGGCCCTACTGGTTGTGCTGGCCTTTTCCCACCCCCCCTTTGCCAGGGCTGTTTTTACCCGTTCCCCACCCCTGGAGAGCTACTTCATCCTGGGGTCTTATGTTTGTCTTTCTCCACAGCTATAACTGTGCCCATGATTAGCCCCTACACCAAGTATGCTGGCATGATCAACAAGGCCACACCCTACAACTACCCAGGTGAGCAGGGACCTGTGTTGGGGGGAGGGGCAGGCATATCTGTGTAGGAGAGTCCTTGATGCATTGAAATGTTTTGTCCACACTTTTACCATAACATGCTGTGAGTTTCTCTCTCCAGATTTCTGTTCTTCTCCAGGTTCTTCTCTCCCTGTTGGAGATTTCCTCATTTCCTGTGTCTTTGCCTCTGCTCAATCTCTGGCCCTCACTTTCCTTTCTCACCTGGAATATAGAGACAGAGCAGCTGTTTTCTACAGGACCCTGGAGATGTGCTGGTCCTAGTGGCTCATCCTTCTGTTTTGCAGTGCCTGTGAGAGATGATGGGAACATGCCTGACGTGCCCAGCCACCCACAGGATCCTCAGGGTCCAAGCTTGGAATGGCTGAAGAACCTATGAATGCTTATGCTGATGGAAGAGGCCCCTTCCCTGTTGCTCTCCAATAAAGATGTAAAAACTAATAACCCCACAATCTTTTCCTAAAGATTTACTTATTCTGGAAGAGCAGACAGTGCTCTTAACCAATGAGCCTTCTCTCCAGCTCCAGGTTTCTTTTGTTGTGAGACAAGGAAGTCTCATATGTAGCATAGGCGGACCTGGAATTCAGTGTGTAGTCAGGGTGGCCTCCAACTCTGGAACCTGAGCATGATCAGAGGTGGGAGCAATAGACAGTGACCTAGACAAGTGTACATGGGGAATCTGTTTATTGGGGAGAAAGGGTTAGTCAAAGGGTGGGCTAGCTAGGGTAGGGTAGGGTAGTAATTTGTCTGGCCCTCTGGAAACCCAACTTGAATCCAAGGCCTCATCTGCTTCAAAGCCAAAGTCTTCCTCAACCTTAATCTGAAAAGACAAAGGAATAAGATGTGAGTGGATTTGGAGACCTAGGAGACACACTGCCCCCAAACACACACACACCGGTCAGCCTGTGGGCACCGGTCCCCAGGTTATACACTTTCCACTATCAGGCAACACTGATAACCATCCCTCAGCTGACTTCCTCTTCTGCTGTTCCCTTTTTCTTTGTTGTTTTGAGACAGAGTTTCTCTGTGTAGCCCTGGCTGTCCTGGAACTCACTCTGTAGACCAGGCTGACCTTGAACTCAGGGATCTGCCTTCCTCTGACTCCCAAGTGCTAGGATTAAAGGTGTGCTCTACCATGCCTGGCTTGAATTTTTTTTAATTTTGATTTTATTTTGATTTGGTTTTCGAGATAGGGTTTCTCTGTGTAGCCCTGGCTGTCCTGGAACTCATTCTGTAGACCAGGCTGGCCTCGAACTCAGAAATCTGCCTGCCTCTGCCTCCCAAGTGCTGGGATTAAAGGCGTGCACCACCACTGCCTGGCCCCATTTTCTTCTTCAAGCACTAGCCTGATTTTCCAACTCCTCTATCCTATCTGGTACCAACCCAGTATTGTCAGTCTGGCCAGTCCTCCCCAGTCCCGGATTCCCCAAAGCCCAGCCCAGGATTCTCACCACGCCTTGGCCCCAGCCCTCGGCTCCCACCTGCACTGGGGCCAGTTCTGGAGTCAACGAAGCTCCCACTCGTGGTGCCCGCCTCCTCTTCCGCCCACTGGGCCCTTCGCCAGGGGCTGGGCTGCTGGGGTCTAAGGTTGCAGTTGTCCTTTGGGGTGGGGAAAGTCCCTCTTTCTCCGGAGGTTCATTCTCAGCATTGCCTGGGGTAGGGACATCTGTGCCTTGGCTGCCATCATCCTGGTAAGATGCAATATGGTGGCAGTTAAAGACTCCTGGATTCCTCATTCTCCCAACCTGCTTGGAGACCAGAGCTCACCTCCAACACAATGGTGAACTGGCTATCCCGGTAGTCATCACCGTAGGCGTCCAGGACCCTCATGAGGAACCTGTGTGGACAGAGATGCAGACACTGAAAATCTTATCTTCTGGGGGAGTAAAGTAAAAGATGATAGAGTCCAGGTCTTTTCAATCTAAAGTTGACCTGAACTAGACACGTTTAGACCTCTGTAGCCTGAGATCCCAGCCTGACCCCAAGGCTCCTTCCTACAGCGAGGGATAGGTGACATCCTTTACTGGGCTAAGTGCTGTGAAGGTACATTCCATAGCCTATTCCCTAAAGTATGTAGTGTGACTGTCAGCATGTAAACATTCAAACTCTAATGCTGGCAATGAAGACTGAATCTTGAACATGCTTCACAAGTACTGTACCACTGAGTTAGAGTCCCAAGCTACAGCTGCTACTACTTTCCTCCTGTTCCTCCTCTTTCTGAAACAAGGTGTCTTTGTGTAATAGCCTTGATTGTCTGGAAACTCAATTTTTAGACCAGACTGGCCTCAAACACACAGGTAATGGTCTGCCTCCATTCCTGACTCCAAACTTTGTTTTGTGACAGTGTCTCACTATATAGCCCTGGCTGGCCTTGAACTCACAGAGATATACCTCTGCTTTCCAAGTGTTTGGATTAAAGAATTTAGAGATTCAAAGATTTTGTTTTTGCCAGGCGGTGGTGGCGCACACCAAACCAAAAAAAATGATTTTGTTTTTGAGATACTGCAATACTCAGCACCAAATAAAACATCGTGGTAGCCAACACCTGTAAACCCAGCAAGAATTGCAGTCAGGTAGGAGGATCATAAATTGAAGTTAGTTTGAGGCTATCTTGGGCTACAGGAGACCCTGCCTGGGATGAGGAATGTGAGGTGTGGGGAAAACTAACTGAACAGAGAGTGTGGCAGTAGAAAACTTCTGAGAGCAGGAGCCCCTATCAAGGCCCTGAAGTGCTCTAGGAAGTTGAGTTCCACATAAAGCAAGGAGGCAAGGCAACCCAAGTCAGGCCTCACTGGCTGTAATGAAGGTACTCACTTTTACTGTGCCAGTAAGGGAAGAGGCTATGATCAGAGGGACAGGCTGGTGTGTGTGTGTGTGTGTATATATATAAGTGAGAGTATTAGTGTATTAGTGCAGGTGTGCACACAAGTGCTTTTGTATGCTTTTCAAGTCAGGGTTTCTCTGTGTACTCCTTCCTAGCTGTCTTGGAACTTGCTCTGTAGACCAGGCTAGCCTCAAACTCAGAGAACTGCCTGCCATGAATGCTGGGATTAAAGGTGCCCACCACCACAGCCTGGCTTGTCTGTCTGGGGTGGGGCTGGGAATCTGAGCTGGTAACAAGCCTCCTGGTGGCAGGGTGTGACATTTGGTCCAGCGGCCCCATGAGAATGCAGCCGTGAGAACTCAAAGGTACCATCAGTCTTACTGAATTGTCAGATAAGTTTGTTCAGATTGGGTGGCTAATTTCTCAACTTCCTGTTTTATCTACGAAGGCCAATCATCCTCTAGTCAAGTCCCCTGATCCCACTGTAAAGGAAACTCTCGGGTGGCCAGGAGAGTGAATATCCCTATAATCCCAGCATTCAGGAGGACACAAAAGAGGACTGTCAGGCTGAGGCGAACCTGCAATACACAGGGGAGCCATTCTCTCAAGCTCTCAAGCCAAAAAAAAAAAAAAAAAAAAAAAAGGTCTGGAGAGATGGCCTAGCTTTTAGGAGCACTTGCTGTTCCAACACGAGGATCCCGGTACCCATACTAGATGGTTCACAATAACTTTGGCTTCAAGGCTCTCATGTGGTCTCCACAAGTACCTACTCACATAAGCACACAGAAACAATCACACACAGAAACAAATACTCTCTTAAAAGTAAACCAATTAAAAGCAAACAAACAGCTACGTATGGTGGCACACGCCGTAAATCCCAGCACTTCGGAAGCAGAAATGAGTGGGTGGATCTCCAAGTTGAGGCCAGCTTGGTTATAGATCAAGTTCCAGGGCAGCCAGGGCTACACAGAGAGACCTTGTCTTGACAACTAAAAAAAAAAAAAACCAAAAAAAGAAACAAACAAGAGCTGGAGGGATGGGTGCATGCTGCTCTTCCTGAAGGCCTGAGTTCAGTTCCCAGCATCCTCACTGAGTGATTCACAACAACCTGTTTAACTCCAGCTCCCGCAGATGTGATGTCATCTTCTGGCATCTGTATGCACATGTACATGTGGACATGAAGACATCAGTAAGAGATAAAGCCTTAACGAGAAAAACCTAGAGATGTGCCTCAGTGGAGAATTTGTCTAGCATGCAGGGAACCTTGGTTCAATCCCCGGTGTCACATAAAACTGAACACAGTGGAACATGCCTAAATTCCCAGCACTTTGGAGGAGAAGAAAGCTCTCAAGCTCAGGGGCAGCCTGGGGATACATGAAATAGCAAACAAACAACAGGCTGGCAAAATGTCTCAGGGGGTAAAAGTGGTTGTCATGTAAACCTGACAATCTATGTTTGAGCTTCAGAACTCACAGAGGAAGGAGAGAACAGACTTTCTTTCTTTCTTTCTTTTTTTTTTTTTTTTTTGAGACAGGGTTTCTCTGTGTAGCCCTGGCTGTCCTGGAACTCACTCTGTAGACCAGGCTGACCTCAAACTCAGAAATCAGCCTGCCTCTGCCTCCCAAGTGCTAGGATTAAAGGCATGCGCCACCACCGCCTGGCCCGAGAACAGACTGTCAAAAGCTGTCCTCTAACCTTTACATGTACACTGTAATATACACACCCATATTCAACCCTTTCTTCCCAATGTGTATGGGACCCAGGCTAATCAAACAGCAGGCATGGCTACCTTTGGCACACTCTGAAGGTGACTTTTAATTCAATTAAAATAACTGCTCAATGGCAATTATTTTAAATTAGTCACCCCCCTGTGGCTGCTAAGCACATGCAATGTGGTCAGTACAACTCAAGAAATGGGATTTTTAGAAGATATTTTTATTTATATAGATGTGTGTATGTCATGTAGAGCTGTGCCTGAGGAGGCCAGAAGAAGATGGCAGATTCTCTGGAGTGGGAATCACAGGAGGTTGTGAGCTGCCTGATAAGGGCGCTGGGAACTAAGCTCTGGAAGAGCAGCAAGTGCTCTTAACCAATGATCCACCTTTCCAGTCCCAGTGTTTCCTTTTACAGTACTAGAGATTGAACCCAGGGGCTAGAGGGATGGCTCATCTGTTAGAGCATTGGATGCCCTTCCAGGTTTGAGACCTGGCACCCAAATGGCAGCTTACAACCTTCTGTAACCCATGGGATCCAATGCCTCCTGACCTCCTTGTCTACCTCACTAGTGTGGTGCACAGGCACACAGACACCCATATACAATAAAAGGTTTAAAAGGATAGAGAGATTGAACTTGGGGCCTTGCAGATACTAGGCAAATGCTCTACTGCTGGGCCACATGTCCAGTATTTCCTGGGGGGACTCTAGGCAGGTGATCTACTAATGAGCCACTCCAGGCCCTCACTGGAGGATTCTACGGAAGCATGTTATTACCTCTGAACTATACCCTCAGCTCTCCTTTGTTTTGTTTTTTTTATTTGAACTTGATTTAGTTTTATGTGTATAGATATTTGCATATAAATACATACGTACACCATGCACATGCCTGATGCCCACAGAGGCCAGAAGAGGGGGGTTGGATTCCCTAGATTGGAGATACAGACAGTTGTGAGCTGCCACGTGGGTGGTGGAAATTGACCCTGGGTCCTCTGTAAGAACAGTAAGCACTCCTCACCACCAACACCTCTCCAGTTTCTAAACTTCAATTTTAATTTACCAAATGTAAGCCAAGTTAACTGTCTATAGGTAGCAGCTTCCATACCCGACAGTGAGTCCTGGGGAACTCTACTGGGTGAGGATGTGGGAACATGAAGACTGATCAGCAGAGATGCCTGAGAGGGAATGGCCTAGGAAGACCAAGACACTAAGAAAGTGTTCTAAGGGCGGGCCCACAGGCTCAGATGTGCCAAGCTATAGAGCCGAGGTGAGAAGAGCTGGGTGGACTTGGCCTCACATACTCTGAATCGTAAGTGTGTTCCTGGGTTAATGGGACACAGCAGCGGACATCAGGCTACAGAGCTCATACCCCTTCCGGTCATGGTGATACCAGTGGCTGCTGCTATTCTTAGTGTTGGAGGATGCAGCTCTGGGACACAGCAAGTAAGGGCTGTGCTGTGTCCTTCTGGCTGTCCTCTCTACTTACAGTGGGCAAACACTCTGTCCTACCCCTTCCCCCAGTCCCAGGGCCAGCTCTTCATTCCAAGACCCAATTCCACTCTTCTACTTCTCTCACTGGGGGCCCTTCTCAGTTTTGTCCCTGTGCCTTGTGAAGGCCAGGAAGATGAGATATCATGGCACAAAGGGTGAAAGGTGGTGGAAACACGTGGGAGCAAAGGGGCTGGGCCCACAGAGTATGCAGAACGATACCTGCGCTCCTGCTGGAGTCTCCGAGTTATCCTTTGCACCTGATGGAGCCTGTTCAAGACTCGCTCATTCACCTGCAGGAAGGCAGAAGAGACGGCAATGGTTTGGATGGCTCTGGCATCCAAAGGCTCTGGCATTGGAATACTTGGCTCCCAGTCATTCTGGGGAAGTCTGGGAGGTATGAAGTACATCACTGGGGCAGGCTCTGAGGTTTCAAGAGCCTCACACTCTTCCCAGTGCTGTTCAAGATGTGAGCTCTTGGCTTCCTAATGCCTCTGCTCCACCATTATGGACTTGAATGCTCTGGAACCCTAAGCCAAAATAAACTCTTTCTTAAGCCAAAACTCTTGTCTTGGCCATGTGTTTTATGACAGCAACAGAAAAGTAACTAATACAGAAGCCCAGGACAGCTAGGCTTCATCTACTTTTCATTCATTCAGTGTTCCTTTTTTCTTCCTTCCTTTCTCTTTCTTTCTTTTTTTTTTTTTCTTCTTCGGTTTTTCGAGACAGGGTTTCTCTGTGTAGCCCTGGCTGGAACTCACTCTGTAGACCAGGCTAGCTTCAAACTCAGAAATCTGTCTGCCTCTGCCTCCCAAGTGCTGGGACTAAAGGCGTGCGCCACCACTGCCGGCTCATTCAGTGTTTCTAATGGCATGTTTTCCATGTACCTGGCTCTATGGAGACATTCCAGGCCCTACTTAATTTACTCCTTTCTCCTGCCCATCAAGTGTAGTAATATGTATCGTAAAGCCTTTATGTCTGTCTTTGAGTGAAATGTTTCAGCAAAGCCTTTGCTCTGTTTGGGCCAATCAGTAGAGGCTGAGAAATTGTTATGCAACTGCTTGAACCTTGAAGAAATGTCTCTCTCTGTAAGGTCTGCACTAGGTGCTATGGGCTACCTGAGAGCTTGCAGCTGCATGAATCCTAAGACACTTCTGGCAAACCTGGAGTTCTTACTTTTGACCATGGGTAGCCAAGATCTAAAGGGACTGAGATGTGTGTGGGTCGTCTGCCCTCATGGGAAGCAAGGGCAAGATAACGTTGGAAGACATGACATTTCTCTGCCCCAATTAACCTTGTATAATGTCTGAATAAAGTAACTGGAGTAAACCAGCTGAGTGTCAATCTTCCCCAAGAGGGGGTACCCCTCTGCTCCTTCGGAAAATGAAGGCACAGCATCTTGGTGAGCTTCTCTCTGTACTGCGGCACCTAACATCAATCAACAATCATGAGTTGACTCCCCCACCCCCATCTCCACCAAGTGCCAAGAGCTGGCCTCCTCCTGACTCCCCAAAGCATACTCCTGGCCTAGGGATGATCTTTACACATGGTCTCTCTTTATTTTTAGCTCACATTCCCTCCACAGTCAAATTTATTTATTTATTTATTTATCTATTTTTTGGTTTTTTGAGACAGGGTTTCTCTGTGTAGCCCTGGCTGTCCTGGAACTCACTCTGTAGACCAGGCTGGCCTCGAACTCAGAAATCCGCCTGCCTCTGCCTCCCAAGTGCTGGGATTAAAGGCGTGCGCCACCACCGCCTGGCCACAGTCATATTTAAGTTAAAACATCACTAACTCAAGAAGTCATCTTAGGCCTCCCACCTAATTGTGATACTTCCCGAGAACACTGCCAACCAGAACCCTGGCCACCCACTCACTCTGTTCATTTGTTTGTTTATTGACTTATTTATATCCAGCATCTCATTATGTAGCTATGGTTGACCTGGAACTCGCAGAGCTCTGCCTCCCCTTTAATTTTCCTTAATACTCACATCTTCTTTACTTGGTTTGCTGACCATCTACCCACCCACAATATAAGTTCTTCAGTGACAGCAATGTGTCTGTGTCCCCCAGGCCTTAGCACAGCCTGCCTGGTAATGCCTTAGTCAAACCATGCTGAATGAAAGACTACACAACTTTTCACCTTCAATCTGAAGTCTCCCTCTTTCTTAGTAACTGTTCTATTGCTGTGAAGAGACACCATGAATGACCAAGGCAAATCTTATCAAAGACAGCATTTAACTAGGGGCTTGCTAATAGTTTTAGAGGGTTAATCCATAATCATCATGGTGGAAAAAAAATCATCATGGCATAGCTCTGGAACAGTAGCTAAGAGCTTGCTTTACATCCTGATCCCTAAACAGCAGGCACAGAAAGAGACTGGGACTGGCAGTGGCTTTTGAAACCTCAAACTGTACCCCCAGAGACACACCAACTCCAATAAGGTCACAAATCAAAATCATTCCCAGGTAGTTCTCCAACTGGAGATTAAGCATTCCAACATCTGAGGTTATGAGGGCTGTTCTCATTCAACCACCTCATAGGCCCAAGTTTTCAAAGCATGGCCCTTGGCTGTTGGTAGGATGCTTAGGAAAGTTCAGGAATTGGTGTCTACCTAGCAGAAATCAATTACTAGGGCTGGTTATCCTGGTCTGTGCTTCCTGTCTCCCCCTCTGCTTCCTAATATACTATGATGATGTAAAAAGCCCCTTTCACGTGTTCCTGCTGACACAGATGGTGCCGTTCCACCAAGCATCTTTGCCACGATGGGCTGAAACCATGAACTGAAATAAGTCTTCTCTCCCTTAAGTTGCTTCTGTTGGGTGCTGGGGTCACAGCAATGTAAATACAAGCACCAAAGTGTTTGGCATATACAAACAATCTGCGTGTCAAGTATTAGACCAGAAGATGGACACTGAAATTAGGGCCATCAGAAGATCTTTAAGCCAACACCTGAATGACAGGCAAGAGACAAATTAGAAGCAAGTCAGGAAGAGAATATTCTAGAATCAGGGAATAGCCCTTGAAGTTTTTGAAGGCCCTAGCCTAGACATGGAAAGGAAAGGACAGGACTCAGGCAAACAGTGCCTAGGGCACAGGCTAGACTATATTTTCTTTCTAATCAGAGAGACCTGCATTTTCCAGGCTCTGCTGTGTGGATTCTTGAAAGTTACTCAACTGAACTTTGGGTTTCTGCATGTGGAATCTGATCTTAGTGGGGTGGATTAAGAATGGAAGCTCAGGGGATAGAGCAACAGTTCAGCACTTAGGAATGCTTACTTGGAGAATTTTTGGTGCTGGAGAAAAGGCTCATCCATAAAGACCACTGGTTGCTCTTCCAGAAGACCTAGATTCAATTCACAGTATCCACATAGTGGCTAACAATCAATTGTAACTATAATTCCAGGGATCTAATGCATTAGTTCAGGCTCTGTGGGTACCAAGCACGCACATGGTGCACAGACATACATGCAGGCAATTTCTCATAAACATAAAATGTGTCTGTGTGTCTGTGTTTATGTGTATGTATGTATACTGTATATACACACATATATACAAACCCATATATGTACTCATAAATAAACACATATAACATATGGAGAGAGAGGAGAGAGCTTGCTGCTCCCTCAGAAGACCAGCTTTCAGATCTCAGCATCCACCCTAGGTAGCTTCCAAACACCTGTAACTCCAACTCTAAAAGACCCAATGCCCCTTTCTGAACCCTGTTAGTTCACAGTTTGTACCCACTTGCTAAACATGTTTACAATCCCTTCCCAATCTCCTCATCCCCAGGTTCTCCTTTTCCAGGACTTGTACACACTTTGTTACAGGATGTCACCCCCCAAAACCCATAAAGATTTGTTGGAATCCTAACCCAGCACTTCAGAAAGTGAGTATTTTGAAAACAGAGTTATTATCCCAGAAGTAGCCATGGTTCAACAGAGGTCGTTGGTGAATTGTTCAACAAAGGTCATTAGACCTTTGTCATCATGAAAAGGAGAAACCGAGACACTGACACCCCCTCCCACCACAGAAGCTGTGAGAAGATGAAGACACAAAATGGAACAGCACGTCTGCACACTGAAGACTCCCGGCAACTGCAGAAGCTTGGAAGAAAGCCTGTGCTGCTTCTCCGTCCGTGTTCATATAAGCCCTGCTGACACCTTAACCACATCTCTAAAACTGTTAGGGAGTGAATATCTTCTTTACCCACCAGTTCGTGACAGTTTGTCACAGTAGCCTGAGCATACTGGGCAGTCATTTGCAGAGACTTTGAAGCGTTCAGACCTGCCTCCGGCCCTGCAAGTGTGGTGTGTCTTACCGTCTCCCACCCACCTCCCATGGATGTGCTTTATTTTCAAAACCCTTGCCAGCTCCCATTCATCCAAAGGACAACTTCCACACTCCTTGCCTGGTGTTCTTGCCTTCCTAAGACCTACATTCTTGCCCACTGTTCCTTCCTCCTTCTTACTAGGGAGACTCATGTCTAGTTAAGACTCATGTAATGAGTTATCTGAGAAAAGAAGGACCCAAGTGAAGTTCAAGGGGAAGAGTAGGTGAGCCTAGGGGTGCCTTAGGTGAGAGGCTGTGGCGAGTGAAGTATCTGAGTCACCTGTGACGTACCAGATCAGAGCCAGGTATCTGATGCTGTGATGGTTATTACTGATTTCTCAACTTGTCAAGATATAAAAATCACCTAAGAGACAAGACCCTGTGCACGTCTGTGGGGGGTTTCCGGATTGGTTAAACTGAGATCGGAAGATCTACTCTAAATGTGGGCAGCATCATATCATGGGCTGGAACCTGGAACTGAGTCAGGAAAAGTCAAGCCGAGTACCGGTATTCATCTATCCATCTCCTGCTGCTTCTCGCTATGGATGCAACATAACCAAGGGTCTCATGCTCTTGACACTGTGTCTTCTCTGTCATGACGGATCCTTAAACTGTAAGCTGAAGTAAGCCTTTCCCCCAAGACGCTTTTCCCAGGTATTTTGTAACAACAAGAAAAGTAATGAATACACATATTCTAGAAGAGAACACTTAGGGTACCTGGCACAGAATTAGACTCACATGGATCTGTTCATTTGTTCAAGTACAAGAGGAAACGGGAAAAGAAGGAGGGGGAGGAGGGAGGAGAAGGAGGGAGAGGAGAAAAAGAAGAAGAAAGTGGCGCAGGCGGCAGAGTGGAAGTTCAGGCCAGAGGACCCCCAAGCGGGAATCCACACTTACCTACCTGCTCGATCTCTCGGCAGCGCCGACCTAGTGCCTGGTACTTTCTTCGATTTAGTTCTCGTTGGCGACGCCTGCGACCCCGAGCGGCCTCTTCCTCTTCATCCCGCTCCCGGAGTCCTGAATCACCCAGACCACCGGACACAAATTCCACTTCTGTCTCTAGCTCACTTTCTAGGATGTGGCCACCAAACAGGGGAGGCAGAGCCAGCTCTGAGCCTGGTGGCGCTGAGAACTCTTCAAAGCCCACGGCTGCCATGGTCCTGTAGGTCAAGAAGTTTCAGGAACCTACATTCTGGCTCTCCAAGTCCCTCCCCAGACACTCAGGTCCAGGCCCCAACCTGGAGCCCAGATCCTAGCCCTCTCCATCACACCAAGCAGCCCAGACTCTAGCCCTCCTCTCTAATACCAATGAGCACAGACCGTCACTCCTCCGTCACTGCCAGGTATAAGACCCAGGATTCAGACCCTAGCCTTCTCCCTCAGACCTTGGAGCCCACACTCCAATCTCCTTGCTCTCAGATCCATGAGAACACCAAATTCCTTTTTTTTTTTTTTTTTTTTTTCTGTATAGCTCTGTCTGTCCTGGAACTCACTCTGTAGACCAGGCTGGCCTCAAACTCAGAAATCCTCCTGCCTCTGCCTCCCTAGTGCTGGGATTAAAGGCGTGCGCCACCACCGCCCGGCAGGACACCAAATTCCTAATCTCCCCTAGGATGCTCCAGTACTGCTTCCGGTACCCCCATAGATTCTAAAAGAAAGCAACTGCACGAACTTCAATCCCCATCGACCCTGAGAGTACAAAGGTCGATCGTTGCTGTTTTTTGAGTCGATGTTTACATGAAGCTCAGCTACTCACCCCTCTCTCTGTTCCAACTCCATTTCTCTGGTCTGGAGACACCTCAAGCCTCAGAGAGGTGGAGCCGTGTGCAAAACTACCTGTCCCATCAGACCTTGCGACAAAGGAAACCTGGGAATTATAGTTTCCTATCCCGCCTTGGTTTGCACCCGACTCCAAATTGCAGCTTGAAGTCTTTGGTTTATCTAGCGCCTCCAGCGATCTTTTACGTTGTCACCTTCTTTATTCCTGTCTTGTCGCAGTGTCGACGAGCCAAAGCGATTCTCCGTTTCGCAGGCTCAATCCACGGAGGTTTCTCAGTTCCCCTAGCCCTACACCCCAGCTCTCCCTGTCGCCGTCCCACGAGGCAGCTGCTAATAAAGTTGTTGTCCAAACACTGCCGGAAATGTCGTGAAGCGGCCAAGCAAAATACAGATTTATCGGCGGCAAGTAAAACGTCATCAAAGAGCGCCGAAAGCTCTGGGGAAGCGGATTTCTTAGAAACGATCGTGGGACCATCGAAACGGTGAGTAGGTTGGAGAAGGGAGAGTGGGAAGCCAAGCTACTGGGTCCGGAGGAGAAAGTGTAGTGGGCGACTTAAATCATAATTTAAGTAATAATAAACTTATGAAGCGCCTTAGGACTTATATGTAGGTCGTGCGTGGATCACAACATAACTTACTTTAGGCTGGAATGGGGCATGTGGCCCAGACGGGTGGAAAGAGAAAACTGAAGGCAGGGTGAGGGAAAGAGACGCGTTAGGCAAAGGTAAATTGGTTGCACAAAGACCCAGAGGTG
This sequence comes from Grammomys surdaster, assembly GCF_004785775.1. Classification (NCBI taxonomy): domain Eukaryota; kingdom Metazoa; phylum Chordata; class Mammalia; order Rodentia; family Muridae; genus Grammomys; species Grammomys surdaster. The sequence continues at coordinate 1,401,124 of NW_021604693.1, read as the reverse complement.
TGGAGAAAAGTTGCCAGGTCATGTGGTACCTGGAGGGACGTGCTGTGTTCTGTGTGGGTAAGAACAGGAGACAACCTCCATGAACTAAGCAAGCTGTGGACCTACATGCGACTACCGGAGCTGATGAAGGAAAAACTTGAGGGGATCGGGGAGAAGGTACACCTTCGGTGATATGACTGGACAGAGTCAAGATGCAGTATTAGGGAACCCCATTCTCACTTTCCTATAGGCCTTGGGATGTCTCTGGCAGATGAGCTCTTGGCTGACCTTGAGGAGGCAGCAGAAGAAGAGGAAGGAGGAAGCTATGGAGAAGAAGAGGAGGAGCCAGCAATTGAAGATGTACAGGAGGAGACACAGCTGGATCTTTCTGGAGATTCAGTCAAGAGCATTGCCAAGCTATGGGATAGCAAGATGGTGAGGTGGTACCCTTTAAGTCAGTGTTCTGAGGCAAAGGACGAGGAGGAGGAGGAGGAGGGGGAGGGGAAGGAAGATCAATTCTTAATTTGAGAGTGCTAGTTTCTGACTGTGCTCTCCTTCCTCATCAGTTTGCTGAGATCATGATGAAGATTGAGGAGTATATCAGCAAGCAAGCCAAAGCTTCCGAAGGTACCTCCTCACCCTCACCCTCGCTTTCCTCTGTCCATTCTCTTTTGCTCCTCGTGGTTTTTAACACCGAACATCTCTCCCTCTTCAGCTTTCCTCAGAGCACTTTTTTTTTTTCCCAGTTACCCAGTTACTGACCCCCTGAAAACAATGCATTCTACCCAGGCATGATGTGTGCTTGTATCTCACCACTTGGGAGGCTGAGGCAGCAGGTGCATGAGTGAGTTCAAGTCCAGCCTGGGCTACTTAGTGAGGTCAGAGTCAGCCTGGGTAAAACCCTGTCTCAGACATATGTACATTGATGGAGTTGGAGAGATGGTTAAGAGTATTTGCTGCTCTTCCAGAGGTCTTGGGTTTGCTTCTTAGCATCCACATGGGTCACAGCTATCTGTAACGCCAGCTCTTAGGGCTCTGACACGCTCTGGTCTCCATGGGCATCATATATACATTATACACATCGGGCAAAACACACATAAACCTTTTTAGAGGAAAGTGAAACAACACCTATGTTTAAAAAAAGGAAGAGAGAAAAATAAATATACATATTGCACTATAAAACTGATGCTTAAGCCCTATGTATTTTCTTTCTTTCTTCCTCAAACTCAGAAATCTGCCTGCCTCTGCCTCCCAAGTGCTGGGATTAAAGGTGTGCCACCACTGCCCGGCTATCCTATGTGTTTTCTAGTTGTGAGAGGACTTATCTCTGGGTTCCCTGAACTATAGGGCTTTTACTAGGTAGCCTATAGTGGCCATGAACTCTCAGCAAACATCCTTTTTCAGCCTCCTGAGTGTGAGGTAGAAGCAATCATGCTCACTCTATAGCCCCTACAGAAGGGACCGACTGACTGTGCATTGGGTAAGGGAAAAAGTGCCCCCCGTTGGAATTTGAGTACTCGTGCTAACCCTGGGGAAGGAGCAAGGGCTGTCCCAAGTCACTGAGTGCTGGGAATCTCCCAGCCAGCTTCTACAGGAATTCCAAGTGACAGGCTGAGAAGCTTCTTGTTCCATAAAGCCAAAGAAGGTCACAGGAAGTGACATTTCCTAATGTCAGGTCTTATGAGTCTGGGCAAGGAGAACACGAAGCATGTCTAGCACAGGTGGCTCACAGGTGGCTTAGTTCCTACAGAGAGAGTCGACCTTCTAAAGGGGTGGGAGGAGGTGTCCTCACTGCCCTCTGAATTTTAATGACCTAAAGGGACATTTGAGGCCACATGATTCAATGCCAATATAATTGTCTATGCATAAAGTGTGGTTTCTAGAAACAGACTTTAGGAAGGAATGTTCCAGGGGGATGGAACAGTATGCACGAAGGCCAGGAGAAATGAAATAGCCAGGAGTGAGAGAATGAAGCCGAAAGCAGAAAGGATATTGCCGTAGAGTCAGTGGATCTCACTGAAAGGACTCTTGTGCTGTGTACACCAAGGGTGCAGGTGTGGGGAACATGGGCCTCCATCTGTATGGGAGACCTTGAATGGCCGTCTGTGGATCTTGCTAGCTAGTCTCAAGGCTTCAGAGAACCATAGGAAGGTTTAGTTTGGGAGCAACATGAGGTGAAGACCAGACTGGCCCAGAGGATAGACTGTAGGAGAAAGATGAGAGGTAGGAATGAGGTTCCTGGGGAGTATTACAAGCCCCAGTGAGTGCTTCCGCCCCTTATGTATCCCCTCAGCTCCTCCTTTCTGATTGCATCCAACCTCTGCCCCAGTCTCCAGCTTTGTCCCTCCTTTTTGTCTTTGCAGTGATGGGACCAGTGGAAGCAGCCCCTGAGTACCGAGTCATTGTGGATGCCAACAACCTGACTGTGGAGATCGAAAATGAGCTAAGTGAGTGGTGCGAAGGGCCGTAGAGACACCCTTATCCTGTGCTCGTCACTCTTTATGACCCAAAGGGAAGAACAGGCATGAACCTGGACCTCTTTTGTTTGCCTTTCTTGGGCAAAAATACTCCCCTGATTAGGTTCATCTTACATAACAGACTAACTTACATAAAGAGAAATTGCATTCTCCTTCTTCATAAAAGTTCGAATAAGCAGAGCAGGTCTGAAGTCACCCTTTGACCCTTCAGCAGCCAGATTCTGCTACCAGTTGCGTGCTCCAGCATGACTCCTCACATCCCTACCAGCAAATGTGGAGGGAAGAGAGGGTATGGTTGTTCCCTTAAGGCCACGATCTGGAAATTGAAAATCATCACTTCAGTTCATATTCTGTAGACTTTTGTAGAACAAACTCCCACCTGCACGAAACACCGGGGACAGCTAGGAAATGTAGACTTCATGCTGGCACCCATGTACCCAGGCATGATTTGGGGTTAGTTATTAGAGGTGGAAGTGGGTGTTGGGGATAGCAGCAGAGTCTGCCTCCCCCTCAGTGGACACCTGCCCTCGATGTCCCATTTAGACATTATCCATAAGTTCATCCGGGATAAATACTCGAAGAGATTTCCTGAGCTAGAATCCTTGGTGCCCAACGCTCTGGATTACATCCGCACAGTCAAGGTGAGTGGAGAGAGTCTGGCTTGGGAAGAACTGGGCCCACTAGACCATGAAGCCTCAAGTCTAGCAATCATGGAGAGCCACGAATGGGCTCAGTGGTGAGGGACAGATATTGGAATGGTTGTGTGATACTCATTCCTTGCTTCCCTCCTCCCCTTGGTTTTGTGAGAGGATAACCACCGACCTGGCCATTACCTCTGGCTGCAGTTGGAGCAGGTGTACTTTGAACCGGCAGAGACTACAGCTGAATAAGAGCTGAGACCCTGAGTGGGAACAAGCAAGGATGAAGTCAGAAGGGGCAGGGAGGGAAGCTTGGACAGGTCAGAAAGGTCAGAGGACATTAGACATGGAAGGTGTTGGCTCCTCTAGAAGTGATGGGAGAGGGGGGAGGTGAAAGAGCAGGGGTCCTGCCTCTGTCCAAGAGATCAGGATGGTGGCAGAGGAAGTCTGCAGAAGAAAGTGTGCTTTTGAAGGGGCTCTTTAGTGTAGCATCTCTTCCTTGGAGACTGCTTTGCCCAGGCTCTACTTCTGTATTAGCAGAGCAGAGCAGGCAGCACTGATGTAAAACTAAAAGGCAAGAGAGGTCTCCAGTATATGGACCTTAGCTTTCCCAGCCTCCTCAAGGGGAGACCTTTGTTAGTGTTGTAGGAAAAGAGCTTCTAGGGTCTTTGGGGTTACAACAGTTTCTCTCTCCCCTTCCTACCCCAGGAGCTGGGCAACAGCCTGGACAAGTGCAAGAACAATGAGAACCTCCAGCAGATCCTGACCAACGCTACCATCATGGTTGTTAGTGTCACAGCCTCCACCACCCAGGGGTATGTATGCCATATGGTAAGGTGCTGCAAGCCTGCCATAGGACAGTTAACAGGAGAGACAGAAAAGGTAGAATGGGAGTCATGGTCAGGATAGTGCTGAGAATTACGGCCGCTAGATGGAAGGAATTTGTGATAGTCCCAGAGCTACACAAACACACATGCATACACAGCTGAGAGGGTAGGTGGGGCTGAACATCAGGTAGAAATATA
>NW_021604693.1:1362135-1396605 GCF_004785775.1 Grammomys surdaster | reverse complement strand
GACATGGCCCTGGAGCTGAATGCCTCCAAGCACCGCATCTACGAGTACGTGGAGTCCCGGATGTCCTTCATTGCACCCAACTTGTCCATCATCATTGGAGCATCTACGGCTGCCAAGATCATGGGTGAGGTCCCAGCCGGGTCCCTTCACTGGAGTCTGCTGATAGGTTAGGTTGCTTTGGGGAAGTGGGGTTTGGCCTTAGGAGCTCTATTGCGTTGTCCCCTGAAGACGAAGGTCAGTCAGCTTGGTGCATACACACATTAGAAGCATAGCAACCCCCTTCTAGGTTGAGCTGGCTGGCTCAATCACGTTGCACAAATGGCAGGCTAGACTCTTCCTGCCAATAGGCTCATTTTAGACCCTGGAGCAGCACAGAATACTGAAGTCAGCTCAGGCTTTCCTACTAGATGGGGCAGCAAATCCTGCCATGTGCTATGCTCTTCCTCCTGGACGCTCCTGTAGCAGAGTCGCTTCCTTCCTTGCAGAGAGATGCTTGCAAAGGGAATATGGGAAAAGCCACTGTCTTTGCTCACTTAGCTTCAGTCTTGAGTCCTACAGGCCAGGATGCTTATACTCCTGAGGCTGCTGTTTCAGAGCTGGCAAGTCTGAGACCAAGGTGCTGTGAGACCTTTCCAGAGGCCTCTGTTTGGCTCAGACATGTCTGCTGTGTCTTCATGTAGCCACACCACTTGTATCTGTATCCTTATCTGCTTTTCTTACAAGAACATCAGTCAGATAAAATCAGGATCCATATGACCTCATTTTACCCTAGTTATCTCCTTAAAGATTCTATGTCCTGGGCTAGAAAGATGGCTTAGTTGGAAGAAGAACTTGCTACCCAGGCTTGACAACCTGAGTGTGGAAATTCCCCCAAACCCACATATAAGGGGGGAGAGCTAAGTCCCATAAGTGTCTTCTGATCTCCGTGTACACACTCTACTTGTACACATAAAATAATAAAAAATAACCTCCTTCCCCCAGTAAAAAAAAGATCCTGTGTCCTGCTGGATGCAGTGGCTCATACTAGTAACTCTAGTATTTGAAAGGCTGAGGCAGGAGGATTGCTTTGAGTTTGAGGGCAGCCTCAGCTACAGAGTGAAATACTCTATCAAACCAGCCAACAAATGAAGGTGCAAAGTTGTCTTAGTCACTGCTCTAGTGCTGTCAAGAGACAACTATGGGCTTATTTACATTTCTAGAGACTTAAGCCATTATTATCATGGCAGGGAACACAGCAGCAGGCAGGCATAGTGCTGGAGATGTGGCTAAGAGCTATATCCTCATCCACAAACAGAGAGACAGAGACAGAGACAGGGACAGACGGAGAGACAGACATTGGACCTGGCATGGGCTTTTGAAATCTCAAAGCCCATGTCCAGTGACATACTTCTTCCAACAAGGCCATGCTTTGCTCTTTCTAATCTATTCAATGAGTTTCATTTCGTGGTGACTGTATGAGCTTATGGGAAACATTCTTGCTCAAACCACGAAGGTGTACATGAGCTTCTGGATGTGAGCCCTGTGTTCTGACCTCACCTCTTGTTGCAGGTGTGGCTGGAGGGCTGACCAACCTGTCTAAGATGCCTGCCTGCAACATCATGCTATTGGGAGCCCAGCGCAAGACACTGTCTGGCTTCTCTTCTACCTCCGTGCTGCCTCATACTGGCTACATCTACCACAGTGACATTGTGCAGTCTCTGCCCCCAGTGAGCCTTTTACCTTGTTCTCTGCCCCCAGCCACCAGGCCTTATCTGGCTTGGCTGGCAATAGCCCTCAGGCTCCTGGAGGATGAGGCAACATGGGTTAGAAGAGTGAGGGTATCATTCTGGGGCCACCACTTGACAATTCAATGGTTGGGTGGCTAGAAACCAGGGGCAGCCAGGGCATACTCCTTAAGAGGAGGAGTCTGGGGTATGGCTGGCCCTAGATGAGAAGTGATTATTGTAGTGGCCATTGTTACCTTCGCCTCTAGAGGTTCAGTTTCCTTTCCCCTTCCCATTGCTCCAGGATCTCCGGCGGAAGGCAGCCCGCCTAGTGGCTGCCAAGTGTACACTGGCAGCTCGTGTGGACAGCTTCCATGAGAGCACAGAAGGGAAGGTGAGGAGAGGACAGGCATCTGTCCCTGGTGCTTGGGGTCTTTTCATGGGAAGATACTACTTCAGAGAGCTCTCCAGACTAGCAGATGGATGTGTGTGTCTGCAACCCCCACTGAGGTCATCACATTCTCAGCTCTGTATCAGTTATAGAACAGCTATGACAACTCACTATAGATGGAGTGGCTTCATATAAAAGTCTGCTAGGCCTGCTAGCTCATATCTTTAACATCAGGTAGGCAGAGGTGGGAAGATAACTAGTTTGAGGCAGTCTGGATTATATAATAAGTTTCAGGCCAGACTGGACTGCATAGTGAGATTCTGTCTTTGAAAAAGAAAAAAGCACAGGGCTGGCTGGAGATGTGGCTCTATCACTTAAGTTCCTGCATACAAACATGAAGACGTGAGTTCAATTCCTAACACTCATGTTCAAACAAACAAACAAAACAAACCAGGCACAATAGTACATGCCAGTAACTGTAACTCCAGTGCTGGGAGGGTGGAGGTGGAAGGGCAATTGGAGCTTGTGGGCCTGTCAACTAAATCAGTAAACTCCAGATTCAGTGAGAACTAAGGTGAGGGGCCGGAGAGATGGCTTAGCAGTTAAGAGCACTGACTGATCTTCCAAAGCACCCGGGTTCAATTCCCAGCACCCATGTGGCAGCTCACAACTGTCTGTAACTTCATGGACCCAATACCTTCACACAAACATGCAGGCAGACAAAAACATGCACATATAACAAAAATAAATTAAAACAAGAAAAAGAAAGAAAGAAAAAAGGTGAGGAGATAGTATAGAAGCCATGATACCAAATCTCTGGCCTTTTGTGCACACAAGTGCATGTGAGCACATAGTTTCACTGGATTAACATCAGTGAGTTAGATGGGCAGTTCCCATTTGTAGGCTTCTGGGAAGAAATGTTCCTGCCCCTGTCAATACCAGAGGCCACCAGGCAAGGCAGAATCTCCGGCCTCTGACTCTACTGGTTTGGAGCCTCTTGTGATTACATAGATGTCAGAGGTCTGCCTCCATGTTTTTTGTCTGTGTGTGTGGTGGGTATGACTGGGATTGAACCTAGGACTCTATACATACTAGACAACTGATCTACCACTGAACTACATCCTCAGCTTACCCCACCCCTTTTTGAGACAGGTCTTATTTCTAGCCTAGGAAAGCCTTGAAGGATTTTTGATCCTCCTGTCCCAGCTTCCCTGGTAGCTAGGATTGGAGGTTGGTGTGTCACACACCATTTATATTCTAGCTGGGACAAAACTAACTAGGCAGTAGTCCTGAAAAGTCTACAGTGCGTCCAGTAGTGGTGTGTGAATACTAGGGTCAATAAAGGGAATGTGGGGTGAGGAAGCTTAGATTCTGACTGACATAGGACGTGTAGAGCTTTGAGGACATTTTAGTATGGGCCTGAGGGAGGTTACAGTCAGTCGTGTGGATACATGTGCTATATCCACCTGGAAGAGTGTTCCAGACACAGAGAATAGTGAGTACAAAGAACTTGATGCCAGAGTTAGGTGAACCCAGCAGGGAGGGGAGCCTGCTGTACCTAGGAGCAGATAATGTACAACCTCTGAGGGGCTCTTGCTGCTGTGGAGGCACTGAAAAGCAAGCAAGCTGGGATCTGTTCTAAGAGGCCAGGGTGTCCTGTGGTGTGGGAGTAAGACAGTGACGATGACATGCTGTCTGCTGACTAGACAATACAGGGGTTCTGCCTGGCCCATTTATGTTTAAAGGACTCAAGATAGGCAGTTATCCAGAGGGTGCAGAGCTTAGATGTGAAAGCTGAGCCTGAGGTACAAGTTCAAGGGGCACTAGGCACTGGAACTCACAGGACACCATCCCTGGACAGAGGGGAAGAACATGTCTTGGGGAGGGCACACTGTGAGGTGGTCAGATAGGTTGACAATACATAGATGTGTGGCTGAGAGGACAGTCTACATGGCTGGCCACAGCTTCTCCACTCCCTGTTAGGTGGGCTATGAACTAAAGGATGAGATTGAGCGCAAGTTTGACAAGTGGCAGGAGCCACCACCCGTGAAGCAAGTGAAGCCCCTGCCTGCGCCCCTTGATGGGCAGCGGAAGAAGCGAGGGGGCCGAAGGTAAGTTGTGATGGGGCTAGATGTCTGGAAGTGGGGAAGGGAAGCTGCTTCCCAGGCAGCTCCCTATATCCTGTTGACACCCACTTGCCCTAGGTACCGCAAGATGAAGGAACGGCTAGGACTGACGGAGATCCGGAAGCAGGCGAACCGCATGAGCTTTGGAGAGGTCAGGCTCGATCCACAGTACCACTAGGACCTTGTAGGGTCTTCTCTCCACACATCCTGTTGCCATCCCTCCTCCCCACCCTGTAATCCACTGGCTACCAGAGCCTCCTCCCTCCTGACTAGCCTCTCTTCTCAAACTACCTTCTCCATGGTGATGTTTGCAGCTGGGAGCTGGCTGCCTTCCCATGCAGTTCCCCAGGCTGCACCTATATCTGACTGTCATCTAGGTGATCCTGAAAGAACCCACTTAGGTGCCACCTCAGTAGTGCAGCTCACCCCAATTCTTGGCAACCTAATCTCAATGTGGAGGAAAAAATGACTACTCAGGTCAGGAACCAGTTCTTCCCAGGGTTCCTAGCTATACCCAAGCAGAGTTGGAGTAGGCTCTTACAACGTCACTTAGTGTAGCCAGTCCCCTGGCTGATCAGGTAGTGTCCATGAGACTGGCTGATTGGAGAATCTGTGGGTTCTCAGTGGACTGCCCCAGGGAACTGGCTGAATGTACCCAGCTTTTAACAGCAGGTTACTCCCATCTCACCAGATTGAGGAGGATGCATATCAAGAAGACCTAGGCTTTAGCCTGGGCCATTTGGGCAAGTCAGGCAGTGGGCGCGTGCGGCAGACACAGGTGAATGAGGCCACCAAGGCCAGGATCTCCAAGACATTGCAGGTATGGACTGGGCCCATGAAAATGGGAGGCAAGTGGGCCGTGGAGGTCAGTAAGCTTGGACCACAGCCTCCCCTTTCCCTACAGCGGACCTTACAGAAACAGAGCGTGGTGTATGGTGGGAAGTCAACAATTCGTGACCGCTCCTCAGGGACTGCCTCCAGTGTGGCCTTCACTCCCCTCCAGGTACCATACCCTTTTCTACCAGGCATGAGATAAGGCTGCTGTGGAGCTTTGCTGAGCTCACACATGAGCTGAAGCATCCGCAGTCGCACAGTGAGTGCCTAACAGTGACAGTTGTGACAAGCTCAGACCAACTTTGGAACCAGGCCTAGGACTCTGCCCATGTAATCCAGATACTCTCTGAGCTTCCCAGTCTTTGCGTTATGATAGCCCCACCGTCAGTGACGTCAGGGCAGGCTTGAGTCTCACAGCAGCCCAGTAGCACTGAGCAGTGTGAAGCAGAACTGGCTCAGGTTACTTACCACAGAGATAGACAAGTGTGTCCCATAGTGTCACAAGGAACTAAAGAGCTCCCTAGCTTGCTAGAAGTGCCTGCTGAGCACCTGCCTACCATGTTCCAGGCTTCAGGCATAGAAACAAGAGAGACAGGCTTTGCATTTGGGTGGAGATGGGTGTTGTAGGTTGGAGAGGACAGATGATTGAGACTGGTACTCAGTGTATTAGAAGGCATGGGCGCCAGGAAGAAGCAGGAGGAAAAGGTGATGGGGCCAGTGAACGCCCAGCCAAAAGGATTGGAAACATTCAATGTCGTGCCTGCCGGCATTGTCATCACTGTGATGGGGTGGGATTTGCTTGAAACTGGCTGGCCACATCCCTCTGGGATTCAATTTCCTTATCCAGAACCAGGTAGGAGTGGTGATTTTAACATCACCTGAGGAGATTAACAGTCCTGAGATCCAAGACCTGCCCCCATACTTACTGGGTCAAAAATCTCCCAAACTGAGGGAGACTTTAGGGACTGTAAAGGTTCCATGTCCACAAGAGTGTCTGGGAGACTGACATGTCCGGTTCTCACACTAGAGGGAGGCCTGAGTTTCCTCATTTCACCTGTCACCCTCTTCCTTTCCAACCCAGGGTCTGGAGATTGTGAACCCACAAGCAGCCGAGAAGAAGGTGGCAGAAGCTAACCAGAAGTATTTTTCTAGCATGGCTGAGTTCCTCAAGGTCAAGGGTGAGAAAAGTGGCACCATGTCTACCTGAAGGGGCCCACACTCCAGGTGGCCACCCACTGAAAGGACATAAAGGACTGGAGTGACAGATTTCCAGCCAGGAAGTTGTGGTGTAGTGAGGCAGCCTTCCATGCTCTGTCCTTGGCCCAAGGCCACAGCATCCAAGGAAAAGGATGAAGCACCTTAGCCTGCCTCTCCCAGCACCCGTGCTGCTGCCACCCCAAATGGACAGAGAGGTCTTCCTCACACTCAGCCTTTTTACACAGGGGGAAGGAAGTCCTTTTTTAGAATGAGTACAATTAAATGTGTAGTGTCAGGCTCTGAACAGAGAGTGTGATTGTTTATGAAAGAACCAGAGGACTCAGAGTGCTGGGGCTTCCAGTGTGAGTAGTATGGACCTAGCTCTCTTCTGCTCTTGTTCTGGAATCTAAGAAAAACCATGTCTGTCTTTAACACCACTACCTGCCTCATGAGAACATCAGCATCAGGGACACCACAAACTCCAGGACCCAATAAGACCCACAGGATTATTGTTCCTCAGGCTAGAAACCTCCTTGGTCCAAGATACACCCACACAAAATGAAGCACCTAGAAGGCTTGGGAAGTGTGACAGAAAACACCCACTCAGTTCTTCATTCATGGTGGAGCCTATTGTTTTAATTCATGTTTACTGAGGGGGCCACATCTCGGTCCTCAGCAGTGGTGAGACAAGTGGGTACCCTATGGGAGGTACCAATGCCAGGTAAGCAAAAGAAGTGCACACTACCCAGTCTGACTTGCAAACCAGGGCTTCATCAAAGGAAAAAGTAGAAAGTATGAACTGTGTTTGGTGTGTTAGGAATCTAGTTCTATAGGTGAGGGAAAATGGCTTCTGGGCTCCATTGTCTCTGCTTGAGCTTAGCTATGTTGGTCTGATCAGAGATGTAGCTGGTGAGGTCAGGGCTTTCTATCTTGGGCTTCCTGGTCTCTGTTCCTCTCTAGGCTTTCACTTGTCTACACACTATCTTAATCCTAGTCCCCTGTGGGTCTGGTCTGTTGGGGGAAAGCCCCTTGTCTATAACTTCCTTTAGAACCCCTACTCTGTCCCTGGCCTGGCTTGATTCTCACTTTGTCAGTGTTGACTGGAATGAAATATGAAAATGTCTCAGAATTCAACATGCTGCAGAATGTCTTGAGGGCTCACTAAAATATGGTTGCTAGTTGCAAAGTTTGATTCACTTTTGCTAAAATAGAGCTTAAAAATGTGTATTTCAGCCTGTAAACCAGCTATTCAGGAGACTTAAGACAGGAGGGTTGGGAGTACTTAGGCTACATAGTTAAGTTCAAGGCCAGACTAGGCTGTAGGAAAAGCTGGTGTCCAAGAGAGAGAGAGGGGGGGGGGGGAAGGGGGGAGGGGAGGGAGAGCGAGAGAGAGCACGAGAGAGCGAGCAAGCTAGCCGGGGAGAAATCTGGATCTGCCAAGATAGCACTATTGGTAAAGTGCATTTCATAAAAATATGGGAACCTTGGGAGGCAGAAGCAGGCGGATTTCTGAGTCTAAGGATAGCCTGGTCTACAGAGCAAGTTCCAGGACATCGTGGGCTACACAGAGAAACCCTGTCTTGAAAAACCCCCAAAACAAAACAAAAACAAAACACCAGCATAAAAACATGAGTTCGATACTTGGCACCCATATAAAAGGCAAGGAGTTGTAGCATGTGTTTGCCATCCCAGGGCTGAGAAGGTGGACTGGGGTATGTGTGGTCCTGGTGAGTGGCCTATCTAAAACAAAGCAAAACAACCTTAAAAACAGCAACAACAAAAATGAGCTGCTGAAGTTGACTTGGCCTTCACAGGCACATGCATGTGTATGCACACAATACATGTGTATACACACACGCACACAAAACTTTAGGGGAGGAGTTGGCTGGAGAGATGGCCCAGTGATTAAGAAGATTGGCTGCTCTTCCAGAGGACCTGGGTTTGATCCCCAGCACCCATATGTCTGCCTACAATGGTCTATAACTCTAGTCCCAGAGAATATGACATCCTTTTCCAGTCTCCTTGGGAACCAGGTGTATATGTGTTGTAGACATACATAAGCTAAACACCTATACATACACAGTAAAAGTTTTTAAAGGGCCAGGAATATAATTCAAAGCAGGGTGCTTGCCTAGCAGTGTCTAGGCCCAGTTTCAAACGATTTAAAAAGGCTGCCAGGTGTAGGGGTACTTTTAGTCCCAGTATTCCCAGGCAGAGACCAGAATTCTGTGAGTTGGAGGTCAACCTAGTCTACAGAATGAGTTCCAGGTCCTTAAAAGGATGAAGAAACAGCCACATGGTGGTAAGCACATACCTGTAATCCAGTACTTGAGAAATGGAAGCAGGAAGATTAGAAGTTCAAGGTCATTCTCTGTTACAAAGCCTGTCCAGCCTGTCCTATATAAAATCCTGTCAAAAAAGAGATGCAAGAATCGACTGGCAATAGCTCAATAGTAGTCTTTCTCCCTAGCATGTTAAGCCCTGGTTTCAAATCCCCCTCCTGGAAAGAAAAAAGAATTTCCACGGGATCATTTCAGGGAAAGAATAACTGGTTCTCAACTCTAGATGTTGATGCAATTGTTCTAGCATAAGTCTAAGTATCTGGATTCTACCTCTACCAACTCCCCAGGTCATTCTAAAGTGGAGCTAAGCCCGAGAATCATCATTGTGTTCTTACGGCCATTAGTATATCCTAGGAGCTTGTCAGAAAATGCAGAATTGCCCGGCAATAGTGGCAGTAGTTCCAGCACCTTAGCCCCAGCACTTGCGAGGCAGAGGCAGGCGGATTTCTGAGTTCGAGGCCAGCCTGGTCTACAGAGTGAGTTCCAGAACAGCCAGGGCTACACAGAGAAACCCTGTCTTCAAAAACAAAAACAAAAAAAGAAAAGAAAAGAAAATGCAGAATTGGTGACCACCTAGATAAAAAGCTGCATCTTAATTTGGCAGGGGATTCCTGATAAAGTTAGAAGCAGTTCCACATTCTCGGGGGCCGCATGAAAGGGCAAAACTATGCATGAATAGCAAACTCGAAAGAGTGTAGAAGGTGTTTAAAAAATCTGGACAAACAGGTCCCTTAGGTTTCCCTTAAGTCGATGTGACCCTAAGAATATGCATTTAAAAATTATGTAAATATGTGAGCTTAAGTGCACCGGCAGATGCCAGATGAAAGAGTCAAATCGTGTGGCTACCAGTCCTCTGCAGAAAATGTTCTTAACTGCTGAGCCATCTTTCCAGCTGAAGAAATATGTGATTTTTATAAGCCATTTTCCCCCCCTCTTGCTTCATGCCATTCTGATGCGGTGAAATGCACATGCACGTTCTCTTCAAGTGTTGATTTAGCTTCTTTTCCTCCGCCTAGCAGGAAGAGGTAGATCGACTTTCCCGATTCGTGAAAACGTGGTGCTCACGTTTTCAACGAAATCATTGCTCAGACTATTCATTCACTAATTCAGCAAAAGGCTATGGAGTGCTTTATGGGTGCTCAACACCGAGAAATCCAGAGAGGGAGACGCAAGTAAGTGTAAAAATGGCAGGAATCGAACAAAATTAAACCAAAGAGGCTCACCTAAGCACTCGGAAGAGTAGTCAGGGAAGTTTACTCCTTAAGAAGCATAACAGAACTCTAGTGAGTATCCATTACAGATGTAACAGAGGTAGGGCAAAGTGCAGTTTCCTCTGTAGTGCAAACAGGAGAGCGTCCCAGTCTGCTCAAACTTGAAAAACCCTAAAGAAACCCAGAGATACGACAGTTCCACGCTGTTTTGTGTTTCTCTGTCGCTTCTGCAATGTTCCTGATTCCTTCTTTCCTTCTTCCATCCTTTAGAAAGCATCGAGTTTTAGAGATATACCAAGCAGAGACGCTTGGGGAAGGACTATGAGGATCAGAAAACAGCCTAGACAGGCAAAGGAAGGATGCTCCGAGAACCACACCTGTCGGCAGGTTTCCCCGTTAATAGCTACCCTATTGGCCAACCAAGGGAAGGGGCGGGGCGTTGTCTAGCTCCTCCCCTAGGCCTGGCGGCTCTTTTGATTGGTAGAAGACTTGGGTTTACTATCCTCAACCCCCAGGCACCTCTCTTTCTCCCACTAGATAAGCTACCTTTAACTCTCAAGCTCCATGCCTTCTGTCGTTTTCCCCTACCCACCTTCATGACCAACCAATGAGTTCAGGGTAGACTATTCCTCACAACCAATTACAGCTGCCTTTAAACTTGACGAGCAACTTCCCGCCCCTCACCCTGACTCCACCCCGCGGCCAATTGATTTAGGGGAAGGGGGCGGACACATCCAATCAGCACGACATAGGCCTCCTGATTGACACCCAGACCCTCGCGCTGGCGTGTTGTGCTCTGAGGTGGGGAGGAGGAGGAGGAGGAGCCGGGAAGAAAAACCCGAGCCAATCCAAGCAAGCTGAGCGTGAGGCCAATCGAACGCCGCGCCCTGCAAGGAGCAACCAATCCTAACGAGGGGACTGGCCTCATTCTCGCTAGGAACCAATGGGGCGAGCCTAACGGCGCAGAGCGACGTGCTGCGGGAGCAATGACGGACCTATATTCGGGGCTCGGGGGCGGGCCGGCGCCAGAGACGAGAAGAGAGGAGGGGAGGCCTCCTCCGCCGCCGCCATCTTGGACCGGGCCCGTTCAGCTTCCGTGGAGCCGTCGGCAGCCGCTGCCGGGCCTTTCCTTGATCCCTGAATCCCCTACTCGGTCGTCTAGAACAATCCCGGGCCCACTTCCTCTATCAACAACACAACCCCACTTCCGGCTTTCGCGCCCTCTTATCGCGATAGCGCCCGGGCTCGGGGCGCGAGGAAAGAGGAAAAAAAAAAAAAGGCGGCGGGCGGGCGCTCGCTTCTCTCTCCCCCCTCCTCGCCTGTCGCGATACGCTCCGCAGCGGCGGCGCCAGCTCCTGCGGTGAGCGTCAGGTTCGACTGGGCCGGACCCCTTCCCCTCTTCCCTCAGCTCCATCGGCCGACTTCTTGCTCCGCGACCCTGCCGCCTGTCGCGACACGGCCTCAGCTCCCGCCGGGCCCTGGCCGCGCGCTCGGGCCCGGCTCGGGCGGGCGGGGACCCTCTCTCTGTCCTCCCGCGTCCGGACTCCCGCGTGGCAGAGCGCCGGCCCCGGGTGCGAGGTGCCTGCCCTCCTCCGCGTCTGGCTGGGCTTGGAGCGGTGGGCGCGCAGCGGGCCGCGGAGGGGTCTTTCTGCTGTGAGCGCGGGGGCCACTCCTGCAGTCATGCCTACCCCGGGAGCTCCCTTTGGGAGCGTTGCCTCAGTGCACCCGAAGGCTCCAGCTTGTTGGTGTCTTGATAGGGGGAAGCCTCTTTGGAAGAGATGGATCTTGTGGAGGAAAAAAGACCCGAGGGTGCAGTTCCCGTTGTGAGTTGGAGCCTAAGCTAAAGTTTCACCTAGTCCTCACAGCTCTAGCAGTGAAGTCTCATAGAGGTCCCTTTCCATCAGTCTTTTAAAGGAAGCATGTTTTTTTTGTTTGTTTGTTTATTTTGTTTTAACACTCTCCCCAAACCTTGGATTCAGGACTGTACCGTATTGCTCACTTCCTGGCTTCACGTCTTTTACATCTTTGAGGTGGGGTATCAGCGGCCTCTAGCTTTGAGGATGCAAGCTCCACTAAGATGCACACTGTCTGCCTCCGTGGATGAAGCTTCCTAGTGGTTAAGTCAACTGGTATTGCTGTGTGTGGTGAGGGCCGCTAAGCTTTCCTAGATCAGTGTCGGTGGAATGTGAGCTCCCATGCTCTCGGTTGTTGGTACTCTCCTTTTGGGACAGTTGAAGCACCTCTTCTAAACAGCTGTATCTCGGTTCTGGGACCTTTTAGGATTAGCTTTCTGCCTTTTTGACTAGGGGTTTCCTCACAGTCTCCCTTCCCTGCTCATCACATGGACTGCCATCTCTCTCTGTATTTCCATTCTCATCTGCCCAGCCTGAGTGAATATGTGATCTTCTATAATTGAAATCCACTGGGTGAAAGTGTTTCAGAGTTAGAATGGTCCACCTCACCCAACTGGCATCCTGTAGGACTGCCAGCTTTCCTTGCCTGAGTCTTTTGCTGTGCAAGGCAGGTAGCCTTTCTCCCTGTAGTTGTGTTGTCTTTGTGGAGTAGTGTTGTCACCTGCCAGGTAAAGTTCCTGTTTTCTTTGCTATTGGCATCATCCCCTTTCTTGCATTTCAGATGGCCACCACCTATGTACCCGCTGTGAGGAGAGGATAATCTTGGGTATGGGTGCCCCTGGCTACTGTGACACCCCCCCTCCCTTTGTGGTTTTTCTATGCATCTGAAGTGATGGTTTCTTGTGCTGTGTCTGATACCTGGGCAAGAGACCACTGTAGTCACTTTGCTTGGGACTAAAGATTCTAAGGGGTGACTTTTCAAGGTTTGGGTTCCTCACTCCTACCTGTTGGGCCTCTCCAGGGGCAACAGTTCTAACCAGGATCTACTTTATTCACCTCATAGAATCCTCATGTGCCTGTGCCAGCATCCTCCACTGGGTTCAAGTTCCACTTTCAGTGCTGCTTGCCACCATTCCTGGCTTCAGTGTGAGCCCTCTTAGCTGCCTGTGCTATGCTCCAAGATTGCTTGTGTGGCCACTCAGCAGTACCAGGTTTCAAAATTAAGGTTGAGCCCCTTCATCAGGTCTCTGTATGACACATTGGCACCTGTGGTGAAAAGTTCTGTAGATTGTTTTGTTGTTGGCTCCTATTTTGAGTCTTGATTTGAGGATGCACTACAGCTGTGGACAGGATCCTACCAGACGCCCAGCTTCCTCCATGCTGGTGAGACCCTTCACCATCTGTGTATGTATTCTGTGTGAAGGTGCTTGTCTACCTCAGAAAGGCCCTGTAGTGGTGACCTAGAGCAGGTCTTGGAAAACGGGATGGGCAGTCTTCTGTGGTGGCGCCTCTATTTTGAGGCTCCAGCACCAGCTCCCTTTCTGTCTGTCTACTGAGCGTCTGAGGTATGTGCACCTTCTTTGTGTGAAGTGGTTTTTGTTTTGCTTTGCTTTGTTTTATGTGGAGAGAAGGTATTGCCTCCACTCTGGCTGAGGCTGCAGCCTCTAAAACAGAAATCCCTGGGTCTGTGGGCTTTGTCATACTCTGGAGCAGCAGCCTTCTGCCAGTCAGACATTGTCTTCATTAATCACAGTTGTGCCCATAGTGACGGCTGAAGTATTACATCTGCTTTTTTATTTTAATTTTTAAATTTATATTTAGTCTACTTGTATTTTGCCTGCACACATGTAAGTACACTGTATGTGTGCTGTACCTGAGAAGGCTATTGGTCCCCCTGGAACTGGAGTTAAGACAACTGTGAGCTGTCTGATAGGTGCTAGTAAACGAACCTGGGTTGTCTACACGAACAAGTACTTTTAACCTCTGAGTTGTTTCTAGCCCCTAAAACTCTTTTTAATTATACATACATACATATATACACACACACACACACACACACACACATATATTTATCATATCTTGTTTTTTGTACGTTTAAGCATGCCTTGGCAGATATGTGGGGGTCAGAGAAAAACTTGGAGAAGTTGATTTTGTTTTTACTATTTGGGACCCAGAGGTTGAATCCAGATCATCAATTTTCATAGCATCCACCTTTACCTATTCAGCTGTCTCCATTTATTTAATTATTTTTTGAGTCTATTTAGTTCTGGATGGCCTAGAACTCACTATGCAGACCAAGGTGGCCTTGAACTCACAGAGGTCTGTCTGTCTCCACTTCAAGAAAATGCTGGGATTAAAAGTGCTGGGCCAACATTTATTTGTTTACTTGTTTATTAGATTGTTAAAGAGAGTGTGTGTGTGTGTTTATGCAGGTGCTTTTGCACATGTATACATGCCAGGAGCATACATGTGGGAGTTAGAGGACACCTTTTGAGAGTTAGTTTTCTCTTTTTACCATGTAAATCCTGGAAATTGAATTTAGTCAGACTTGGTGACAAGAAAATATACTGAACCTACTCACTGGTCCTTTGTTGCCTCGTTCTTTGGTGCCTTGCGTCTGGCTCTTTAGGACTTCTGTCACTTTTTTGTTGCCACGGTTCATTCCTCTTGCTGCAGTCCCAACCACTTCAGGGTGGAGCTAGGATAGGGCCTCACCTCCTTAAGGTGGGAGTGCCTTGCCCAGGTTGCCATGCCTGCCCAGAACCCCCCCTGCAGGCTCTTCGGACAAAGTGGGTAGTGTAATAAGCTCTTGTTCAACATTTCTTCCTTCCCTGGTATAAAAAGAGGCTTCTCTGTGCTTGCTGATGGATATTGGAGCCAAGACTCACTCCTCCTGGTCAAGGTCCTGAGTACCTCCTGTTGGTGTCCAGGCAAGGTCCCTAGATCAGGGAGGTACTTACCCTACTTCAGTCTCTTCTGTGGGGCTCTTTGCTGAGTTCCTTTGGTTGCTTCATCTTCCTGGAGATTCCTGTAGTATGATGTGTCAGCTAGTCAATCCTCAATTGAGAGTGCTGTGCGCTCTCTCGCTCTCTCACACACTCTTCTCTCTTTTCTCTCTTTCTGATAATTCCTT
Organism: Grammomys surdaster; assembly: GCF_004785775.1. Classification (NCBI taxonomy): domain Eukaryota; kingdom Metazoa; phylum Chordata; class Mammalia; order Rodentia; family Muridae; genus Grammomys; species Grammomys surdaster. The sequence goes on along the minus strand of NW_021604693.1, from coordinate 1,381,815 downwards.
TACTATAGATATTTAAGTTCTTACAGTCTGAGGTGCTACCCATATCTATCTCCCTACAGAGTGGAACTGTAGAGTTAATTTCTTAAATTCCTTTTCAGAGAAGGCACCAGCCCCATCCACTCTAGGCCTCTTTTTCTGAATCTGCTCCCTAATGCAGTGTCCCATGCTGTGATTAGTACAAGTGAAAATACTGAGCCAGGCATGGCAGTGCACTCCTATAACCTCAGCATTTGGGAGGACAAAGTAAGAATGTGAGTTCAAAGTTATCCTGAGTTCTATACTAAGACCCTGTCTTAGAAAAGGAAAGATTTTATGTTTTCTGTTGTGCTGGTTATAGCACACGAAGTCGCTGGCTGAAACGTTTTCCACATTGCACCTTTTGTTAAGACTGCTCTAGGTATTTCCGTTTCCTTGGTATTAAGGACCCTCAATCTGGCTACCCTCCAGGTTGAAACTCTTGGTCCTGGAAATGGAGTTGTTTCTGCCTTTATAGCTGAGAGCTGTGTTGGGCCACCCTTGCCCTGTGTCCGTCTAGTTCTCAGAGCCTTGCTTGTTATACCCATGGGGGAGAGGGTTACAGCTTGTGCTAGGAGCTCAAGAACCCTCTTAGGGTCCTTCCTCTATAGGACGCCCTGGCCTGTTTCAGTGTTATCGTTTATAGTGTGGATTTCCCTGCTGACAGACCCCCCCCATCCTTTGTCCTCAGGTCCCCCTGAATTAAACTCCGCTTCCTTCAGAATAAAAATAGGTGTCTCTTTGTACATTTTGGTTTCTGCCCTGATGGATTCATGTTTCTGAGTCTAAATTGCCAGTCTATCTGATGTGGGATTCCTCTGTGTGTGCAGATCTGTTCACTCATAGCTAAGGTGCTTCACTTTCTTATCTTTTTGAGATTTCTATCTTCTCATAGCTTTCCTTGAGGTGCTGCTTCCTGCTCCCAAGTTTCTATAGCCATTTTTAGTGTCAGGCTTCTGTTGTGGAATAAATTCCTTGGAAGTGTGAGACCCTCTTGTTTGATGTTCTGCCTTGTCCTGTGTGAGTGGGTCTTGATCTTCATATCTCTCTTCCTCTTCAGATCGTACCTTTTAGCCTTTCCAGGAGCCGCCAGCCTCATGTTTTCTGTGACTTACCTAGAGTGGCCTCTTCCAGTCACTTCTCCTCCTAGCCCCTCAGTGTTATTTCGAGGGCTAATGCTTCCAATCTTGGCAGTCTACCTGTTTGCTGCATGTGCTCTAGTGTCATCTAGAGCACAGATACTCTATTTTAGCAATTTTCTACTTCCTAAGTCGTAAGAATAGATCCAGATCTCCCTTATTAACTAGGAAAGGTAGCTGGGGATGTAGCTAGATGAAAGAGTGCTTGTATGTGCAAGGCCCTAAGTTCTGTCAGATGGGGAAGGGCAAGTAAATGTTTTTCCTTCTACCATCCTATGTACCCCATGATTCCTACCCATATCCTTGACTCTTGCTTGAGTTTGGACCAGCCAAGGAATGGATGTTAAGTCTTCCCCAATTTTTCCCAGCAGCGTCCGTTTCCAAGAGAGTATGAAGAGAGTGCGTCTGTAGGGCAGGGAAGATGGCGGACAAGCGCAAACTCCAAGGTAATAGACTGTCTGTTGTTCATGTGGCCACATGCTCTTTCTTCTGGGAATTTCTCTGGATATTTGCAGTCTTGGCAGGGTCCTAACAGTCTTGCTTCCTGGCCAGGTGAGATTGATCGCTGCCTCAAGAAGGTGTCCGAAGGCGTGGAGCAGTTTGAAGATATTTGGCAAAAGGTACGGGCCTAGGAACTTCAAAATTTCTTGTCTGTTGGGCAAAGAAGAAGTTCAGGGTCTTGGGGTCTTGATCAGGGAAGTATCTCTGAGATCGACTGTGGGGAGGGGGTCCTAGATTTCCCAGCCGAGGAGGAAAGAGACTGGACCTTTACTGCTATGGCGAGTTCTGGGCAGCCACTTTCACATTGACTGCTGAATTCTTCATCCCTCAGCTCCACAATGCAGCCAACGCGAACCAGAAAGAAAAGTATGAGGCTGACCTAAAGAAGGAGATTAAGAAGCTACAAGTGAGGGGGCTGGGGATGGACGCCTGTGTCCTGTGGGAGGAGGGATGGGGACAGCGGACTGCTGGGTCCCAGGGAGACAAGGTCACTGAGGGCCTCAGTTTCCAGGTCTGCAGCCTAATTATCTTGCTGCTTCTCCTTTCAGCGGCTGAGGGACCAGATCAAGACATGGGTAGCATCCAATGAGATCAAGGACAAAAGGCAGCTTATCGAAAACCGCAAGCTCATTGAAACGGTAGGAAACCAGAGTCTGGGGTTTTCTGGGGTCGGGATATGGTCAGGCTCTAGGGACCTGAGAAGGCAGAGGTGGAGCAGTCTCTACAGAGTCCTCGGGAGGGAGGGGCAATGTTTCCACAACTAACGGAAGGGCAGAGATGAGGGCTCAGACTGTTTCTAGCATTGCTGGCCCTTATAGCCCCTATCCCACCTTTGAGCACCCTCTATCAACTGTTCTCTCAACAGCAAATGGAACGGTTCAAAGTTGTGGAACGAGAGACCAAAACCAAAGCTTATAGCAAGGAGGGTCTGGGTCTCGCTCAGAAGGTGGACCCTGCCCAGAAAGAGAAGGAAGAGGTTGGCCAGTGGCTCACGGTGAGTTGGGACAGAGGAGAAAGTAAGCACTTGGGCCCAGATTTAAATATATACCAGGGCTTTTAGGACAAACCCCTCTTCCCTTCTCTTCCCCCAGAACACCATTGACACCTTAAATATGCAGGTGGACCAGTTTGAGAGTGAAGTGGAGTCACTGTCGGTACAGACACGCAAGAAGAAAGGCGACAAGGATGTGAGTGGTGGGGGCACTATCACCCACAGGGTAGGGGTGGAAGTGGCCTATGAACAGAGGGCATCTGGAGGCTCATAGGAGTCATGTCCTGGATGCCCAAGATACACCTGGGTTAGAGATTGGAAAGGCAGGATGGGGCAGCTTAGCTGGCTGAGTTATGGTGTAGGGAGGTGGTGAGATGGGATATTTGGGTAGACAGTATAGCCATTGTTAGGGGCAGTTTGGGTGAAGGTAGACCTAGGTTCAGCTGGGACCACAGAGTGAGACCTGAAGGAAGAACCAAATTGGGAAAGTACACAGCACTCCAAAGATCCCCAGGTTCGGGGGGTGGGGGGGTGGGTTGTGTGTCTCTAAGAACCAGTTGCTGTAGGAAACCTGGAGATGATTTGGGCCGGAGTCATATGTTAGGATCCCGAATCTTACATGAGTTCAAAGGGATGTCAACTATGTCTCCTTAATGGTGTCCCGGGGAAGGAAGTTCTGATGGGATGGAAAGTGAGAGAGATGTCACTGGGAGGGAGAAGAGTGGATCTTTAACACAAAGGAGGGATTTGGAGCTAGCACTAAGGTGTTAAATTGTAAAGGGAATTGGAACCTTGACAAGAGCAGAAGCTCTCTGTGGCTGCCATGACAGCAAGTTTCCTTCCCCTGGACTCTATCCTTATTGCAATCGTTACTGTTGCAGTGAGATAGGATGTATATTTCTTGTAGAGGTCAGAATGGTGGGAGGCCTGGGTAAGACTTGCTGACAGGTAAGCCAGGTAGAGGGGCCAAGTTGTAGGTAGCACAGGTATTATATAGGTTTCTAGGGATCCCTAGAGTCCAAAGGGGTTTGAGGAGAGAGAAATGGATCCTTGAGATGTCAGAAATCTCAGATTGATCCTCACTGGGACAGAGGATAGGCAGAGTTCTCACTGGGTCATGTTAGGAGGGGCTGGAGCAGAGGTGCCTTTGGGGGTACCTTAGTGATGGGGGACTGAGGATAGGTTCTGTGGGGGCAGGAGGGCTGGCCAGGTGCTCTGCAGCCCCTGAGCCTGGCCCTGGGCTCGCCAGCAGAAGCAGGACCGGATTGAGGGCTTGAAGCGGCACATCGAGAAGCACCGCTACCATGTACGTATGCTGGAGACCATCCTGCGCATGCTGGACAATGACTCCATCCTAGTTGATGCCATCCGAAAGATCAAGGACGATGTGGAGTACTACGTTGACTCATCCCAGGACCCTGACTTTGAAGAGAACGAATTCCTCTATGACGACCTGGACCTCGAGGACATTCGTGAGGCCCTGGGCTGACCTTCATGGCGCAGATGGTGAGGGCAGGAGGCATGGCTGTACCAGCTAAGCATGCTGCTCTCCTACCCCTACAGCACAGGCGCTGGTCGCCACCTCCCCCCCCAGCCACAGCCACATGGAGGACGAGATCTTCAACCAGTCTAGCAGTACTCCCACCTCAACAACCTCCAGCTCTCCTATCCCACCCAGCCCAGCTAACTGCACTACGGTAAGTGTCCAAGATGATTAATAAGAGGGTGGTCATGGAGGAGTCAAAAGCCCAGTATTGCCTTAGAGAGGGCAGCTCAGGAAGTGAGCTCTAGGCTTTTTGTGCTCTGAAGTCCTTCCTAGTGTGGAATGGATATAAAAGCCAAAAGATAGACCCTGGGTTTCCACTCAGGTTTAGGATGCATGTGGGTCTTTGGTGGTGGTAGTCAGGAGGAGCTGAGTGTGGAATGCCAGAGGAGCTGAGCAGCTGGGTATTTCCCTTCTGACGGGGATCTGTGGTCAAAGTCTATCAGGAAAGAAGTCTTGGGTACTTCACAGGATGGGAATGAGTGCTGACTCTCAGAAGGTGGTACTAAGGAGCTCAGAGTTTTAGGTGCTGACCAAAATTTCAGGCTGAACTTGCTTTCTTCTTTTTTTTTTTTTTTTGTTTTTGTTTTTCGAGACAGAGTTTCTCTGTGTAGTCCTGGCTGTCCTGGAACTCACTCTGTAGACCAGGCTGGCCTCGAACTCAGAAATCCGCCTGCCTCTGCCTCCCTCCCAAGTGCTGGGATTGAAGGCGTGCGCCACCACCGCCCCGCCAGGCTGAGCTTTCTAACAGCTCTGGGGCACAAGGCTAGTCAGATGGACCTATAAGAGAGTAAGAGTAGTAAGGGCCCTCCTGTGTCCCTAAAGGATTGCCCTGTTTTGGGACCCTGGAAATCACAGTTTTTGACTTCACTTCCCCTGCCTCAGGAAAACTCTGAAGATGATAAGAAGAGAGGCCGTTCGACAGATAGTGAAGTCAGCCAGGTGGGTCCCAGTCTAAATCTGATGGTTTGTAACTTGTTTATTGAGTGATCTCCAAAATTACTGAAGCTGGAGGAGGGCTGGCCATAATGCTGGGCTCTTGGGACAGGTGTGCCAGAAACAGTGCCACCCTGAGGGCAGGGTGATGACTGGTGTTATGGTTGAGGTGGCCTGTTGTCTGGCCTGTAGAGGAGGACTGGGTGGTACTGTGGACAGCAGCGGGTCACACAGGGAACTGTGGCAAGAAGTTAGGAAGTATGAGAGGCGGGCTGTTGGACTGAGGACTCTTTGGTCTCTGAAGGAGCCAAACAGCCTGAGAAATGATCAGAAAGTCAGACTGCTTGTGCTATGCTGACTTCAGGAAGCGGTTCCTAAGAGAGGAAGGCAGTATGTGGCACTTCTGAATTCCTTTAGATCCTAGTGAATGAACTCTTAGCTCTGTCAATTTCTCCTAAGATAGGAACATATCTTAGACAAGAATGTGGTTGAGAGAGCACGGAGCCCCTCTAGGCTAATAGAAGGGACAGTCTCTGGTAGGAGGACCTAAGTGCACACTAATGAAGCTAATGCAGGGACCAGGGCTGGGGAGCAACCAGAGTAATGGAGTGAGAAGGCGGGGCAGGGGATCCTGGGGTGGGCCTAGCTCTGCCACTTTATCAGGCCCCTTGACTGTCAAGCAGTGAGTCCCAGGAAAAAAGTGAATGGCTAGTTTTCTTTGGTACTTGGTAAGTGAGATTTTTGTGTAGTGATCAGAAGGCCTGGAGGCAGTTAGGCATGGCAGCCTGGTTGTCGGAGCTTAGTTGAAGTAGGGATGGTGGGGATGCCCTGGTCATTCTGTTCTGGAGCACTGCATTTCACAGTTTCATGATGAGCTGACATTCAGGAGTATCTGGTTGTCCGCATTCCCTTAGGCTGATCCAACTAATCACAGATTGAGGTTGAGTTTTTGTTTTTGGTGTTGTTTGTTTGTTTTGCAAGAGCATCTCACTGTGTAGCCTATGCTGATCTGAGCTCTCCAAATAGACAAGGCTAATCTCAAACTCGGAGATCTGCCTGTCTCTGCCTCAAGTGCTAGGATCAAAGGCATATGCCACTCCTTCAGGTCTCAAGTTCAGGGTATTTGAGAGTTTCTCTTGGTCTCTAGTCTTAACAACCTAACTAACCTCTGTCAGATTCATGTGGACTATAGGGACAATGTCCAGGGAGGACTTGGGACAGCTGAGTGGGCTGGAAATAGACTTTAAACATGAAGGTAATTGAAGTCTCCTAGGTGCCCCAGAGAATGTGGACAGTTGATAGCAGGTCAGAGGCGAGGCAGGAAGACAATTTAAAAGAGGGGGGTGGGTAGGGGACAGGCTGGTCTCTAGTACCTGACCCTCTGTTTTTTCTTTCCTGCAGTCTCCAGCCAAAAATGGCTCAAAGCCTGTCCACAGCAACCAGCATCCCCAGTCCCCAGCTGTGCCGCCCACCTACCCCTCTGGCCCCCCACCTGCCACTTCTGCCTTGAGCTCCACCCCTGGCAACAATGGGGCCTCTACCCCGGCAGCACCTCCAAGTGCCCTGGGCCCTAAGGCCAGTCCAGCTCCCAGCCACAACTCGGGTACTCCTGCTCCCTATGCCCAGGCTGTGGCCCCACCCAATGCCAGCGGGCCTAGCAGTGCCCAGCCCCGGCCCCCCAGTGCCCAGCCGAGCGGGGGAAGTGGTGGTGGCAGCGGAGGGAGCAGCAGCAATAGTAACAGTGGCACAGGCGGAGGGGCTGGCAAGCAGAACGGTGCCACCAGTAAGTGGAGGCCTGTTTGGGGGACAGGGCAAGGTGGGTAGTAGCTGACAGCCTGTTTACACTTGCCCTTCTTTTCTCAGGCTATAGTTCAGTTGTGGCAGATAGCCCTGCAGAGGTGGCCCTGAGTAGCAGTGGGGGCAGCAGTGCCAGCAGCCAAGCCCTGGGGCCCACTTCAGGCCCTCACAACCCAGCTCCCAGCACCTCGTGAGTTGTGGGGTGGCAGTGTGTGGGCACAGGCTCTCATGTCACTCTTGTTTTTAGGGTTCCAAATTCTACCCTTCTTGGGTAATATCCAGTGTATCCTTTCTTCACCTCAGCAAGGGGTCTTGTCCTTGCTTCTTACCAACTGGGACATAAGTACATTAGTTCCCAGCTTCACCTTCTCTTTTATTTTTTACTCTGGGTTTCAGACTATGCTGTCTTCCCATTTCTGTTCTTTGCTCTGAGGCACCCTGATCTTCAGCCTGACCTGAGATTACTAATGAAAGATCTGCTGCCTTGCCAGCCTCATTACCAGCCCTAGTGGGATTGTACCATGTGCATCTGTGCAATCTGTGTTCTATGATAGAAACTTTATTTATTCTGAATCTGTTTCAGTGATGGTTCTAGAACTATCCCATCCTGTCTTTTAGCCTCATAAAGCTGTTGGATTGTAAAATTCTGTTTGCACACCTCGGTACTTCTGTACTAAAAGAGGATTCCAGAGATTTGGATTCATTTCCGCATGCTCCAGCTGTCTTGCTTTCAGCTCCCCCTTTTAGATCCCATATTCTGTCTGTCTGTCTTCAAGGACCTTAATTTGATTCTCCTCCATTCTTTACCCAGAAAGGAATCCAGTACGGCAGCCCCATCGGGGTCTGGGAGTGTGGCTTCAGGCTCAGGGAACAACTCAGGGGGACCCAGCCTCTTGGTGCCACTACCTGTAAATCCCCCCAGTTCTCCAACGCCCAGCTTCAGTGAAGCCAAGGCAGCTGGCACCCTGCTCAATGGTCCTCCACAGTTCAGTACCACCCCAGAAATCAAGGTGAGTTCCCTAAGCCCATCCTGGGACAGGAAATCCAATGACAGTGCACTTTCCTAGGGGGAAAACATCATCTCAGAAGTTCTCCTGAGTGGGTGATATGGCTTTAGCATGGTTTTGAGGGGAGGAGAAGCAAAGTGACACCTTGTAGAGAGACTCATGGAAGGCTGTGGGTGGGATGGGGGGGAAGAGTACCATGAAGGACTCAGCCTTATTGGCTATGACTAGTACAGAATGAGTCCCTCCAAGAGAGCTGGGGTGTAGGTCTGTGGGTGGGCTTTAGTGATGGAAGAGTTGTACAGAGTGGGTAGAAGAGCCAACCCTAAGCTGCTTCACCAGGGAAAGCAGTGTGGGGGCTGCGGGCCTAACCCACTGATGTTCCCAAGGAGACTGAATGCCCAGGGATGGTCGACACTCTTAAGGCAACAGGACAGCCTGCAGTGCTGCCAACCATCTCCCTCAAGGTGCCATACTACTGTGGCAGTCCAGTGGGTGTTCCCCCAGCATGTGGTGTCTTTATGGAAGTGTGTGTGTGTCCACTGCACTTTGTAGGGTAATGTTTCCTCTGGAATGTGTTATGGACCCTGCACAGAGGAGAGTGAACTCTTACAAATCTGATGGTGATTAGTGACTTCAGATTTGCACTTCCCTCTGGCCGTGTTTTAGAATTCTATGGTTAGATCTTGCAGACAGGGACCTGACAACAGCAGATTACACAGAGTATACAAAACCTATCAGGCTGTGGGTTGTTTTTTTTTTTTTTAATTTAAGATTTATTTATTTTGTGTAAATGAGTATACTTGCTATCTTCAGACACACCAGAAGAGGGCATTGGATCCCATTACAGATGGTTGTGAGCCACCATGTGGATGCTGGGAATTGAACTTTGGACCTCTGGAATAGCAGTCAGTGCTCTTGACCACTGACTGCTCTAGCCCCTAGGCTGTACATTTTTATGCAGCTTAGTCTCTGTTCAGGTCCTAAGGCTTGGCCGCTTTTTCTTTCCAGGCCCCTGAACCTCTGAGCTCTCTGAAATCCATGGCAGAACGGGCAGCTATCAGCTCTGGTATTGAGGACCCTGTGCCAACGTTACACCTAACTGATCGAGGTGACAGTCATGGGATGGTGGGGAGGGCAAAGGCCAAAAAGGAGCTTACCCCATCCTCATCATCGAAGGGCCTAATGGCCCATCCCCTACAGACATCATCCTGAGCAGCACATCAGCACCACCCACCTCATCCCAGCCACCCCTGCAGCTGTCAGAGGTGAACATACCATTGTCACTGGGCGTCTGTCCACTGGGGCCAGTGTCCCTCACCAAGGAGCAGCTATACCAACAGGCCATGGAAGAGGCCGCCTGGCACCACATGCCCCACCCCTCTGACTCCGAGCGCATTCGGTGAGGGGCTGCAGAAGGGGCTGGGGACCGGGACTCCCCAGAGGGAGGAGCTGGTTCCTGGGTCCTGAGAGACTAGGTAGAGTACTCGTCTTAAAGTGCTGAGGACTTGGCTTGGGGCTCCCTAAAGCAGGTTGATGTGTGCTTCTGAACACCCTCCTGAAGGCAGGGCAGGAGCTCAGAGCCACCTGGCACTAAATCCTCACTGGTTCACAGGCAATACCTCCCCCGGAACCCTTGCCCGACACCCCCCTACCACCACCAGATGCCACCCCCACACTCGGACACTGTGGAGTTCTACCAGCGCCTGTCAACTGAGACGCTCTTCTTCATCTTCTACTATCTGGAGGTACAGCAGGGCCCCCGGGGCAGCCTCGGGCCCCCCAGCTCCGCCGCCACCGCTGCCATCCCCCCTCGGGCTGGAGGGGCGAGGTGGGTGTCCCACTGCGGCCACTGGGACCGCACCCCTCCCTATCCCAGTCCTGGGCCCCCTCAAATCAAACCTGACCTAGTCCCAAAACATTCTAATTGCTAAGGTTCAGGGAGAGGCTGCAGACCCTAGGCTCTGTACTTGCCAAGAGCTCTCAGCTCCTGGGAAGCCTTTAGTTTAGGATAGCTGCAGAAGTGCAGGAGACACTCCCAAGGCCCCCCTAGAGACCTCTGCAGAACTGTCTGACCTCTGACTGCAGTAGGTCAGCCCCTCCTCCTCTCCCCTTGAGTTTCCTATTTCGTTTTTCAGCTTTCATTATGCATTAGTTTCTCTTCTTTCTAAAGCTTTTCTGAAAGCAATTCTCACCTCCTGTCTCATTTTCTTCTGACCATGGTATGTTTTGTGCTCCCAGCACTGTCTCCAAGTGGACTGTCCACCTCAGCTGGTCTGTGGTGGGGGTCTGGGTCCAGCCCTGATGCCCTGCCCTGTCCCCCTGCTAACTACTCAGTTTGGATACCTTCTGATCTCTGCTCTGCATTTTCTTTCCCAGGGAACCAAGGCACAGTACTTGGCAGCCAAGGCCCTAAAGAAGCAGTCCTGGCGATTCCACACCAAGTATATGATGTGGTTCCAGAGGCACGAGGAGCCCAAGACCATCACAGATGAGTTTGAGCAGGTGAGGGTCCCATTGGGGTATGGTTAGTGTCCCCAGTCCCAACCCTCAATCCTTGCTGGCCTTTCTCCTTCAAGAACAGTCCTGTAAACTGACCAAGCTGATTCCCTAAGTTGTTCACCTAGCCTGAGATAATGTCCTCTCCATTTTTCAATCTCTCAGTGCTTTAGTTCTGAGCCATTGTTAGTGCTTCCAAAGAGAAGCCTTCCTGGAGCTGCTGACTGCCTCTACCATGCAGCTCTGGGGACTTTAGTTGGGATTTTCCTAATTGACATTTCCCAAACGTGACCTCCACCGTCCCTTGTCTTTCATTTCCTGGCAAACAGCAGAGCAGGGACTGAGTCTGTTGGAAGTCTGTTTAGTCAGCCTTCTTGAGCCTCAACCATTAGTTGATTGGAAAGTCCACTCTCCCTAAACATCCTGAAGCCAGCTGCTCTGGGTTTGAGCCCAACCCCTGTTGGGTGATCTTGGGCAACTCAATCAAGCCTCTTTTTGTTTGTTCCCCTATCTGTAAAAATGGGAGTAACGGCACCCACCTCATGGAGTTGTTACAAGGATTAAATGAGTTAATAACATGTAAGTACTAATGGTGCCTGCTATACAGTGAGCGTCACGAATTTTTTTATTGCTTTCAGTTGGTGCGTTTCACAGTGGCTTTCCCCATACACATTTTCCCCACCTACACTTCCAGGTACCAAGCTGGGCCTCATCGATCCCCGTTCTCACAGAAGTCTGTTCTGTCCCTACATTCTTCCAGACCACTCTGAAGCGTTTCAGACACTTGACCTAGCTGCTTTCTTGATGTATGCTCTCCAACCTTGACTTCAGCCCTCCTCTCCCGCCCTGGTTTCATCCTTGACATGAATGTCTCAGGCATTGAGTCCCCCAGCATCTCCGTTACAATGAAGTGTGTGTCTCTGCAGAGCAGTTAGATGTAGATGGTGTGTATGTTGCATTGTAGGCCACTTGTTGGTCCCTACTCCTCAGTGTCACTTAAGCATAGCCCATGTGGGGCAAAGGCCAGGCTTGGCCCCCTTCTTCACTTACCACCAAGGGCGGAGTGTGATAGGACAATCGGCTTGGTACCACCATGCCCCTGACACCTGCCTCTTGCTCATCTGTCTGGCCCAGATCTCAGCCCCCTCGTCGTCCACTCACTGACCACCTTCTTCCCCGGCCAGGGCACCTACATCTACTTTGACTACGAGAAGTGGGGCCAGCGGAAGAAGGAAGGCTTCACCTTTGAGTACCGCTACCTGGAGGACCGGGACCTCCAGTGACACCGGCCCCTTCTACCCTCCCCCTCCCCCGCATGCTGATCCCCCCTGCCCAGGTGAGGGCCCTGCCCTGGAAGACTGGGGGAGGCCCAAGGCCATGGGACACCCTCCCCCCCAGGAAGCAGGGAAGGGATGGGGAGGTTTCTCTTCCTCTCTGCCCTACCCTGGGGGCAAGGGCTGCCCCTCATCCCCTCCCCTCCCCAGTGAGGGACATTTTTTGGTAAACCTATTTTCATTTTGGAAAATATTTATGAATAAATAGTTTTATATGACGGCTGGCAGCTGCGGCCTCCCCTATCCCCCCAAGAGAGTTCAGTGGGCAGAAGTTGGGTTCTGTTGTCGGGGTCGCCGGGCCAGCTGGGGGTTGAACTGGGAATTGTACCGCCGCCTCCGTTCGTCTGTCTCTTCTGCTTCCACCTGACCTTGCTGGGATACCTGGCCTTGTACCCGGGCCAGCAGGGCCTCCGCTCGTGCTCTCTCAGCTGCTTCCCGCTGAAGACGCTCAGCACGGAGCTTTTCTAGAGAAGGTGGCCTGCAGGGAGGAAAGCAAGAGCAGAAAGTTTGAGAGATGCCACCTACCTGGTCCTGGGTCACATGAGCAAGAAAAGCACATTGAGCGGTATCCTGGGCCCTTTGTACCATTTTCAAATGTGTTTTTGTCTTCTAACCTCAATAATTCTTGAACTTTGATCTCAATCCCCTTTTAAAAAGTGAGGATGAGTGGCTGGGCTCAATCCCCAGCACCCATATAAAGCAGCTCACAACTGCGACTCTAGTTCCAAGAGATTTGGCACCCTCACTCAGACATACCTGCAGAGAAAGCGCTAATGCACATAAAATAAAAGTACATCTTTGTCGGGCAGTGGGGGCACACACCTTTAATCCCAGCACTCCAGGTGGAGGCAGGTGGATCCCCAAGTTCGGGGCTAGCCTGGTCTATAGAGCAACCACTAGCAAAAACCTGAGTACCAAAGTCAAATAGGCTCTTTACTGTGGGTGCCTTCCACTGTGGCAATGAAGGTTTCATAAAAGGCTTCTCTTGAGTGACTAAAAAAAAAGTGTAATGGATGGGTGCGGCACATTCTAACCCCAGCACTCAAGAGGCAGAGACAGATCTTGAGTTCAAGACCAGCCTGGTTTTACATAGTTCTAGGACAGCCAGCGTAACATTGAAACTTTAAATAAAATAAACTTTAGTTTTAAAAAATACTTTTAAAAACATAAACCCGAGGGCCACAAAGATCTCTTAAGGTAGGCTGTATCTATACTGAACTAGTAATGAAAACTGAGCTGAGTGTGGTGGCCTTGATCCTAGCCAGGACTTGTGAAGCAGAGATCGGCCAGAGTGACATAGTGATAACCTGTCCCAAAGAAAAGACAACTGAAGGGGCTGGAGAGATGGTCCAGTGGTTAAGAGCGGCACCAGCTGTTCTCTGAGAAGACTTGGTTTTGATTCCTAGCAACCTATATGGTGATTCTGAACACATTCTGATTCAATTCTGAACACAATTGTGTTCAGTTTCAGGGACCCAATGCCATCTAGTCTAAAGGCATCAGCAATTATGTGGTACACAGACAAATGTAGCCACACCCATGCATATTTAAAAAGAAAACTATGAGAAATAGTGTACACAAGCATCTGTACATACCCTTGGCCATAAGAGGAGATGCTAGTCTTACAAATCCTAAAGTCTGTCTCCACAGAGATCCCTAGATAACATACTAAGAACCACTTCATCCTGTCTGCCCTGCTGAGCCTTTTTGTGGTACCCTGGCTGCTAGGATCTTCAAAGTTTCACTCTGCTCTACTGTGGGCTGAGTGTCTATTCTTACTCTTTGGGGCGTTGTTTCTGAGGCTGATCCTGTCTGGAAGGATGGCTTTCGTTGCTGTGGTGCCTTTTCTTTGCCAAGTGCTTCTGCATCTCCCTCAAGGGATCCAATCGGTTCTTGATCTTCTCATCTGGGCTTGGGCCTGGAGGGCAACCCTTTTGCCCTGGGGGGAGCTGGTACCAAGGAGGTTGAGTTTGGGCCTCTGCTGCACTCTGGCCCAAATATGTCAGGATGCCTAGAGCTTTCTCTTGTCTCTCCTGCAGGGGCAAGAAAACAGTCTTTTCAGTCCCTCTGGGAGCCCTAGATGTGGCAATAAAAAAACCCAGGTCCTGAGTTTCTGGAGACAAGGGAAATCACAAGACCAATCAGGGACTAGCTTTGCAAAGCACCAGGGGCTTATCTGCAGGAGGAGGAAGGAAAGGAGGGCAGTGGCCTGTGCAGTAATGGAAGATGGGAGAAGCTTACTTTGGGAATCGTTTAAGGAAAAACCTGCAGAAAAGCAAAATGGAGGAGTGGTTTTCAGTGGGAGACAGCACCTTCAAAGCTGGATGAGAGATGTAGGATAGCCGAAGTACAAATCAGTTTGAAAAGCACAAATGCAGTCTAGAGGTCCGTGCCTATGATCTCGACACTTGGCCCAGGAGGCCAAGATAGGAGGATTGAGAATTAGAAGGGACCCTGGTCTGTGTAGTTGTGATCTCATCTCAAAATAAAATAGCTTGAGACTTTTTTTAGTCCCATGAAAAAAGGTTAGCTAGTTTAAGTACTGTACAGCAGTAACCAACTTACAGGTGATACCTCTCAGTCACGTTCTAAATTGTCTGTGCTAACCACACTATATTCTAACAGTCACAGCCAGTTCCCACCCCTATTTTCACCCTCCCACCCCCATGATTCCACTAAAAAATGAGGCAGCTTACCTTTTCCTGTCGCTTCTCTTCCTCATGCTCTTTATTGCCTCTGGGCACTCCTTTCCCTTCTTCCAGCAGCTCCCTAAACAGGTCCACAGGGCCAGAACTTGGAGCTCCTGGGTCTGCTGCCTCCAGCTCAGGCAGTGAGTTTCGTTGCCTGGCTTTCTTCCGTAGGAATTCCGTTCGGGCCTACAAAGGGTTGTAGGCAGGACATTCAGAACCCACAAGTGCTGAGGATACCAGAAGGGTCCATGGGCAGGGAGGGCAGTGGTAGAACACTCCTTTGATCCTAACACTCTGGAGGCAGGCAGGTAGATCTCTGAATTCAAGGCCAGCCTGGTCTACAGAGTGCGTTAGTTCCAGGAGTACACAGAGAAACCCTGTCTCGAATAATCCAGGGCAATGAAAGTGACACCATTTCTAACTTGGAGTGGAGAACCAGTGTTTTTAAACAGTAAACTGGGCTATCAGAGATAATTGCGCCTAAACAGAAGACTTTCCAGCCTGGAGTGATGCAAGAAAAATTCACTCGGTTATCAATCTGGTAGAGGTGGCTTGGTCAGCCATAGAGCCCCTGCTTAGTGTTTGCAGTTCGAAGTTGAGTCTCCAGCACAAGTATAAGCTTACTACTCCCAAACATTGCTTTCTGGACAAAGGGTCTGAATCCAAAGTATGGGTCCAGGTCCCCATTCCAAATACAGCCTGACCCCAGATAGGGATAGTCTCCGATTCACATTTCTCCGCTCACTGCAGCCTTAGTATCTGGGATTAATTACAAGCTTCACCTTTTTAAAAATTTTATTATTTTTAAAGCCCACACTGATTCGTGATCAGATTGGCCAAGGGCCTTAAGTGTAAACCACACTGATGGAGTAACTATTAAAGTGTGCATGTGTGTGTGGACTTCAATATTAGCGTTCAGGTGGCATAAGCAAGCGGATCTTTGAGCTCGAGACCAGTTTTGTCTACATAGCCAGTTCCAAAACAGCTGCGGCTACACAGACCCTGTTTCAAATAAAGAACGCCTCCAGATGTGCTTGTCTTGGGGAGCAATGAGGGAGAAAGAACATGTCCAACGAAGTGGACCCCATCTTGTCCGCCCTTTGCCCTCCTTGCAGAAGCCGGTGCACCGCACCCCTCTAAGTTGTTCTAACAGGGATTTTTCAAACCAAGCCCTCTGAAGGACGGGAGCATACACACAGTGGGTGATCAGTAATTAACTCGTACGGGCAACCTATAAAGTAATCAGAATATATGTCCAACTCTTCCAGTGTGCTAGTCTCTGGTTCCTTCAACACCAGTGGGGAAATCTAGGAAGGTTTCATGGAAGTTAGCACAGGCTTTTCTGAGAAACATCGTCGAACACAAGACCCGCGTCCAACACCGAGTGATAGGCAGGCCCGCCCCACTTCCGGGCCCGCCCCAGGCTTACCTCTTGCTGAGCGAGCAGCACCCTCCGCTCACGCTCCTTCTCCTCCTCCCGGGCCTGGGCCTCGTCGCGCCGCACGCGGGCAACATTGTCCTTGTTCCGGACGTGCCAGCTCTTCTTGGGCAAGATATTCATGGCTCCAGTGCCGACCTCCGACTGTCAGGTCCACTCTTCAGCACTTCCGATTGGCTCGAGGATGCTCCCGCCCCACGGTTCCACCCTTGCTCGTACATTGGTTCTGGGCCAATTGTCACGCCCCCTACTAGCCTTGCTTAGAGATGATTGGCTGAGAAACCTCTCATCTTAGCCAATCCTAAGCATATGTAACCTGAGTTGCTCCACCCCGGACGCTGCTGGGTGAAACTGTTGATGATCTGCCTTGCCTGTCTATCCCTTTATGCAGACACAACCAAGCTCTTCAGGCTGACTTAGATCTGGCCCCTCCCCACACCCTGTCCACGGCTTCAGAACGGGGTTTCAAAACGCATAGCGGCCTTGACTGTTGTTTATTAATACGGTTCAATTGAGAGTGTGGCATTCAAGTGGCAGAGGGCGTGGGATTTGGTTCCAGAGATGAGAGGGCCACATCGCTTGATATATGAAGTCACTGAAGCTTACGATGGGTCTGAGGGGCTGGTCTGAGGGGGTGAAGGTCCAGCCAGACTAATCAGGAAGCTCCATTCGTAGAGCTCAGAGCCACAGCTCGCTGGGCTAGGAAGACTTTATTCTGCACTTCCTGCGGGCAAAAAGGAGTGAAAGTGAAGCACATCTTCTCTTCACCTATGTTCCCCTTTCATGTTCTCACAGAGCCCTTCCCCGGGGAAATCAGCCTGGCTCACCGTCTCTATCTGGCGTTTGAGCTCAGAGATGAGGCGTCCGTAACAGTTAGCCAGGGCTACGGTATACATCATCAGAACGCTAAGGAAGACAGGAATGAAAATCACTTTAGAAAAAAACATCTTCATCATATGGCTCCTTAGAAACCAAGATCAGGAGGCTGGAGAGATGGCTCGTAACCCAAGCACTGGCTGCATTTCCCAAGGACCTGGATTCAATTCCCAGCACCCACATGGCAGTTTACAATTGTAATTCAAGTTCGTTACTTCACACAGACATACAGGCTGTCCAAATACCAACACACATAAAAATTAAAATGAATAAGTAAATTAAAGAAACTAATATCAGGATCCTCAAATCCCTTAAAACCCTTTTGAGACTCTGAACGACAGTTGTTATCCTCTCACCTCAGACCCAAGAGTTCAGACCCTTTAACCAGAGGTTCAGGATCCATACCTCCTCCCCGGTCATCAAACCTATAAATCCACACCCTGGCCCTCCTTCCTCAGACCCAGGAGTCCAAACCCAGATGTCTTTTCTTAGACCCTAAACATTCACACTCCAACTCTCCTGCTCTTGATCTAGGCATCCAGGCTAGCCCCACTTCTCCTCCCTTGTACATAGCCATCCAGCCTTCCCCTTCCTCTCTAACACTCAGGTGCCCAGCACCCAACTCCTTTCTCTCTCTCTCTGTCTCTCTCTGTCTCTCTCTCTGTCTCTCTGTCTCTCTGTCTCCCTCCCTCCCCTCCCCCCTCTCTCTCTCTCTGGTTTTTCCAGACAAGGTTTCTCTGTGTAGCCCTGGCTGTCCTGGAACTCACTCTGTAGACCAGGCTGGCCTCAAACTCAGAAATCCACCTGCCTCTGCCTCCCAAGTGCTGGGGTGAAAGGCATGTGCCACCACTGCCCGGCAACTCCTTTCTCTTTCAAACACTAAATCACACACATTCAGACTCTGACCGCTCACCTAGAGAAGATCAGAAGGGGTACAGTAAAAGCCTGGGTTCCCAGAAAATAGAGAAAATTCTGGGCACTCTGAGGAAGTCTCTCAATGGATTCAGGGATCTGGACCCAAATGGACAGCTTCCCTCTGAAGGGGCCACACAGCTTAGAAGGTGGGATCCTGTAGGGGGAGACACAGGAGATTCAATCAAGTAGGGCCATAGTGCGAACCATGGGTGAATGCAAAGGGAAACAGAAGTCTCTTGTACTTACAGGAAGATACTGTAAAGCACGGGAACAGCAGAGATCGCCAGACCCACAAGAAGTACCAGGGGGAAAAAGAAATTGGCTGTGGATGCTCGGAAGGTGTGGGAAGCCGGTGAGTAGATAGAGAAGAGTGTTACCTGGTGGGGAGAGGTGAAGAAATGGAGAGTTGAGGCTCAAGAGAGTCAATTCTTTGCTTTCCCTTGTTTCCGATCTTGGACCTTT
This sequence comes from Grammomys surdaster, assembly GCF_004785775.1. Classification (NCBI taxonomy): domain Eukaryota; kingdom Metazoa; phylum Chordata; class Mammalia; order Rodentia; family Muridae; genus Grammomys; species Grammomys surdaster. Next base: position 1,363,675 of record NW_021604693.1, on the reverse strand, counting down.
GGCCTCCTTTGGGGGCAGGGCCCAGATCTCTAGGCCACCTGTTGCTTAGTCTTGAAAGTCAGACTATCCCAGATTCATCCTCCTCTGAACCTAGGACTCTGACTTCCAGCTCCCTCCTCCCTCCCTCAGGGCATAGTAATCAGAGGCCCTGGCATCCACCCTCCTTTCCCTAGCCCAGGAGGACAGCCTCCAACACCTCTCAGCTCAGACCCTAGGAACTCCTCAGACTCACCTTCTTCAGACAGAAAAGTATGAGGAACTTGGCAGTGTTGATCAAAGGTAGTAAAGGGCAGAAAAAGCTTCCCACCCAGACCACGGTCTGAGCATAGATGAGCCCCAGCACCTCATCAGGCACCTGGAACTCCAGAGTTCCCGATAGACGACCCAGTGCCCCAGGACAGAGGCCACAGAGGATCCTGAAGGGCAGAGTGGGATAGTCATAGGCCTGCCTTTTGGTTTTCCTAACCCTACCATCCAGCCCATTCTTTTGAAAAGGCTTTTGAGGAGCTAGCTGAAGTTCTTAAGTCTGTGAGGTATGTTCCAGGACAAGCCTGATCTTATAGTTAGCTGGCCTGAAACAATAAGATAGTGGGAGTTGGCTGGGTGGTTGTGGTGCAAGCCTTTAATCCCAGCACTCAGGAGGCAGAGGCAGGTGGGATCTCTGAGTTTGAGGCCAGCCTGGTCTACAGAGTAAGTTCCAGGACAGCCAGGGCTACACAGAGAAACCCTGTCTTGGTAACAAACAAAGAAAGATAGTTGGAGTTGAGTTAGGAAGAAGTAACCAAAATATAGGGGTAGGGATTAGGTAAGGAAGAACTGGGTTTAAAAAGTGGGTGGGAGGCTGGATGTGACGTGATGGCTTATACTGTTAATCAGAGCCCTCAGGAGGCTAGATCACCACCAGTTCCAGGCCAGCCTAAACTCAGTCAGCCAGGGTCTGGGAAAGACGAAGGGGGATGGGATAGAAGTCAGTGGTTAAGGGCCTTACTGAGGCAGACGGGTGGCACATGCCTTTATTTCCAGCACTTGGGAGACAGAGGCAGGTGGATCTCTGTGAGTGTAAGGCCAGAGTCGGTTCCAGGACAGCCAGGGCTGTGACGGAGGGGGAGGGATACTGTTTTTCCAAAGAACCAGAATTTAACTCCTAGTACCCACATCAGGTGGCTCACAGCTAATTGTAACTTCAGCTCTAAGGAATGACATCATTTTCTTTTTTTTGAAAATTTTTTTTGTTTTATTTTTGTTTTGTTTTTTGAGACAGGGTTTCTCTGTATAGCCCTGGCTGTCCTGGAACTTACTCTGTAGACCAGGCTGGCCTCGAACTCAGAAATCTGCCTGCCTCTGCCTCCCAAGTGCTGGGATTAGAGGTGTGTGCCACCACTGCCTGGTGACACCATTTTCTTGTTTCAGTGGACACCTGTACTCACATGCACCTACCCCCTAACACACATACTTAAAATAAATCTCTCTCTCTCTCTCTTTCTCTCTCTCTCTTACACACACACACACACACACACACACACACACACACACACACACA
>NW_021604693.1:1288582-1361735 GCF_004785775.1 Grammomys surdaster | reverse complement strand
TTAAGAGCATTTGCTGGACAATTACGAGAACCAGAGTTAAAATCCCAGAATTCAGACATCCTGGCATACTCGTAATTCCAATACCAAGAAGACCAGAGATAAGATTGCTGGGGCTTTTTGGATGTAAGTCCCAGGTTCAGGGAGAGAGACCCTGTTTCAAAGGAATAGGCAGAGAGTGATAGAGGAAGACATACAAAGCCTTCTTCTGACATTCCCCCCCTCGACAAGCACACAATATACGTTCACACAAATAGACACATATGCAGACCAATAAATAAGAGAAACAAAATTATAAAGACGGCTGGGGGTATCTATCTCAGTGACAAACTGCCTTGCTTATGCAAAGACCTCAGATAAAAAGAAAAGAAAAGAGGTGGAGTAAAATATAAGAACAATTCCACTGGAGTGGGGCCTGCTCTAATCAGGGCAGGACTACCAAGAAGGGCAGGACACTTACTTCCTAGGAAACTGGACCAACAGTGTGACCAACAGGCCCATCAGCAGATCAAAGAGCACAAGTTTGTACATTTCCTGGCCCAGCCGAGTCTCCCAGCACTGAAGAAGTAAGAAATTGGTAGATCAGACTCTCCTGCCTGGAGGCTCAAGCAATCGAGGCTCCAAATTGCCAGCAAACATCAGAACCCCGCTCATGAATTGTATGGGTGAGCACTTCACTGTTTTTGAGCATTCATGCCATGTGCAGCATCTTTCCAGCCAAGAAACGGTCCACCCAGTTCAATGATCCCTACCTGTAGGCCCAAGATCCCTACCTGTGTACCCACAGCATTCTCACCGGAATTTCTTTGTAATTGTAGCCACAAGCCTTGCATCCTTCTGCCTCCATGTTTCCCCCACACGTGATCTGATTCCACAGAGAGAACAGAAGGAACACCAGGGAGGCCAGACGCAAAAACACAGTCCTGCGGGATGAAGGGACCCACACTGATGTAGCGCCTCCTTCTGGATAAACACTCATGATCTCCTCCACTTTATGTTTTTCCTACTCACCCCCCTACCACCCTACACTTTTCACAGAGGAAGGAACTGAGTCTGAGAGTCAGGGTTTGAAACCAGAACTCCCTGGATTTCATATGGATGGGACTTCCCTGTCTCACTCGTGTGTGTGTGTGTGTGTGTGTGTGTGTGTAAATAAGTGGCAGATATGACATATGTGCCATAGTGCAGAGTGCAGTTGGTTCTCTCCTTTTGCCTTTACACTGGTTCTGGGAATGAACTCAGGTTACCAGACTTTCACAGTAAGCACCTTTATCCTCTGAGGCATCTCACCAGCTTACTTCTCTGTCTTATTTATAGAACCTTTCTCTGCCTGTCCTTTTCCCCTTTCTCCCTGTACACTCCCATCCCACCCCACCCCATCCCTTCCCATCCCACCCCATCCCATGAGTCCAGAACCTAAGCAGGATCAAGACAATCTGATGGCTGCGGGTGTAACCCTCTAGTGAGGCAATGAACTTGAACACAGGAGGCAGCACAAAGTTGAACACGGAAATGAAGATAGATGGAAGATAATCCACCAGAAGCTTGAGTAGTGGAGTCTGTTGGACAAGGGGTGTCTCCTGAAAGGGAGTATGGAACAAGGAAAGAAGCAAGCTGAAAGTCCACCCGTAGCCTCTTCTTATCTTAAAAGACCCTAAAATCCTAGGCTCAATGCCTTCCCTTTCCCAAGCCACTTAAAATCCCAGGAATTCTAGACCCCAGTTCACTCCCACAGGGCTTCTTCACCTGTGGAAATGTGAGTTCTAGGACCCAAGGACCCTCCTCCTCCTCCTCCCAGACCCTCTGCACCTGCAGTGTCAAGGTGTACTCTGTGGCCCAGTAGATGCCGTAGAAGGCTGCCCCCAGGAGCGCGAGGACCAGCACGTTGAGCAGCGCCCTCACCGACCACAACTTGGCTCGCTGGCCCAGCGTCTGCTCCGCAGCACGGCGCCGGACTACTGCTTCCTCTAGGTCCACCTAAGGTCAACAGGGACTGCTGCTGGGGATCCATCCCTTTAGGCTTGACTTTTCTTCAGATTAAACAGGTATAGCCCTCTCCTTGTTCCATACTCTCCAGGGCTGTCCGTGGAACCATTTAGTTCTTGGCCCCTGGCTCTCCGAAGTCTGGACTTGCATCCCAGGTCTGCCACTTCTTAGTTCAACCCAGAACTGCTCACCTCGCCCTGCCTTCTGTTCAAGGCCTATGCTTCTTTGGCCCAAAACAGAACCCCAGGATCCCCATCCTCTGAGACTCCCAGCTAGTTCACCTTTTTGAAGCCACGCCCCCATTTCATTTGGGATCAGTCTTAGGTTCCATCCCTTTCCTAAACAAATTCCACGTCCCAGTCCCCCCACCCTCCCACCCCCTCAGTCCCCTCCATGGCAGACATTCCTAGCCTGGCTTCTGCTTAGTTCTGTCTCTTAGCAATGCCGTGCGCCTCATCTTAGTTGGGTCTTGTCTGGTCCTCAATTAATGGTAGCTCCGCCTCCCTGAGCATACCTGCAGTTCGTACAAAATGATGCGCTGACGGAGCCGCACGTTGACGTCCCCGCAGAGGCCAAAATTCCAAGCTGAGAACACTCGGTGACTGTAGCTGGTCAGAATGTCTGACTCGGCTAACAGTGTCTCCTTCAACCCGGACACCGAACTGAAAGAACAGACCGCCGGAGAAGTGTTGGTGGGGGCAACCTTACTTATGGAACACAAACTCGAAATCCTGTTGACCAGGTGCCACCTGCTGAAGTCAGATAGTTTACACTTACAAAGTCTTTAGAACCAAAGGCTAAGAGATCTGGGAAGCAGACACCCTAAAGGGATAGAAGAACTCAGGAGACACTGCCAGATCTCCAGAGGAAAGAGGTCTAGGAAGAAGAGACAAAAGAAGAACGAATGAAAACACATTCTAGAGAAGAGGCGAGCTGGCCTAACAGCATGCATTTATAATCCCAGCACAAAAGAAGCTGAGTTAGGAGGATTTCTGCAAGTTCAGGGGCCCTCCTGGATACACAGTGAATTTTAGGCTGAGAGGTGTACAGGGTAACATAGTAACGGACTGGAACGGCCCATTCAGACAAGTGTTTGAGAGGCCGGCAAAGACCTAGAGAGACTGAGTCGGTAGGAGGGAAGGATGAGAACAAAAAGAAGAGAAAACCAGAAATGGACAGAGAGACCATGTCTACCTTCAGTAACGTCTCCTTGCTGCCCTGGACAAGTAGGGACTGCTCCCACATGATCTCTGCATCGTTAGAGATTCTAGTCTCAGTATCTGAACCAGAAGCAACACCCTTTGCATGCAAATCAGAAGGAATTTTTATATTTAAAAGAAACCATCCTAGAGCTTCTTCGAGCTCCCAAGATTTAAGTATCTTCCTGACAACCAGGCAGCAAGGTACGTGTGTGTTTAGTGTATGCACGAGTGTAGACATACACTTGGGAATATGTGTGTACATCTGGTGTATGCATAAATACATGGTGATATTGTGTGTGTGTGTGTGTGTGTGTTTGGAGCCCAGAGATGTACTTTAGGTGTCTTCCTCTATCATTCCCCATTTTGTTTTTCAAATGGACTAGTTCACTGAACGTGGAACTCACCATTTAGGATAGACTGGCTGGCCAGTGAGTCCCTGGATCCTCTTGTCTCTGTTGCCCTCCCCCAGCCCTCAGTGCTGGAGCTACAGATATGTATTGTTGTCATACCCAGCTCTTCCGTGGGCTTCCTGGAACTCATTCTGTAGACCAAGCTGGCCTCGAATCAGAGATCCACCTGCCTCTCAAGTGCTGAGATTAAAGCCACTGCCTGGCTGCTTTATTTATTTATTTTTTTGAGACAAAGTCTCACTATGAGGGTAAAGCTGGCCTCAAAATCATGATCCTAATGCCTGCCTACCTAGTACAGGCCTGGGCTCCCAGATCCTTTTATCCATGTTTTATACTTGTTCATAATTTATATTTGTTCCTTATTACATAGTCTGTCTTATAGCTTGTGTCCTCCTTCAGGATTGCAAGCTGGAAAAATGCCTGGCAATCAGGAGACGATTTTTAAAATACCTTTTCTCAGTTTGGGAGCATGGCCCCATACAGTTTTACATCCATAGCCCTCACCTCTAACACCTTTTAAAATACTTGGTTTCCCTCCTTGGGGATCTCTCAGTCGTATCTGAATGCCAGTTCAAATCCCTTTCTCAATGTTAGGGATTTAGCTCAGTGGCAGAGCTCTTGCCTGGCAAACTCGAAAGCCCTGGATTCCATCCCCATCTGTGAGAGTGTGAGGGAGACAATCTATCTCTAGTGCTCACCCTTTGCAGAGTCCACATGCCCAAATAAATACCCACTCAGCATTTCCTTTGTACATCTAAAAGTTACCTCAGAGCTTGGGGGTGTGGGAGCAGTTCTGTGACAGAGCAATTGCCTAGCATACATGAGGACCCTAGATTCCATCCCCGGCACCTCCCCCCACCCCCGACACACACACATCCCACAGGCACACTGGTATATGTCTATAATCCTCAGGAGGCTGAGGCAGGAGGATTGCTGAGTTCAAGCCCAGTCTCGCCAGCAGAACAGATTTGAGGTCAGCCTAAACTACAGCATGCTACTTTATCAAAACAAACAACAACAACATACCTCCACAGGGAGTGATTCTTAACTTCTATCTTCTACATCCCTCTCATAGCTGATATTCCTGGGTGCTCTCCCTCACAATATATGAGTAGACCCTCCATTTATGTAAAGGGCAAAAACAGGACACAAGGTTTCACATAACCCAGGTTAGCCTCAAACTCACTCTGCAGCAGAGGATAACCTAGAGTTCCTGTTCCTCCTGCCTCCACCTCCCAAGTGCTGGGATTACAGACAGGAGCCATGCCAGTAGGCTTAGCATGCTAATTCTTTTTTCTCTTTTTACATTTATTTATGTGAAATGTTTGTGTGTTTATGTGATGGCATCAGTGTGGCATGTCGTGTGTGCGGTGCTCAGAAGACAACCTGTGGAGGAAGTGGCTTCCTTCCCTTACTATGGGGGTTCTGGGAAAGGAACTCAGCTTCTCAGGCTTGGCAGAAAATGTCCCCATCCACTGCAAAATCTTGCCAGCCTAGTGTTCCTAGTGTTCTTGATATCATTGGATATTTTGAGATGGAGCCTGGAGCAACCTTCTGGCCTCAGCTTTCCAAGCACTGAGATTATAATTACACGCCTTCTAAACAGGCTTTTATGTGATTATTAAATGCCTCACTTTAGGTTACGACTAGATAAGCTGGGGGCAGGGGACTTCTTGTTTTGTGCTCACTCCCTCTTCCCTCCTTCCCTCCCTCCCTCCCTCCTTCCCTCCCTCTCTCCCTCCCTTCCTCCCTCTCTTCTTCCCTCCCTTCCTTCCTCTTCTTTTTGAGATACAGTTTCTCTACGTAGATCAGGCTGGCATTGAACTCAGAAATCTACCGCCTCTGCCTCCTGAGTGCCGAGATTAAAGGCATACTCAGCCAGACAGGATCTTTCTGTGTAGCTCAGAGCAGCCTTCAACTTACTCTGTAGCCTAGGCTGATCTTGAACTCAAAATAATCATCCTGCCTCAGCCTCCTAAGTGACAAGACTGAAGGCTTGGACCTCCACACCTGGCTTTAAAATAGATCAATGTTGCCGGGCGGTGGTGGCGCACGCCTTTAATCCCAGCACTTGGGAGGCAGAGGCAGGCAGATTTCTGAGTTCAAGAGTTCCAGGACAGCCAGGGCTACACAGAGAAACCCTGTCTCGAAAAAAAAAAAATAGATCAATGTTGAAGACATAGGTCCTGGGGGAGGGGGCCTCTACCACCTCCAGTTTCCTCCCTTCCTATCAGAATCAGGATGTGGGCATCACGAACCGGTGTAGGATGAACAGCAAGTAGATGAGGCCGATGGCAAAGACGGAGCACAGGTAGGTGATGGCCAGGTTCGATCGGGGTGGGTAGAACCCATAGAACAGGGGGGACCACTCTAGGTAACCCTGGGGAGGAAGAGGCAGAGCAAAGGTCATGGTGGGGCTGGGCCGAGGTAAAGATCAGGGATCTAGTTCATCTGTACAATGTGTCATCCAGGACACCAGCCTTCAAAAGTAAGGAGGTTCCTCTGGGGACCATGGCACCCACCTCTCCAGAGAGCAAGTTGAAGAGCTGGGTGGGGAAGGCGACCAGGCCGTGAGTGTGTGGAATGTAGGAACCACAGGATGAGGAGATGTTAGGGCCAGGGGGTCCTGGAGGAGCCCCTTCCAACCAGGCAGGGATCAGCTTCATGCAGACTTCAATCACGGATGCCACCAGGTTGAGAAAGAGCAGGAAGCGCAGCAGGGAGAAGTAGGACTCAGTGCCTGCTCCAAACTGGCCTGCAGGGGGCAGCAGAGCGGCCTCAGGTTCCTCACCAGCGCAGTTCTGACCCAGAGTCCTGGCCTCAGCCCTTCTCCCTCAGACCCAGCCCTTCTCTCTCAGATCCAACCCTCCTCCCTCAGACCCAACCCTCCTTCCTCAGACCCAGGAATCTATAACACAGCTGTCTCTTGGCCTGATCCTGGAGTCCAGGAACCAGCCCCCTTCTTCAGACCCAGAATCCCAGACTCCCAGTCTTCTTCTTTCTGATTCAGAGGAGTTCAGGCACTAGCCTTCATCATTCAGACCAGGGGTGCAGGACCCAGTCCTTTTCCATAAAGCCCAGGGGTAATCTCCACCCCACCTTCTGTCAGACCCAGGAAACCACACTCTGGCCTCGGACCCCAGGAGTCCAGGCCCCAGGCCTCTTCCTTTAAAGCCCAGCACACCCCCAATTTTCTTCAGTGTCCATGCCCAGGGCTGTATAGTTTGAAAGCCTTCTTTCATTTTCCCCTTGGTCCTGGAAAGCTGTCGGGTCCAGTAGGCAGCCCTAGATTCAGAGCCAGGAACCACCTGCTCTCTAGCTTGGCTCTTCCTGGAAAGAGAGCAGAGTCAGAGTCAGAAAATGAAGGGCTTGGAAACTACAAACTGGGAACCACCCAAAGACAGAAACAGCTCAATATAATGAGATAGACATTGTGGTATACTGTATCCATAATACTCTTTAGCAATTAAAAAGAAATCAAATCTAATTTACACGTAAGAAGTCACACATAAAATAATGATAGAGCCATGTATAGTACTGTATGCTTGTAATCCCTACAGTGAGGTTGAGGCAGGGGAATTGAGAATCCCAGGACAGGCTGGCAGATTAGTGACATGCTTTTGAAAGAAAAAGAAGGAGTCCAGTGTGGAAGGAGTCCAGTGTGGCACACCATTATTGATTGTAGTCCCCTCAATTGGGAGAAGAGGTTAAAAGGATTAGTGCAAATTAGAGGCCAGCTTGGGATAAATATGGAATAAATAGTGCTTTTTGCCATCCTGGGTCACAGAGTGTGACCCTCACTGTTTTTGTCATAACAAAATAAAACAAAATGGCTGGCAAGTAAGGACATTTGTGACCAACTCCCTGAGACTCAGATCGTAGAGAGAGGACTGACTCCTTCAAGTTGTCCCCTGTGTGTCACAGAAAGCTGTGTCACACGCATGCATGCTCTTAGGGACAGACAGACAGACAGACACACACACACACACACACACACACAAATGTAGAAAAGAAAAAACAAACAAAAGTAAACACCAAGAAGGAAGTTTGGGAGAAGGGGAAGGAACAAAAATAAAAAAATGATTATGTCTTCCTGAGCCTCTTAATACAAGGTTCAGAGCAGGCCCAGGCCAACCCTAGCAGGCTGGTGGCAAGGCAGTAAAGAGAAAAACCTACTGAAATCAGGAAAGGAGTTATCCTATAGGAGGGTGTGTCAGAAAAGAGGTGCTCACCTGTGTGCCCGCCTTGCCTGCATAGGCCAGGGAAGCTCCCGGGAAGGGCGAGATTCCATCTGGGCAGTTTCTGCAAAGGCCTGAAGGCTCCTTCCTCCACCATCATCATCTTCATCCAGTGTTCCCCAAGGGAGTACACCAGGGCCGCGGTATCGAAGGGTAGCAGCACTGGGGAGATCATTCAGCATAGAGGCCAGTGATGGGCCTGGGCATGAAAACAAAAGATTGAAAGACAGAGGAGTCCAGGCTATAATCCTTTCTCCTCAGACCCAGAGTCCAGGCCCTAGCCTAGCCTTTCTCAGACGCTAGGGTACAGGCCTTAGGCCACCTCCCTCAGACTTCTTCCTTAGACCCAGGAGCCCATGCCCCAATCTTCTTCTTCAGATACAGGGCTCCAGGCCCCAGCCCACTTTCTCTCAGACACAGGGGTACAGGTCTCAAGTCACCTCCCTCAGACGCAGGAGTCCAGACTCTTCCCTCAGATTCAGGGCTCTAGATCCCATCATTTCTCCTTCAAATTGGGGTTCAGGGCCCTAGACTCTCCTCTCAGACTTTCTAGGTATGAACTCCCATTTCCCTTCTACCCTAAGTGTGAACCCAAACTTCAACAACTTCCTGTTCCCTTACTGGTGCGCTTGGAACCCCGGCCCCTCAATATATCTGATATTAGGGACCTAGTCCCTGACTCTCTCCTCCAAGACTGTAACTAGGTCTCTGTTCTTCTTCGGGAGATCTGAGTTTCCTTCTCAGGAAACCCAGGAAATGAAATTCCGCTTCGGTTCTCAGGTTCAGGAACTCGGCTTCCTCTTTTCTTTATGAATGGACCTGACTTTTCAGAACTCTCTCCTACCTGTTCTGGCTTTCCGGGAGCTAGACCAGGCTGGGGATTGGCCCCAGGCTTCCCTGGGACTTTCTTCCATGTTTGTGGATGAACTGTACTTTCTGCACAGTTGTTTCCGTCTCTAGAGGCCCCCAGGGCGGGGACTGCCCTAGGTGAGGGAGGGGCCTGTTGCAGGTCTGCACCTGGCCACTAGGTGGCCTGGGTGACTACCGTACACTTCCTATAAAGGTCTCCTGGGAATTGAAGTCCTTACAGCCTCCTGAGCCTGGAAACTTCATGGCAGCTGGGACTTCATTATGCCACACTGGCATTCTGGGTTAAGTAAGTGTCTTCGGTTTGTCACCCACAGTTATACTCACAAACAGATGCATGTGTAACACTTTATTGGGAAAGATTTATACACTCTGGCCTGTCACAGGCCAAGGATGACACTGGGTGGTAGGTTGTATGGGGAGCCCAGAAATGGCTCAGACAGAAGCTATTATAAGAGCATGTTCCCCTGGGGCTTTTCACTTGCACATTTCAGTTTCTCCTTCAGGATGTGTAAGACCACAGTCTTTGAAACACTTGTTTGATGATAAAAACAAAGAGGAAAAGAAGAAGGGTATCCCTCCCCTCTCCCAGAAGTTCCTGCCCCAATACTAGGGACCCACTGGGAGTCTGTCTAAGATGCCAGATGACCATTGGTCCCTGCAATGGCATTTTGGGAAGTGTGGCTTTTTGAACATCTGAAGATTGTTGCAGAGATAATAGGGCCAAGAGTAGACAGTAACACCCTGATGTTAGCAGAGGGAGGTTTGAAAATGTCAAGATGCAGGGAGAACCCAGGAGAAGGGTATTCCTAGCTTTAAATAGGAAGCAGAGGAATTAGCGGGGAAGGGGGAATCCTCTCCAGGCTCTTAGCCAAACAAGGGATTCTTGCTGGCTAAAGGAAAAAATAGCCTGGTTCACAGAATTTCCAAGAAAAGCTTGAACTGGATGGCAGGCCAATACAGCACAGCTCACTCTTCCCGGAGCTTTTCCTTGGCTTGGCTGGTGGTGGCCTGGGATGGTGTCTTCCTCTTGCTGGGGCTGCCCCCACCCAAAACCAGCCCCAGCCCCAGGCAGGCCAGGGCTAGAAAGTGGACCCAGAAGTAGATGGAGGCCCAGTACCGGAGTGTGTCACCCATGGAAAGAAGCACAAAGCCCATGCACATGTAGTCGTAAGCACGCATCTTCAGAAACCAGTGGACCCAGTCCCAGGCTTTCTGGCCCCCGGGGCTCAGATGTCTCCGCAAGGCTGACTCCAAATAGCCCTCAGCAGCCAGGCACAGCGGGATGGTCATGAAGCTTAGGTAGTAGCCAGGGTGGAGGCCATGCCAGTAGGCACTCAGCAGCATGGTCCAGGCACTCCTGGAGGAAGATGTTGAGTCAGGACACACAAGTCCAAGCTTCAGTCCCTTCCTCAAACCCAGGAGTACAGAGCTCAGCCCTCCTCCCTCAGACTGATTTGTTCATGCCCACCCTTCCTTCCTGCATCCTGAAAGTCAAGGAGGCTAGCTAGCATTGTCACTGGGAGTTGAACTCAGGACCCTGCACACACCAGGCAATAATGCACCACTAAGCTGCATCCCTAGCACGCTGAGATAGCTTCTTAATAATTACATTTTAAATGTACATGTGTGTACCATGTGCCAGCATCTGAGGTCAGAAGAGGGTGTCGGATCCTCTGGAACTGGAATTATGATGGTTTGGGTTTTTTGCCTGTGTGTATGTCTGAGTACTTTGTGCATGCTCAAAACCCTTGGAGCCCAGAAGAGGACTCCTCTGGAGATAAAGTTGTGAGCTGTTAAGTGTGTGTTGGGGATCAAAGTCAGATTCTTTGCAAGAGCAACAAGTGCTCATAACCACTGAGCCATCTTTCCAAAACTTACTTCCCTAACCTTTCAGTCCACAAATTCAGGCTCTGACTCTCTGCTAAGGAGGACAGAGAGTGAAGCAGTGTCTACTGCATTCTCCAATGGAGCAGTGATCAACAATTCAGGCAGGACCATGAGCTCATGGGTTCTTTTCTTGCTTAGAGACTTGCCTCTCTCGACAAAGCAACTCTCTGCAATGACAGAACCATGTTGACTGGATTATGATGAGAGGCAGCAGGGTAACTATTTGTAAATGCTAAGGAAATCTCTCAGCCGTAGGGGGGGAAAAAGTCTCCCAAAGTTGTCCTGCATTATTTTATTGCTGTTTTTTAAATTTTTAATTTCATTTATTTTGGTCAACTTGACACAAGCTAGTGTCACCTGAGAAAAGAAAATCTCAATTGAGAAAATAACCCCATCAGATTGGCCTATGCAAGTCTGTGGAGCATTTTCTTGATTGATGACTGATGTGGAAGAACCCAGCCTGCTATGGGCAGTGCTACTGAGTGCAAACTGAGCAAGCCATTGAGAGCACCCTTACTAAGACAGTAGTGAAGCACTGGCCTGGTACACCTGGGACCCTGGAAACATAAAAAGCCTCCAGATGTTATGTTCCCTGAGGGTATAGCATAATTACTGCTGATTGAAAATAATAAATGATCAAAATACTGGGGTGCCCTGGGCTTTGACCTGACTCTGATCCTCAGGGCTTTAATAGTGTCATCTATAACTGGTAACACTCAAATGCCCTTTTTTTAAAAATTATTTATTTATTTATTTATTTATTTATTTTTTCAAATGCCCTTTTTTAAAAGACAGGGTTTCCATGTAGGCCCAGCTTGCCGCAAACTCCTGTCTCCACTTTCCAAGCGGTATTATTACATACGTACACCACTTGCAATTACTACCAACTGAATTACAAACATCCCCAGCCCATACTCTAACATCTATTTATTCATCCATGTATGTGTGTATGTGCTCCTGTGTGCCATGAATTATGTTTATGGTTCAGAGAACAACTTGGTGTAGTCAGTTCTCTCCTTCCCCCATGTATTTCTTGGAGACGATCTTGCTTGGTGCCAAGTGCCTTTACAGGTTAAATCATGTCATCAGCATGGGTTTTGTTTGTTTGTTTTTATTGTTGTTGTTGCTGGGAGACAGCGTCTCACTTTGTTATCTAGACTGGCCTTGAACTGAGAATCCTCTTGTTTTAACTACCAGCCCCTTGCCCAGTGCAGTGAGCATCACCTAGCTTGGCTTCAGTGTCTCCTTCTAGCACCTCTTCCTAAAGTGCCAGCATCACATTACCGTCTACCTCTGCAATGATCCCCAGGAGGATATCTGATAGTCTTTAAGTTAATGAGATAAAACTCAAGTCCTTCTTCCTTACACATGTCCCAACAGCTTCTTCCTGCTAGGTCCTTTTCTGGAAAGGCTCTCCTGTGCCCTGGGTCACTTGACAACCCACTGCCTGGGAAACAGGCTTCATTTCTTTCTCTGCTGAGCACCCTAAGCCCCCAGCTCTTCCCCTCAAAGCCAGTGTCAGGCTTATTGAAGAACCTCTTCCCTCCATTACACCTATCTGGACACCCAAAGGCTCACATTCACCTCCCTGGTTCACCCCTGACACCCACACCCTCCCATGCATTCTCCCAACAGAGCCAGATCAGATTGTTTCTAGTTTTTTATGATGCTGGAGATGGAGTCCAGGGCCTGGTGAGCATCAGTCATACAGTGCATCATTGATTTTCTTTTTTTTAAGATGTCAAACTTCCTGCCTCACAGCCTGAGTGCTGAGATTATAAGTGTGTGCCACCATGCCTGATTCAGAGTGAGTATTTTTTTAAAAAAGAAAGTTTCATTTTTAATTGTGTGTGTGTGTGTGCACTCGCTCATGTGCACACACTCACACAAGTGGGAATCATGCAGATGAGAGCAGTGCCTGTGGAGGTCAGAATGAGTGTGTCTGACGCCTAGGAGCTGGAGTTACAAGCGGCTGTAACCCTGATATGGATGCTGGGAACTGAGCTAGGGTCCTCTGCAAGAGCCTACGCAATCTTAATCACTGAGTCTCCTCTCCAGCTTCTCAGAGTGGCTCTTTAAACCACAGTTCCCATCATGGCTGGGCAAATCTAGCTCATAAACTGTTGTCATTAACTACCTAGCAGGGGATGGTATCTCTGTGGCCACTGGTCACACCTGGCAGTTTGGAAAGGATTGAGTATTGACCTCAAAAACAAACAAACAAACAAACAAACAAACAAACAAACAAAACAAACCCAGAAGAATGAGAACAATTTCAAAGTTGGTCAGATTGAGGACTGGTCTGCAGGTCCTACCACTCAGGCCACTGGATGGGTTGAAGGTATCACTGAGTGGCAGAGACCTGTTCTGCAGACACTTGAGCAAAATGGGAAGACGGTGGATGGAAAAGAAGTAGGTTAAAAAAAAAACAAACCCAACAAAGTTGGCCAGCATGGTGTCACAAACCTGAAATCCCAACACTGAGGGGGCGGAGACAGGAAGGGAGCTGAAGTTTGAGGACCAGTCTGGTTTATGTAACAAGCAGAGACCAGTCAGCGGTACAGAATGAGATCTTATCTCAAGAAACCTACAAGCCAGGCATGGTAGTGCACACCTGCATCACAAAGACAGTTCTGAAAGTCAGTTAGCTACCAATCTAGATTAAAGTCAGCCTAGCCTACATGAAGCTCTGTCTAAAAACAAACAAGATCTGTCAAAATAGCCCAAGGGGTAAAGATACCTGTAGCCTGATGACCTGAGCTCATCAATTTCTGGGATCCAAGACTGACTACTGACTACACTTGAATGAGGTAGGCCCAGAGGATTTGCCTCAGAAGGCCCAAGAAACTATAACTTCTGTAAGCCCTGGGCCTTAGGGCCCAGTTAGAGAAAACCCCAGACTACCGCAGAATGTACTGGGAGATAAAGCTCTGCACTATCTCTGATACCAGGTAGGCTGCCTCACCTCAAAACGTAGGAGCGGAAAGGTGCGCTCTTGTAGATGTACTGTGCCAGCCACCACTGCACGGTCATGTTCCAGTACCGCATGCCATCCCGCACACGCACGCAGAAGTCTGTGCCATAGCAGTCGATGTTACGGATGGTCTCATAGTCATACTCCAGGGAAGCTGCAATCTCCGGACTGGGGGTGGGGGTGGGGGTGGGGATGAGGATGGGGACAGACATGCAGCTCAGCCAGGCCCCTCCTGACACCTGCTTCTGTCCCAGCCCGATGCTAAAGAGGGGTTTCTAGACAAGGTGACGGCTCCCTCTTTGGCTGTGATTTTTGAGGGCCACTGGGGAGGATAGGGCAGAGGGAGCCGGGTGGGTGGGGCACAATTCACTAATGGTGGGGTGCTCTTGGCAACTAGCAGGGCCTGATACAGCCACAAAAATCTTTGAAGAGCTATGGTTGCTAAGCTATCAGGTCCACTGGCAACCAAGCTCAGTAATATTTGAATAGTTTCTAAGTATGGTCCTTTCTGAACTGTGGGGCAGAGCAGCTGCCAGGAAAGCATCCACTCTAAAAAGATGGTTCATGGTTGCTAGGGAGATATTCTAGGCCTTGTGACTCTCAATGATCTCTGTTGCTAGGGAAAAGGCATTCCTTAGCAACAAGGCCCAGGCTGTTCAGAAAAATCTCTTCAGAATGGGCCTCTTCCCTGGTCCCTGTGATTGTTCGAGAAGTGTCACGACTCCAGAAACATCAGAGGTTTCCAGATCTCTGACCAAAACTGTCAGAGAAAGATGCTAGCCTATGTGAATGTCCAATGGTTTTTGGACAGGGGAGGGAAGGCATCCTTTACCAGTGGGACTTGTAGATTTAAAACAGCATTTAATCTCTGCCTGACTTCACTGTAGGACACCTTCTCTCTAGCAGTGGGTGGTCCATCCATAGTTACTAGGGCAGTGTCAATCAGTTTATATGGGGGGGGTGCCATTATCATGAACAGGATGGCAGTTTATAACAATCAGGGGGAGATACAACCCTACCAAGGAGTGGTCTACAATTTAGGAGAGGCTGTAATCCTATTTCCCAGCAGGAAGGCTGACAATGAATTCTAGAAACAGAGATTCAGTTCACTACGTTGCTAGGGAAAACATTTCCCTATCAACAAGGAGTGGTGCTTCCTAAGTCGTAAGAACCTTATAGTTACTAGTCTTGTGACTTTTCAAGCAATGATGTTGCTGGGGGTTGGGGTAGCTTTACTGGTAAAAGGAAAGCCTCAGCAATTAGGGGAAGACAACCTGTGGTTGCTGAGAGTGGTGCTCTCCACAGCTGGAGGAGAGCAGCTACAGATGTTACTTTCTTAGAAATAGGGCAACTGGGAGATGCTGTGTGAGAACATCCCATGGTGAGCTGCTGGCTCTAAGCAAGACAGGCAGTTGGGGGCGGGGGTGTGTGTAGATTTCACAGCCACAAACAGCAGGGCTCTCAGCAGGAAGGAAGGAACCATGGTTGCTAGGGATACGGCATCCTCAGCAGAGGGGCTATATAATTGCTAAGGAACTGTTTCCCTAGCAACAGATGATGGACCACTACTACCAAAGGATATTATCTCTAGCAACTGAGAACAGCCTGGACCTTGGGGTGACTCTTCCATGGCAACACAGGGTAGGCATGTCGTTGCTAAGATATCATTTTCCTTTCTCTAGCAATAGAGGACAATTAGCCATACTGAGGGGTGACAAGTGCTAGCAACAGGGGGCAATTTGTAGAAACCAGGAACACATAGTTTCCCTAGTGGCCAGGGAAGGGAGGTGATAGTCACCAGGGGAGGCAATATGCTGCCAACCATTACTGGTAGCCCTACACCCTGCTCCCTTCCCTACTAGGGGCAGAGCCAACCCTTGGTGGTGGGGCCTGCTGGGTCTTGGGAAGCCTCCCTCCCGCCGCCTGACCTGCTAGGGGGTGGGCATTGGAGGGTGGGGCCGCCCCCGGCCCGGGCTTTGGCAGCCACAGGGTAGGCCCCGAAGCCCGCGGCAATGCAACCGCACTCGGCCGCAATCCAGGCCACGTAGAAGCGCATGCGGAAGGCGAAGAAGACCGGGATCATGTAGAAGAGGCGGGTGGGCAGCGGGCGGGCGTAGAAGGCGTCCTCACGCACAGCTTCCAGTGGGAAGAGATGGGAGGACAGCAGGAAGAGCAGGCCAAAGAGCGGGGCTGGCCAGGCACGGCGCAGCAGGGGCCTCAGGCTGGGCACGGCTTCCGGGAAGGGCTGTTCCAGCCAATCCAGGTAGGTGCGGTAGCGGAAGAATGGGCCTGTGGAGGGTGGCAAGGAGCAGGTGGTTGGATGCTGTGTTTCTGAGCCTACTGGGGAGGTGAGGGTGAAAGGAGGAGCATGGAGATGGGAAAAGGGGAAGGGGAGTGAGAGAAGGAGTTGAGGACAGTAGGTCTGTAAATAGAAAGAGCTCAAAACCACCGAGTAAGGGAGACATGGAGAGCTGGTAAACGGTGACCAAAGGGAAGGGGGAGGGAGAGGGACAGATACCAGGAAACCGGTGTAGATACCCCTACAGGGAAGAGCTGGCTCCTGAACAGCTCCTTCTGGATGCTGAGAGGGCTTGGGTGGTAGAGGGGAGACAGGCAGGGAAAGGAGAGACTTGAAGTTCTTGAGGTATGATGGGATATAGACCAGGAAGCATCTATGTGGAATGAATGAAGGACAGGTGCTAAAGCCCTTGTGTGTTCACCACAGACCATGAGTATGATTCCATTTACATGAGACATCTTTACAGACACAAGTCAATCAATGGTCTGCAGGGGTGGAAGAGGTTTGGTGCTGATGACTAAAGGTTAGGTGACTCCTTTTCAAAGACGAGGCTGTTCTGCAAACAAATACACACTGGTGATGGTTTCACAAGTCTACGGATGTATAAAAGCCAGTGAGTTGGGGCATTTTAAATGGATCACATGTGAATAACAGCCCCATAAGGTTGTAATAAAAAAAATAGACAAAAAGAAAACCAGGGCTGAGGAATATAGTTCAGTGGTAGAACATCTGTCTAACATGCATAGATTCTGGGTTCAATCCCCAGTGTCACATACAACAACAGAAACAGATAAGGAATGTGGCAGGCATGGTGGTGTATTTCTGGAATCTGAGACCCTGAGAGGCTGAGCCAGGTCCTGAGTTTAATTAAGGCCGGCCTAGATTATCCATATTGGGAGACCCTTCCTCAGACAAAACAAAGGGGGCTGGAGAGATAAGGAAGTAGAATGTTTACTGCTCTTCCAGAAGCCCCAAGTGTGGGTCCCAATCCACATGTTAGGTGGTTTATATCTGTAGCTTCAGTTTCAGAGAATCCACTCCCTCTCCTAGGCTCTATGTGCACTGTGACATGGAGTACATAGAGACAAGCGCGCGCACACACACACACACACACACACACAGAGAGAGAGAGAGAGAGAGAGAGAGAGAGAGAGAGAGAGAGCATTTAAAAAAATTAAAAACAAAGGAACAAAGCCAACACCTATGAGGTAAGTCTAGCACTGTAGCCACTTGGTAGAACATTTGCCTGGCATGCACAAGGCCCTGGCATCAGTCCCTAGCACCAAATAAACCCATCATGATGACTTTCTGAGTCAGGTCAGGTGGTATACTCCTGTAATGTCATCTCTCCAAGAAGCTGAGGTAGGACAATCAAATGGTCAAGGCCTACCTATAGAGGTCTTGTCTCAAGATAAAGTTGCTGGGCCGTGGTGGTGTACACCTTTGAACCTCAGCACTCAGGAGGCAAAGGCAGACAGATGATCCCTGTAAGTCCAAGGCCAGCCTGGTCTACAGAGTGAGTTCCAGGACAGCCATGGCTATACAGAGAAACCCTGTCTTGAAAAAGAAACAAAACAAAACAAAGAGGTCAAGAGTTTACTTGTGAGGTAGAGGTAGGCAGATCTCTGAGTCTGAGGCCATCCTGCTACAAAGAGAGTTTCAGAATAACATAGGCTATACAGTGAGACCCTGCCCAAACCAAACCAAACCAAACGGCTAGGATATAACTCAATTCTTGAGCATTTGCCTGGCACATATAAGGTCCTAGGTTCAATCTTTGAACTAGTGTAGCCCTAGCATCCCACTCCCTTAGAAAAAGATATATTTTCTGAAACTTGAAAGATCCTGAGTTGTGAATATTTGCTCCATGGATGGCAGAAACCGCAGGCTTACATAGGCCCATCTCCTTTAACTCTCCTATTGGCTCCCTAGCAGGAGAAAAAGCAATCCTTCAGGGTCAGTTCCCACAGTAGACAGATGTGCTCTGACAGGACAGTAGCTGACAGAGTACAGGTAGCCTAGGACAGAACTTGGGATATACAACAGGAACAGAACTCTGGATAAGAAGCAGAGGATGACCCAGAAGTGCTGGGCAGGCTGCTTACCTGTCATGATTCCCACGTAACAGTAGCTATAGCTGAGGGTCTCCATCAAAGAAGGGACATCAGGCAGGAGGCCCAGGGTAGGCTCCTTGCTGAAGCCAGAAGCTATTTCCTTTCTCTGGGCCAGATGCAGATCCTGGACTTCACTGGCCAGACTCACCAACTATGGGAAGAGAGAGGAAGGCAAGTGATTGGAGTCCCCAGGCCATCTTCACATCCATTTATTTCAGCCTATGAGTAAGGCTGAGGTCCTACCTCATGGATGGCACTGCATATCAAGAGTGGTAGAAGAAACCTTCAGTTGGTGGCTATCCCCAGGGCTCAGTTCTAGACCTTTTTCTTGTTCTTTTTTTTAACTTCTTTTAAAAAAAAAATATTTATTTACAACCTAAATGCTGTCCTCTCTCCCAGTCCCTCCCCCACCCCACCCCCTTCTCCTCTGAGAGGGTGCCTCCTTCCCTCCAAGACACCAGGTCTCTACAGAGTCAGGTGCTTCCTCTCCCACTGTGGCCAGACAAGGAAGCCCTATGTGCTAGGGGATTCGATCCAGCTCATGCATCTTCCTCCTCCTTCTCTTCCTCCTCCTCCTCTTTTCTTCTCTTCTCTTCTTCTTTTTCTTCCCCTCCCCCTCCTCCTTTCTGCTTTCATACAGTTTCACAACTTGCTTGGTTGCCTGCCTGCCTACCTACCTCCCTTCCTTTCTTCTTTCTGGTACTAGGACTCAGACACAGGGCCTTGAATATGCTATGCAAGTGCTGTAACACTAAGCCACATCCCAGGTCCCTCTCCCTGCTTTCACATTTTGAAACAAAGACATGCTAAGTTGTTAAGGCTGGCCTTGAACTTCTGATCCTCCCAGCTCCCCTTTAGGAGAGCTGGGATTATGTTCCTTTCTGACTCCACTGGGTAGGGGCAGGGGGGTGAAGATGTCCCAACTGCCTTTCCAGATCTACTCAACCCATTTTAGCCAGAGACAAAACTCTTAAAAGGCCACATCTGTGTCCTCCTGCTTCATGTTAGTCTCCATGGACAGAGCCCCAGCAGATGGAGAGAGGCAAGAGAACAAAGCCAGCGCTTCTCCTGCACGATGGTTTCCAGAGTAGGATGGGGTTTTAAAAACACTTTTCCCTTTTAGGCTCCACAACATACAGTTGACCCACCTATTGGTCCACCACCTTTTTTTTTTTAAAAAAAAATCGTGTCTTCTTTTCACCAAGCCATTGTCATAGACCAAAACCCTCTATTCATCCTCAAAGTACCATGTCTCACGTGACTCTGAGTCACCTGCCTACAGTCACAGTGTATATCTATCAAGCTGCTTTCAGAGTCACCTAGACTTTTTTTTTTCCAGACTGGGTATTATATAATCCCAATTATTCTCAAATTCCTCATCCTCCAGCCTTCACTTCCCAACTGCTGCTGGGATTACCACTGTGCACCACCATACTAGCCTTTTGGGTTTTTTTTTTTTTTTTTTTTTTTTTTTGTCCTTTTCATTTTGTGTCTCTGGGTGTATGGTCTATGTGTGCAGATGCCCAGAGGCCAGAAGAGGATGTCAAATCTCCTGGAGCTGGTGTAACTGTTATTCGAGAGCCACTCAGTCTGGGTGTCAGGATCCAAACTTAGGACCTGTGGAAGAGCAGTGTTCTCAACCACTGATCTCTCTCTCTAATCGGTTTTTATTTTTGAGGGGAAGGATCTTTTTATTTTTGGCGACGGAGTCTGTCTAAATAGCCCTGGCTGTCCTGGAACTCTCTTTGTACACCAAACTGGCCTCAACTCACAGAGGTCTGTCTCTGTGTCCCAAGTCCTGGGATTAAAGGCATGTGCTACCATGTCCATCTTGGAGGTATCTTTTTATGCTGGGATTACATCCATGTACTACCATGCTTTGCTATTTTTTTTAAAGATTTATTTATTGTTTACATATAGTATTCTGCCGGCACCTGTGCCTGCACACCAGAAAAGGACACCAAATTGTATTATAGATGGTTATGAGCCACTATGTGGTTGCTGGGAATTGAACTCAGGACCAGTGCTCTTACCCTCTAAGCCATCTCTCTGGCCCCATCTTTATTTTGATAAATGGATCCTGTTTCAACCCATTTCATTCCATTTAATTCTCTCAGCACCCATGGCAAATTATTATCAAAGAGACAAATTTGTTGTGTCCTGTCTCCTGGCCTAGAAGTAAACAACAAACAAACTTCTTCCTGAGGGATCTCAGCCCTCTATAGGAAAAAGTCCATATTTATCGTGGGCAACATAGTCCCTTGTGGCCTGGCTTCTGCTGCCCATTCAACCACACGTAGTCAGAAAGTGGGTGGACATGGCGAGCACAGTTTGCAACGCCCAGCCTGTTCCTATTTACATGTGCAGGTCCATACACACCCAAAGGCGCTTCTTCCAATGCACAGCTGACCAATCTCTGCCTAATGTTGGGTTTGCCATAAGAACTCTGGAGAAACTAGTTTTCAACATGGCTGGACTGTCCATGGCTATGCTGCTGGAGCCTAGAACATAGCAAGAGCTCACAACTGATGTGATCTGGACTAGGGACTGAGGACCAATCACTCTTGCCCTTTTCTTAGGTGATTAAGATTCAGACCCACGGCTAACAATGTAGTTCATTTGGTCAAGTGCTTGCTTAGTGTGCTGAGGTCCTTGGTTTGAGTCCCTAGAACCATAATAAACCAGGACAGCAGTGTATGCCAACAATCCTGGCACTTGGGAGCTGGAGGCAGAATCAAAAGTTCAACATCATCTTTTCTTTGTTTGAGGCCAACATAGGGTGCTACATAAGTCTCTGTTTCAAAAATGAAAAACCACAACTGTACTCTGTCCCAGCTTTGTGCCCTTGGGCCAGATACCTTCTCTCCAGAGTAATTTTCCTCCTTGGAGAATGGTTTGCTACAGACTCAAGAAGAGCATGTTAGCAAAGCACACTGGCAAGGTACATTCTAGGTGTGCCAAATGGCTTGTGATAGAGCACTCGGGTTATCTCCTTACCCTGCAATGAGTGGAAAGGTGAAGACCTGCTCCAGAGGATGTGAGAGGTGAACTCTGTCCCCAGGGAGAAGTGAAGTCCCAAGCTTAGGGTTTGTGAAAGATAAAACTCCATACCCTCCACCCTCCACCATGATAAAGTCTGGGAGAAAGCAAGAGGCTCCCCAGCTCCCAGGGAGACTAAAGGAAGTAGTGTTCCCCAAGTCTCACCTTCAGTGTCAACAGCAGCTGGACAGCATTGGTGAAGGGCGTGGGAGTGGGCAGGCCCAGCAGGCTGAGAGCTCGGAAGAAGAGGAGATAGGAGAAGGTCCAGGCAAGAGCCAGGGCATGGCAGGAGCTAGGACAGAGGTGGGAAGTCGTAGTGTTGGGTACAGGGACCTTAGCCTCTGTTTCCTTCTCCTGAGTCTGGCTTCATTATCCCATCCCACCTCCCACCCACCCATTCAGACAGAAAAGAACAACAGGTGAGAGGACTGGTGGATGAGAGAGACAGAAGAGGCACAGCCAGAAATAAGAAAAGAAGGAGGGGCATTAAGAGAGGCTTCTTGAAGAAGGTATTTCAACCCTCTGTAAGATCCAGAGCTCAGGACTGGGTTATGAAAGTCTGTCACATGGATATCGAGGACTGGGGCAAAGATGCAGGGGCGAGAAGGTACAGAACAAGGTGGGAGAGGAAGAAAAAAGCAGCTAAGGCACATGAGATTAACAGGAGACAGCAAGAGACTAGAGGAGAAGAAACGGAAGGCCCGAGGAGGAAACAGGTTGCTGTTTCTCTGCATCGTCTTTCCTTTCTCACCACCTAGTTCTCACCAAGGCTGGGCCTGAATGAGGGCCCAGGTTCCCAAGATGGTGATCAGAGAATGCAAACTGTGGGGGCCGCAGGTGAATAAGGTGAGCCCCAGGCCCACAGCTGCTGCCCCCCATCTCTTCAGCCCAGGTCCTGAAAGAAAAAGGTAAAATATAAGCCTAGAACCTTCGGGAGGGGTGATTTCCCCACCCCAGCTCCCTCACCCTAATTTTCCACTAGACACGGAACCTGACTCACCAGCTTTCTTAAAGAGGAAGCCAACAGGGATGGAGATAAGAAGGACCATTAGATATGTCCATTCTTCGGGTGTCATGGTCTGGGGGAGGAAGGACTCACAGTGAGAACACAGTGAGAGTATTCCAGTCTCTTCCTCTTTTGAAGACAGTAGAATCACCTACTTTTGAGGCCTCCAGCTTACTCCCCCTTCCAGGATCCAAGAATCAAGCCCCCACCCCACCCCTCTGCCAATGTTGAAATCAAAAGTACTTCTACTCTCACGACCCACACCTTCTGGCCAGAAAAACAATCCTTCACGAGACCCCTCTTCTCTGATAGCCCAGGGATCTATCAGTGACCTATATCATCCCTACACTCCTGAGTACATAGGAACCCTTCAGGGTCTTGTCTGGATCCTCAATTTCCTCTGCGTCTTACAGGACCCAAGAACCCAGTACTCCCACCCCCGCCCAGCTCGGAGAAACCCAGCATTTAGCATCCTGTCTTCCGAGCTCTGGGCTCCTCTCTAACCTGTACCTCAGAGAGAAGGCAATGACCCTAAGATCTGCAGGCACCTTCAGTAGCCCAGCCCCGCGCAGCGAAGCCCAGCGTGGATCCGATTCTGCCAGGGTAGATCCACAGGCGGTTACGCCACCCAGCCTGGCCACGCTATGGGCGCTGTCCCCGCACCCCGACACCCTACGATCTTCGTGACGCCGCCATACAACCTAATCTGGGCCCACCTGAACCGTCCGTGGACCAGGAGACTGCGGAGCCCCTTTTCGAGAATGCCTCGGCTCGGGCCACGCCTCCCCAGCTCAGCACGCCCCCGCACCACCCGTTCTGGAGGGCGCCGGCAGGGCTGCGCAGTCCAGGCCCCGAGAGCCTCCGCTGTACGAGATACAGCACCGCAAGAAAGGAACCCAGAGCACCGGTCCGCGGCAAGAAGCCAGTCGCGACCGTTCTAGGAGGCCCCCGGGCAAAGAGCTGCCTGTACGTGAAGGGGCGGGGTTTCGGTCAGAAAGGCGGGGCCAAGAGCTTCGAGTCGGGTTGAGACTTGAGAAGGAGGAGGGACCTGGAGCTCGGCGTTCGGAAAGACACAGACTTTCAGCTTCGGATTCCTTCGGGCACACTCGGTCATTCAAGCTCACGGCTTGGAGGTGGGGCCACAAGCTTCGGCTTACTTCGGAGATAGCCGAGTTCTCAAGTCACGGTTCGGAATTAGATGCATTCACAAACTCAGCCGGATGTAGGCGGGGCCACACGTTTCGGCTTGTTTCGGAGATGATCGGGTCCAAAAGTCGTTTTTTAGTGTTCGGCGGGCTCAAGAACGCTGCACGAAGTAGGCGGGACCACATGCTTCGGCTTACTTCGGAGAACGTCGGAATTAGGCAGGGTTGGGGAGTCAAAGAATAGCCGGATGTGGGCGGGGTCACATATTTGGATTTATTTCAGATAGCTGAATGCTTTTCAGGTCACAGTCAAATGCCAGTGAGGGCAGAAGTGTCAGTAGACTTGGCTTAATAACAGACGGAGCTAATAGCTTAACGAAACATCAAGTCTTGTTTTGGGGGAGAAAGGCGGAGCCACAGAAGACCGGAAAAGGGCGAAGGGGTGGGGCCTACATGATTCGTAGATTTGGGGGCAAGGCCAGAGAATGACCCTCAAGGTCCCACTGGTGTAGTGAGTGGCGGTGAGGGCTCCCTCACCTTTTCCGCTTTGCTGACCTGACGGGATGACGGAGGACGCTCTACGTAGGGCCAGCTCCGCCTTAATCGAGAGTTGGTGTTGGCTAGGGGTTGACTTATTGCCTCTGCCCGAAGACAGTACGACAGATTGAAGGGGACCCACGACGGGCACTGCACCCAGAGTGCGACTGTGGAGTCAATCGTAGGCGTGAACTCCTTAAATTAGGTAGGAAGTGGGCGGGGCCACAGCTGGAAGAATGACGGGATCTGGCTAGGCTCGAAGGCCGAACCTCTGGCAATTTAGAGGGGATGGCTGATTCGACTGAGCCGAGATCTCCCGCAGGCGTTCGGGATGGGCAGGGCTCCCGATTGAGCCGAATTTAGGATGCTGGAACATCGAACAGCTAGGGCAAGACAGGATTGGGTTTCTTTTAAAGTCCGACTCAGAATGAATAGGCGGGAAAGGCAGATCTGGGAAATTCGAAAGGGGAGGGGCTGGGCTCCAAGTATTTAGAAGAGGGTGTGGCTTGAGCAATTCTCCACCCCTACATTGAGGGTCTGAGACTTGACGGACGCAGCAGAAAGAAGACACCCACTTTGCAAAAAGGGTGGTGCACCACTATGGCGGGAGGTCTCTCCGAGGCGACTAGATGTGGTGGCACGCATTGGCAGTGATGATGGTCACCTGGAGCTGAGGGGGAGCGAAACAGTGGGACCTGGGTGAGGGGCGTGGTCTTAACTGGTCCCTGGGTAGATCTTGGCCTGCGGTGCAGGTGGCAGCCCTGGCTCCGCCCCCTGGGAAGTCGGGGCGGGGCCTTGCATTGAGGGCGTGGAAGACTTCAGTCGGGTCCGTGGGGCTGTTTGGGTGACCTCGACGCACCCCCACTCCGCAGGAAGATGCTGGTGGTGGAGGTCGCTAATGGCCGCTCGCTGGTGTGGGGAGCCGAGGCCGTGCAGGCGCTGCGGGAGCGCCTGGGAGTCGGGGGACGCACGGTGGGCGCCCTGCCCCGCGGGCCCCGCCAGAACTCGCGCCTGGGCCTTCCGCTTCTGCTGCTGCCTGAAGAAGCCCGGCTCCTGGCCGAGATAGGCGCTGTGACCCTAGTCAGTGTCCCGCGTCCGGATCCCCGCAGCCATGGCTTGGTAAGAAACAAAAGGCCCTTATAGTGGGAAGGCCTGGGTGGGCCTGTTCTAGAAAGGCGGTGTTGGAAGGTTGTAAACAGGGTCAGGATTCTGTCTTCCTAAGGAACTGCAGGCTGTGTCTTGGGGTTCCAGCTAAGTTTACTTCTCAGGCCCTAGCATCGTTCAAACGCCAGCAAGAGCAGAGTTTCCAGGATCAGAGCACTTTGGCAGCCGAGGCCCGAGAGACCCGGCGTCAGGAGCTCCTAGAGAAGATCGTAGAGGGCCAGGCTGTCAAGAAGCAGAAGCTGGAACAGGATTCAAGGGCAGATGAAGAAGGCCAAGAAGCTGGTGGAAGTGAAGCTGCCCAAGGGAGTGAGACCAGTAATGATGGCCAGGCTTCTGCGGAGCAGGAGGGAGCAGGTGAGAGTTGGATTTAGAATTAAGATTTGGGGCAGGAGGGAGGGAAGCTTTGGAGAATTTTAGTTGGGGTTTTCTGGGAATAAGGAGACCGTGTGGACTGAGTAAATTCTTCTCTGTACATCCCCCCCCCCCACCCCCCCGCCCCAGATTCTTCATCGCCCCAACCAGGACCTTCAAATGGGGTGACTCCCTTGCCCAGATCAGCCCTGCTTATCCAGCTGGCCACTGCCAGGCCTCGGCCTGTGAAAGCTAAGCCTCTGGACTGGCGTGTGCAGTCCAAAGACTGGCCCCATGCTGGCCGTCCTGCCCACGAGCTGCGCTACAGCATCTACAGAGACCTATGGGAGAGAGGCTTCTTCCTCAGCGCAGCTGGAAAGTTTGGTGGTGACTTCCTGGTCTATCCTGGTGAGTTTGGGTTGGGGCTCTGGTGGCTGTACCTTTTCTGATAGTCTTTATTTGTTGTACATTTTCTCTTTTGTCCCACCTCTTTGCCCAGGGGACCTAAAACAGGATGTCAAATATGCCAGAGTTCTCTTGGACTTGAGGAGAGTAGTTTTGTCAGAGACAGGTTTCCATCCCATAGCCAGAATTAGCTTGGAATTTGCTATGCTGCACAGGCTAGCCTTGGAATGCAAGGGCTTCCTTTCTCTACCTCCCAAGTGCTGGAATTGCAGGCTTGTGTCACAGCACCTGGCTTAGTGTAGTAACTTTTCATAAATAATGTCTGTGATCTAGAAACTGATTTAGAAATCCTTACATATGTTCACAAAACATACGAGTGCATTCACCACAGGATTCTTTATAGAATTGAAAGATTAAAAGTAGGGGAATTACTGATAAGTTAGGAAGAAAACACGGTAATTAAGCTGGAAGAAATAGTGTATGCCTTTAATCCCAGCCAAGCTGCATAGTGAGACAGCCCCAAAACAAAAGCCAGAAAAGAACAACAAGAACAACAACAACAAAACACAGTTGTTGCCAGGCGGTGGTGATGCATACATTTAATCCCAGCACTCAGGAAGCAGAAGCAGTCAGATCTCTGTGAGTTTGAGGCCAGCCTGGTATTCAGGACAGCCAAATCTACACAGAGAAACCCTGTCACAAAAATCAAATCAAACAAACCAAAACAAACCCAGCTGTCTGGGAAACAGTGTTAGTTATCAAAGAATTACTGTATAGGATTAGAGTTGGGTATTGTAGTACATGTCTCTAATATCAGCCCTAAATAAGTGGAGACATAGACAGTTTGAGGCTAGCTTTGGCTACATGACACCTCATCTCAACAAAGAAATAAAAAAGATGGCCATGTGTGATGGCCATATTTGTATTCCTAGCACTTGAGGGTCCGAGACAGAACGATTGTTATAAGTTTGAGACTTGCATAAGCAACATAGTGAGTTCAGGCCTGTCAGGGCTGGGTATCAAGACTGTCTGGAAAACAAAAGAAAAAGAAAAAGAAAAAAAAGTTTTAGGGTCATGTATGTGAAAAGTACAATGAAAAATGAAAAAAAAATGACAGGTAGTTGAAAATGTATGGTAGACCATATTTTGATATGGATATACAGATGCATACGTGCCATTTAAGTTGCCTCGAACATCGAAGTTCCAGTTAGGTCTGAGTATGCTGGTGTGTGCCTGTATCCCCAGCTACTTGGGAAACTGAAGCAGAATTTCTTGGATGTGGGAGTTAAAAACCAATTTATACAACATAGGTGAGATTCCTGTTTCCAGACAAAGCCACTGCCATTTAAAATGAGTAGTTGAAATCAGTTAATTACCTAATCTTATACCTTAGATGTTTGTTTATTTGTTTTTGAGACAAGGCTCATTGTGTACCTCTGGCTGGCCCAGAACTTGCTATGTAGATCACAGTAGCCTAGAACTCAAAGAGCCTGTCTCTGTCTCCCAAGTGCTCAGATTAAAGGCTTGCACCACCGTGCCTGGGAATCTCTGGGAAGTTCTGGGAAGTTTTTGAGTAAAGGTCTACTATGTAACCTTGTCTGGCCTCAGACTCACAGAGATCTACCTGTCTGCCTTTGAGTGCTGGGATCAAAGGTATCTGTAACCATATCAGGACTTACTCTTTTTTTTTTTTTTATTTTTAATTTTTATGTGCATTGCCTGTTATATTTCTGTGTAAGGGTGTTGGATTCCCTGGACTGGAGTTAGAGATTGCTGTGAACTGTCATGTGGGTGTTGGGAATTGAATTCTTCTGAAAGAGCAGCCAGTGCTCTTAACCACTGAACCAGCTCTCCAGTCCCTCTTTTTTTTTTTTTTAATGTAGTGTCTCAGTATTGAATCCCCAGCCGGTGGATGTCCAGTTTCCCACATGACACAGTTGGAAGCATTCTTGCTTCAGCCTTCTATGTGCTAGGGTGACAAATACATGCCACCACACACAGCTGTAATCTAGACTAACTAAATTGAACCATAAACTAAACTATTTCTTCCTTTCTTGATTCTTTTCTTCCTTTTTTTTTTTTTTTTCTTGTTTTTCAAGACAGGGTTTCTCTGTGTAGTCTTGGCTGTCCTGGAACTCACACTGTAGACCAGGCTGGCCTCAAACTCAGAAATCCACCTGCCTCTGTCTCCCAAGTGCTGGGATTAAAGGCGTGCGCCACCACCGCCCGGCTCCTTTTTTTTTTTTTTAAGATTTATTTATTTATTTATTTATTTATTTATTTATTTATTTATTTATTTAATGTATATGAGTACATCATTGCTCTCTTCAGACACACAAGAAGAAGGCATAAGACCCCATTGTAGATGGTTGTGAGCCACCATGTGGTTGCTGGGAATTGAACTTAGGTCCTCTGGAAGAGCAGTCAGTTGTTCTTAACCTCTGAGCCATCTCTCCAGCTCCCTCTTCTTCTCTGTCCTTTAACAGTGCATGTAACCCTGGCTGGCTTCAACCATGCCAGTGCTGAGGTGATTAAAATGCATAAGCATTCATGCCTGGCACTGACCAGTTCATTCTGATATGTCAATATTTCTAAAACAGTGAGTACTTACGTGTACAGACACCGAGAGAATCCTTGCCTCAGTGAAACAGTGTCTGAAGCCTCAATCACTCTAATGCTTCTAAGTTTATTTTTAAATTTTGCCTGAGGCTCAAAGTTGCTAAGCCAGGAAAAACAGTTACAGGATTAGTTTCTCAAGCATTTTGATGTATCCTCTCAGCTGGCTGGAGCCCTGTAACAGCCAGAGAACCTGGTTACTGCCTAGGCTCTAACAAGAACACAGCTGCCAGGCAAGGACATAACAACAGTTCCTTCCCTTAGAGTGCTAAGGTTTAGATTCTCACTCACTCCCTCTTAAAGATTTCAACTTCATTTCTGTTTTCTTTTAATGTTTTGTGTGTGTACATGTGTGTGTGGTTGTCTAAGGAGACTGGGAGATGGCATTGGATTCCCCTAGACCTGGAGTGACAGGCACTTGTGAGCTGTCTGATGTATGTGCTGAGAACTTAGCACTTGGGTCCCTCTGGAAGAATACTTTGATGTCTTAATCGTTTGGGCATCTCTCCAGCTCTATATTTTAAATTTCCGTTGCCTATGATTTTCCTCTTGTATTCAGCTTCCTATCATGCTAATTCAGATTCACCAGGGACAGACTGTCAGCTGTTCAGTAACTAATGTCATCAGAGGGCTTCCCTGTCTCTGCCTACAGAACATATATGGCTGCTGTGCTTGGCTGGCAGAGGCAAGACTGTGTGTACAGTAAGGCCCACAAAACTAACCGTGTTTATCGTCAGGATCTTTTTTTGGGAAATTCTATTAACTATCTTTATTTATTTCAGTCTCTCTCGCTCTCTCTCTTTTTTTTTTTTTTTTTTTTTTTTTTGAGACCATTTCTCTGTGTAGCAGCCCTAGCTGTTCCTAAACTCACTCTGTAGACCAGGCTGACTTTTAACACACAGAGATCTGCCTACCTCTGCCTCCCCAGTACTGGGATTAAAGACGTTTGCCACCACAATGGCTTTTAATTTTTGCACTATCCTAGTATGAAATCTTTTCTTTTTTCTAGCCTGTTAGAGTATCAGACTGATTCCGTTTTTGTTTCATGACTGCAGTGCTAGGGATCAGACCTTGTTTGTGCTTGTGCCCCATAAGTGGTCTCCTAATGAGCCACATCCCAGTACTTGTGGCTTTCAAAAAAAAATCTTGACTTTCTTTCTTTTGTTTTTTTTTCATCTTTTATTTATTTACTTATTTTTTTGGTAAAATTTCTTTATGATGCCTAGGTTGGTCTTGATTATCGTGTTGTGTCTATCCCCCACCCCCACCCCAAACCTCCTCAGTGCTTGAGGGTACAAGTGCATCTCACCACATCTTTTAATCATGATAGCTGTTTATTGTTTAGTCTTTTAGATGTATCTTGTACCATGGAAGTAACCATTCTGTGCTTTCTATTCTGTTTCTTAGCAATTGTGAAGCCATCTTGAGTCATCAAAACCAACCTGGGCCACATGAAATCTCTGTCTCAAAAAAGGAAAAAGAGAAGATAGACGACCCTTAGGAGTAGAGTAGCTGTTCCAGGTGTAATGGTACACACTCAGGAAACAGACTAAGAAACTTCCTAGCACTCAGGAAACAGACATAGGTAGATTTCTGTAGGGTTGAGGCCAGTCTGGTCTATATAGTGAGTTCCAGAACATCCAGAGCATCCAGAGCTACATAGAGAGACCCTGTCTCAAAAAAAAAAAAAAAAAAAAAGTAGTTGGGTCCAAGGATCTGGGTTTCAAAATACTCAGTGTGTGCTGAAAGCTGAAATGTCCATGTAGCCTATGATACCCGCTACTCAGGAGGCTAAGACAGGAGAATGAGAGTGCCAAGGTTAAGGTCAGTGTGAGCTACAGGGCAAGTTCAAGACTAGCAAGGACACTGTAGACCCTGCCTCCAAAAGTAAAAAGAGAGTGCCAGAGAGATGGCTCAGTGGTTAAGAGCACTAAGTACTCTTGCAGAGGACCGGGTATGGTTCCTAGCACCCATATGGTAGCTCACAACCATCTGTAACCCCAGTTCTATGGGTCCTAATGCCCTCTTCTGACCTACTTAGGCACCAGCCACACATGGTCCACATGCATGCATGCATGCATGCATGCAGGGAAGCAAACATTCATATACTTTAAAAAGTGAATAAATAAATAAAAAGGCAGTAGAACACTTATTTACACAAGGCTCCGGCTTCCATACCCTGCACTACAAAGGAAACAAAAATGCAGTAAGCCCAAGGATCCCATGTCAGATCCCAGCCCAGCCCCTGCAGGTGGGAGCTGCTCTGCATCTGTCTTTCTTCCAGGTGATCCGCTGCGTTTCCACGCTCACTACATTGCTCAGTGCTGGTCTGCCGAGGACCCCATCCCTCTTCAGGACCTGGTCTCTGCAGGCCGCCTGGGAACCAGTGTCAGAAAGACCCTGCTTCTCTGCTCCCCTCAGCCTGATGGGAAGGTGGTCTATACTTCCCTGCAGTGGGCCAGCCTTCAGTGAGCTGGAGACTGAGGGGGATGTGCTGTGTGGGGCACCCCCCCCCCCCCCCCCGATGGTCACCCCAGCTCATCTCCGCATGGAAGCTTGTGCTCTCCTGCCCTGCCTGGTTAGTTCTGATTCCAGGGTTTTGAACACTACAGCCTTTGTTTGTTTTTTGTTTTCCTGTTTGAAGGCAATTACTACCTGTGTTGTTCTGTATTTCTGTTTCCACACTGAGCTTGTTGAGAATGGAGACTGTTTTTGTTTGGCTTTTTCTGACCTTGCGGGGCTTAGGTCCTAGCAGTTCTCAATAAATTTGTTGAATAAATGTTTGTATTTTGAGTCCTTACAACAATCCTTGAAATGTGGGGCTCTCATTCCTATATTCAGATGAGAAAAGGGAAGGGGAAATGACTTGACCAGGCTCACAAAATTGTTAAGTACTGGCCCTGGGCCTTTATACCTGGTCTTTGTGATTCAGGAATCTGCCTCTTCGCATTGCACTAGGGGTTGCCTTGAAGATATTTTCATATGACATTTATTTTATTTTTTTAAAGATTTATTTATTTTTATATGAATACACTGTAGCTGTCTTCAGACACACCAGAAGAGGGCATCAGATCTCATTACAGATGGTTGTGAGCCACCATGTGGTTGCTGAGAATTGAACTCAGGACCTCTGGAAGTGCAGTCAGTGCTCTTAACCTCTGAGCCATCTCTCCAGCCCTCATATGATGTTTATTTATTGTAAGTATACCTGTGTATGTACGTGAGCATGCATGTGCCATGGAACTTATGTGGCGGTCACAGGACAACTTCAGAGAGCCTGTTCTCTTTTTACCATGTGGGTCTCAGCGAAGGAGCTCAGGCTATCAGGCTTACCATCAAGAATCTTTAAGGGCTGAGCCACCTTACTGGTTCCCCTTGAGATTACTACAGACTTTGAGATGCGTGATGTAAACTAGAACTGTTGCATGAGCTGGTTGTGGAGGTGTATACCAGTCCAGAAAGAAGACATGCCGAAGAGGCAAAGGCAGGAAGATCATGAGTTTGAGGCCTGCCTGGGCTACATTTTTGGGGTTGTAGAGGCTCAGCGGTTGAGCTTTTCCAAAGGGGCAGCGTTCAGTTCCCAACACAGAAGAGGACAGCTCCTAAGTGCTTGCAACTCCATCTTCAGGGAATTTGGTGTCCTATTCTGTCCTCTAAACACAACTGTACTCAGGTATATGTACTCACTCAAACATACACATAATTAAAAAAAAAAAAAGAACAACTCAAAAGATGTGATTGTTTATACCTTTAATCCCACTGTTCAGGTGGGAGAGGCAGGGGGCTCTCTGAGATCAAGACTAGCCTGGTCTACATGATAAGTTCCAGGCCTGTAAGGCCTGTCTCAAATAAATCAACAAATAAGGGCTGGAGAGGTGGCTCAGTGGTTAAGAGTACTTGGTGTTCTTGCAAAGGACCTAAGTTGTGTTCACACACATATAGGGCTCATAACTCCAGTATTTGGGTATCCAACCCCTTCAGACCGTTGAAAGTCCTAGGTACACACATGGGTTATTTGTGTGGATATAGGCAGGAAAAATACTTGTACACATTAAATTAATCATTTTTAAAAATTAAAAAGCACATGTTTGACACAGAAAGTAGGCTAAGATGACTCCCTGTCCCTACCAGTCAGTCCTCCCAGACTAAATGAGCAAGATCTTTGCCTTTTGAGTGTGCAAATGCAAATGTAAATTCTTACCAACCACATGGTTAAAATAAAAATATCTGAGCTAGGCCTAGTGGTATAGGCCCGTCCTCCTACTATTCAAAGACAGAGGCAAGGACATTATGCCTGTGAGTTTGAGGTCAGCCTGACTACACAGTTCATAGTTCCAGGATAGCCAGGGCTCAGACCTCATTTCCCCTAAATAAAAAAACGTCATAAAATATCAGATATACACAAAACTGGGCGTGGTAGTGCATGTCTTTAATCCCAGCACTTGGGAGACAGAGCCAGGCGGATCTCTGAGTTTGACTAGGAAGCTCCAGGACAGCCAGGACTAAGAAAAGACCCTGTTACAAAAAACAAGTATCAGTTGAACGAAAGTAGAATGTAATTCCAGGACTCGGGAGGTATAGGCAGAAGGATCAAGAATTCATAGTCATTTGATAGGAAACCCTACATCAAAAACAATAAATAGATTAGGAGAGACTTGCCTATAGGCCAAGTGGAGGCATTTTCTTAAATGAGTTCCTCTTTGCTCGTATGTCTAGGTTTGTGTCAAGCTGTCAAAACGAACCAGCACAATATGTGTATATCAATATTAACATAAGCTCAGCACGACTTATATATTTATATTATTTTTATAATATATTAAGTTTGTATTTTTTTTTATTGTTACATTTTGTTGCTCACATCTAAAATCTTAGCATTTTTAAGGGCAAGGGCGCTGCCATGAGATTGAGACAGTGGTTGGGAACCTTGGCTGCCCTGAATTCCCTGTAAGTTTTTACCAAGAGTCTTTGTTAAAACAAAAAGTGACAACTGTGGTTACTCAATCAATGCTTTCGCCCTAGAAGGGGCGGACTCATTAATTCTTAGATAAACCAAGATGCCACCATAGCTCTTTAGTGGCCTAACCATCTCGCTGGTAAGTCCGCCCAGAAAAAAAGCGCCTCTCTAGCCCGCTTGCTCGTCTCTATTGCTTTCCTGCTTCTGATTGGTGCAGCCGCGGGTGCGCGATGACGTCACTACAAGGCGACGTTGCTATAAGATCGCGATCAGGCGGCCACGTTTCTCTTTGTCACGGGCCTGAGTTCGTAGGTGAGCGTCTTGGTTGTTGTTGACTTCATCTTTTAGGGGGTGATCATGGAATGTAACGGAGCCAACCGAATCTTCATGAACACGCTGAGGAAGAGGGGTGGGAAGAAGGTGGCTGGAAGTTATTAAAACACGGTTGTGGAACAATCCCGTTTTCAAATTTTCTAAGGTTCTCCCGAGAGCCTCCCGAGAGTTGGTGCCGCCATGTCCTAGCGGGGGTTTGTTGCACATGCGCCACTAGGTTTTATATATATGTATATTTTAAAACGACCTTTTACTGCGCAGGCGCAGCGGGCCTAGCGAGGTCAATATGCCGGTCGCCAGAAGCTGGGTTTGTCGCAAAACCTATGTGACCCCACGGAGACCCTTCGAGAAATCACGTCTCGATCAGGAGCTAAAGTTGATTGGTGAGTGGCCAAAGTAGAGTTTCGGATTGCGGATCGGAGAAGAGTTAGGTAGCCATGATGTTTGTCTTACACGTGGTCGTTTTGGAGAATCCTGTGTGGCGCCACCACAGAGGATTACTGTGTAGATTAGTTTTGTGTTCTCTAGTCACCATGCAAATGTAGTAACCCATGGTTCTGGCCCTGTGGCTTCCTCCCAACCACGTGCAGGAGAGTATGGACTCCGGAACAAACGTGAGGTGTGGAGGGTCAAATTTACCCTGGCCAAGATCCGTAAGGCTGCCCGGGAGCTGTTGACACTGGACGAGAAAGATCCTCGGCGTCTGTTTGAAGGTGTGTATGAGCGACCCCGTATTCAAAAGGAATGGTGGTTGCTGAGTTTTTAGGGCGTGGGAGGCGTGACACTGAATAAGTTGGGCTAGGTGAGGATTGTTTGAGAACAGGGTCTTGGTGGTGGAGATTAGCCTGGAACTAAAATGCAAGTTAGTCTGTCCGTGAGCCACCTTCTCAGGGAATGTTTCAACACAGACTTTACTAGAGATTGATGTTTTGGAGTTACATGAGAATCCGAGCTGCAGGTATATGAGAGTTATTTTTGGTTTTATTGAGAAGTGAGAGTCGCCAAGGCGGCTTCTCATATCATTTTATAGTGAAACTACTTAGCCATGGTTAGGGAAAAGTTCTAGCGTTTGGAGTTGACACTGCCTTGATTCATCAGATCCTGCATTTCCCATGTGGTGGTGACTACCAGGAAGGGTCTGTTTCTTGATTGTCAGCTTTCAGATTAGAAACTGAAATACCAGCATGTGCCACAAGGATTCTTAGTTTTAGGTGGTATAAGAGTAATGGTGTAATCTCTTCCGTCTGGGGGACATATTTTTGTATTTGCATCTGGCTAACAATGATGGAATGTTAGAAATTGAGCCTATATTTTAGGGTTCTAGAAGAAGCTAGAAGGTGGCGTGTTTTTGTAGTTTGGTTCTCCGTACTTAGGTTTCTTATTGGGTAACTGGGCCTACATACACAGTTGATTTAACTCCTGGGAGAATAGTCTGAGGAATAGATGTAGGCTGTTTCGTGTATATATTGTTGGCCTTGTGGTTCTGTGTAGTTCAGATTACCTTTGAGCTCTGCTCTCCCTAGCCTCCCAGGTACTGCAATTCATGTTGTGAAAGTAAAGTTTGTTTTTAAAGTTGAAAGTTAGAGCTCTTAATCTTGTTAAAAGCTGTAAGCCTGTGGAATGCTTGTTGGTGAAAGGGTGGCCCAGTGGCCATGTCAGTGTCTCAAACTACCAGGCACATCACTGGCTTTTTTCCCCTGAGCTCATTGCAAAAATGAGTGAAAGCTGTAGTAATGTGCCTTAGGGAACACTGAGAGAGTCTGAGGTCAGGCCACATTTGGCTGCTATCCCCCCATCACAGGCAACGCTCTACTGAGGCGGCTTGTTCGCATTGGGGTGCTGGATGAGGGCAAGATGAAGCTGGATTACATCCTGGGCCTGAAGATTGAGGATTTCTTGGAGAGACGGCTGCAGACCCAGGTCTTTAAGCTGGGCCTGGCCAAATCTATTCACCACGCCCGTGTGCTCATCCGCCAACGTCACATCAGGTAAGCTGCAGCTGGGCCTGGCAGTCTTACTTTATTTGTCTATCTGTGCTGTTGATTTCCTTTGCTAAGCTGCCATCCCTATCTCCTGTGCAGCCTTTGGAGCTGACAAATGGGAGCTTGCCCTTGAGGGTTCAGAATTGTGCCTGCAAGCAGCTTATGGGGGAATTGGGGACAGCCTTGTTTCCCCATAGCCCAGCGCAAGGGTCACTGCGGCTCAAGCCGTACACCTTGTGAAGGTGTCTGCCAGGCATGCAAGCAGCTGGACAGGTAACAGCTCTTGGTGCCCCCTTTGAGGGAGAGGATTGTTTGGAGTCAATGTTGAGGTGACAAAGCACAGTCTACGGAGTTGGCTGTGTGAGGTACAATCTAGACATTCATTGCTATATTCCTACTTGATAATTTGCCAGTTGATAGTCCACCAGTCTGAAGTGCCTAGGGTAAATGGAAATGCAAGCTCATTAACCCTTGTGTTATCATGACAACTACACAGTGTAGCCTCTGATGTCTCCCTCACAAGCCTTCAGTTATGGGCAGAGATGTTCTATTGTCTGAGGTTGTTTGGGGCCACATGTCATTACAATGTGGATAGGAAGCAAATGCAAAGCATTAGTTGGGGGACTCTGGTTTCCAGGTTACCATAGAGATGTAAGTCTGTGAGGTCTCAGTGCCCTGAGCTTACTGTCAAAGGACAGGACCAAATGTTCAGCCTTTCACTTTGTCCTCTGAACCTGTTCTTCCCATTCAGGGTCCGCAAGCAGGTGGTGAACATCCCATCCTTCATTGTTCGTCTGGACTCCCAGAAGCACATTGACTTCTCCCTCCGTTCTCCTTATGGTGGTGGCCGTCCAGGCCGAGTGAAGAGGAAGAATGCCAAGAAGGGCCAGGGCGGCGCTGGAGCTGGTGATGATGAGGAAGAGGATTAAATTAACACCCTGCTGCACTGGGGGGTTGTCAAGTTTTCCAGTTGACAATAAAACCGAATGGATACTTGGTTTATTGGTGTGCCTATGTAGTGAGTGCAACTTCTGCAGTGGGACGAAGCCCTACTGCTCGTGTTGCTATCCAGCTTAGTTTGTTAAATGTTCCCAAGAGGGGAGACACTTGGTTGACAGATGTCACCTTCACTGTGATACAGTGGAAAGCTATATAAACCCAGCAGCCATTTGGAGCCAAATTCCAGTCTTTCGTGAGATTGACTAGTTGAAAGCTTGCAGGGTGGCTTTTGTAAGTTGTGTGTCTCAAGATGTGGTTTTGGTGAGCAGGAAATAAGCTAGTGAGCTGTTTGCCCAGGGCTGCTTAAGAAATGTTCTAAAGCTTTGTGCTGTCATGGTCAAGAGGGAGGTTGGCTTCCTCATTCTCTACTTTGCCTTGCCGGGAAGCTTTAGTCAGATAGGAAGATACACAGTTACACTGACCTCTGGGGAAATGAGAACTGCTGGAAATTGAAAAGGCAGCTGTAAGGATAGCTGCTTTGCTACTTGTGATTCAGGTCAGTTAAAAGGCCATCTTCAATGCAGGAAAAACTGCTGTAAAAGTACTGTAAAGCTGGCATAGAATCTCAGGGCAATGGCAATTGACCCCTGTCTGGAGGTCTGCCTGACTGTAATTCCATCCATGGCTAAGTCACATTGATAGGCTACATGAGGATGTGATTTGGGTAGATCAGGAAGCAGTCACCTTCCATAACAAGCTAAAGTGCCCTGGAGTTTCCCAGGGCTGAGAGTTCATGGCAACATTCTGCCTTCTGTTTAGGGTTTTGACCCTTGATCTTTAAAAATGGCAAGAAAAGGTACACCTTACTGATACAGGTGGGGTAGCAGCCA
Source organism: Grammomys surdaster (assembly GCF_004785775.1). Lineage (NCBI taxonomy): Eukaryota > Metazoa > Chordata > Mammalia > Rodentia > Muridae > Grammomys > Grammomys surdaster. The sequence goes on along the minus strand of NW_021604693.1, from coordinate 1,324,397 downwards.
GCCATCTTGAACTATGTGGACTAGCTGGAGGAAGCTCGAAAGATTGGGGGTGTGCTGAACTGAGTCTTCTGTACGAGATCTTTATTAATACTAATGGCAGCCTCTTAAAGTTTTTTTTTTTCACATGAATTTTCTTGAGGCACTTCAGAATATTTCATTAAATATGCCTAGAAAAAAATAAGTCAAAAAATGTGTCTAGGCACATTAAACAAAAGAGACTCCTGAATTTTTGGCCCCTTCAGAAGTAAGCTCGCTCAACTAGGCACCATCAGGAGTGAATAGGAAGGACCTGGCACCAAGTTTTCCCAAGATTTTTCAGATTAACCAGACATTCACAATGAGATTAATCTTATCCTTTTACCCATCTATACCTGTCCATATTACCTGTCCTGCCCTTGTTCTCTACTTTCAGCATGGTTCTTTTCTACCCGACACAGCTTCTCTAGAATGTGGGGTTGTGGCTCCCTGTGGGTGGTTCTCAACAGGTTTGTGTCTTTGTAGATGCTGCAGGAATTTGGAAGTTGTCCCCAGCCCACCCTGGAGCTTCTTCAGAGGACTGTTTTGTCCCCATGTAGAATTAAGGAGAATTTTTCTTGGTTAGAAGTCATTGAGTCATAATAGCTTCAGTATTAAAATTTATGAATTAAAATTTCATGAATTAAGCCTCAAACCCAGTTGAGGTGCAAGACCTTGACAGTGAAGGTTCTTAAAACTGAAAAAATTCAAAGGCAGGGAAGATGGGTCAGTCAGTAGTATATACAAGTGTATGAGCCTGAATTTGGGTCCCCAGCACTGACATTAAAAGCTGGGTGCTTGTGGGGAGGGGAAAGAGTAATGTTCAAAACAGTTTGTGAAAAGTGTTGCTTTAAACTCAGTGCTGGGGAGGTGGAGACAGGAAAATCCTTGGAGCTCCCTGGCCACCCAACCTACCCAAATTCATAGGCTCTGGATTCAGGGAGTGATGCTGAATCCTGTTTACCTGCCTCCTCCCTCCAAAAAGATGAATCATAGAAAAAGATATCCAGTGTTGCTGTGACTCCTCATGTATTTAAGCATACACAACAGGTAAAACTGTAGACACTGGAAGATGGAAGGGATACCCTGTGTTTATGAATCACCAGTGTAAAAATGTCTATATGAACACAATCTCCATCAAAATTCCAATGACATTCTTCACAGAACTAGAAAATCCTAGACTGGGTGTGGTGATGGATGCCTATCACCCCAACATTCTGAAGGCCAATGACTTTGAGGCCAGTCTGATATACACAGTTCCAAGTTAGCCATCTAGAACCCCACAGCAACCTAACCAGTGTCATTGCCACAAAACCAGGCACAGAACAGACAGAAAAGGACCCAGAGCTGGACAAGGTGGCCCAAGCCTGTGAACTAGACATTTAGAGGGTCGAGCAAGATGATCAGAAGTTCAAGGTCACAACAGTTAAATAGCAAGTTTGAGGTCAGTCGGCTACGTCAGTACATCTAATGAAAAGAAAAAGATAACAGGACCCAGAAGTAAACCTACTGAGGATGGGATTTAGTGTTCTGAATGGCAGCAGGTGCTCTAACACTGAGCTACATCCCTAGCCCTGTTACCTTTCATTTTAGGACAGGATCTTACTAAGTTGTACAGAAGGGCCTTGAACTCACCCAAGCCAAGGCAGATTTTGTAGTTTCTATCCTTGTGTTTCAGCCTCCAATGTAGCTGGAGTCTTAGGACTGTGCCACCAAGTCAAGCAATTTTTACATTTTAAGCTACTTGGGTGTTTTCAAAACCAATATTAAAACAACAAAAAAGAAAAATAAACTCCAGTGTGGTGATGTCCTTAAAAAAATGTTCCTGAACTTTAATTTTGAATTTTTAAATTACTTTTTAAGGGATCACATCTAGGTTGCTGTGAAAGAGCTTCCTAAGATTTCTAGTTTCCGTGTTGGTTTTGTTAATGATTATTTTCTGGTCTGATAAACTATGTTTGGTTCTGTTTCCTCTTTCTGTAGTTTCAGAATGTGATTCAAATACACAAACATTTGGAAAAAACTACCAGCAAAGCTTCCAGAAAGAGAATTTCCAAAGGGGAACTATTCTAGTAACAGGATGTTCAATGTGTGGAAATTAACTCAGATTTGTATTTATTAGGCAATAAAAATAACTTATTGACGTCAACAGATCTGTCCATTTTATGTACATCTCCTAAGATGTTCCTATAAAATTGTAGTGTTCTGCTGTTACTACTTTAAATAAATGTAGGGAGGCTTTGGAGATGGCTCTGTGGTTAAGAGCATGCACTGCTCCTGCAGAGAACCTGAGTTCAGTTCCCAGCACCCACAGTGTGCAACTCAAAAGCATATACCTCCAGCTCCAATATCCATCCAATCGGTCCTCCATGAGTACTCATATACACATGGCATATATTCACACATATATACATACATACATACATACATACATATACATACGTACATACATACATGCACACACATACATACATGCATATACACACAAAATATATCCTTAAAAAATAACATGAATATAGGGTTGTGCATGCCAGGAGCCAAGGCAGAGGGACAGCAAGTTTGAGGCCAGCCATCATAGCCTATACACCACCATACCAAGCTTTCATTTGTGGTTATTTTTTGTCTACTTTTTATTTGTTTTATTTACCTATTGGGTATGGGAAGGACACCCAGGACTTAGGTAGAGGTGAGAGAAAAATTCTTCCAATCAGTTTTTTCCTTCCACTGTTCCTGATGATTGAATGTAGTATAACAGTCCTGGTGACAAATGCCTTTACCTACTGAGCGATTTGAGTGAGCAAACACAGAGATCTGATTGAAAGCATGCTCTTTCAAGCTTGGCCTATTTATTTGTTTTTAAAAAAGGACTAGTGTGTTCCAGGCTGGTCTCTTACTCCTAGGCTATGTAGCTGAAGATGGCCTTGAACTCTTGACCCTCCTTTCCACTCTTCTAAAATGCTGGGATTTCAGCTGTGTTCTACCCTGGCCATTGGTGGCTAATGTTTAAAACATGTCTCACTCTGTAGCCCAGGCTGGCATGAAATTCACTAGATATCCCACCATGGCCACAAAATAAATTCCCCTCCTCAGCCTCTCATTTGTTGGAATTATGGGGCTGCTCAACTGTGCCTGTAAATTTTCTAATTTCGTGACTTTGTTGAGAAATATCGTTAAAGTTAGCACTCAATGTAAAACCTTCCCTTCTATTTCATTTCTCATTTTCACTTGATTATTGGAAAATCTCTGGCTTTATTTCCAAACTGATGTTACTTAAAGTGCAGTCAGGTTTCCAAAAGTTCCCAAAGTCCCTTGGAGGTGTCTGTTAGTCATCCTGGCAGGCAGAGGGTCATTGCTCCTTGTCCTTTGGAACAGCCCCCAGACGAGCAGTCGCCAGAGCAGCATATACAGTTGGCTCCTCTGGGGCTTCCTCTGCCTGAGAGAGAGGAGGTGCAGCTGTCCCTTGTCTGAGTGTCCTGCTGCACAGCTGGGCATAGGTCACATCCTGGGGCTCCTTGGATTCGGCAACCTGGAATGAGAGAGGTTGACAGGAAGATATATGCTTGGCTTGGGGAACCTGCATGTCTGTGGAGGATAGGACTCACCTGACTGTCCACTTCTCGGCCCTCTTCTGCTTGATCATGTTGTGTGTTCAGCTGTTCCCGTGACATGACAGAAGGTGAGACAGCTCCTGCCCTCCTGAGCCTGGAGGGTTTCACCTGGGCATATGTCTCTCCCTGGGGATCTTCCTCAGATGGTCTCTGTAGCAGAGAAGTAGTGAGGTATGTATAATGTTTTCCTATTCCCCTGGGGACCTCCTCTGGCCAGTTTTCATGGCATGACCAGAATGACCTGTTTTGATTACTGCCTCTCTGAAGGGATCATCCTGGACTCCCTTCCTACAGTTCTGGCTTAAACTGACATTCTAACCCTTGCTGTCTTGGCTCTAGAGACAAAATTCATCTTCCTGAAAACATGTTTCGGTGGGGGGGGGGGGGTTGGAGAGATGGCTCCATAATTAAGAGCACTGGCTGCTCTTGCAGAGGACCTGGGTTTGGGTCCAAGAACCCCCAGAGAAGTCTACAATCATCTGTAACTCTAGTTCCAGGGTATTTGACATGCTCTTCTGGCCTCTGTGAATATCATGCAGGTATGTGATGCAGAGACATACATGCAGACAAAAGACCCATACACATTATCTGCTTAAGTTCCTTTTGTTCTGTGTCCCCTGCCAGGAGTTGCCATCTCTTAGATATCTCTGTGGGCTTCTCCATCGAGGCTTTCCCCTCAGAGGACAACCAGACATATGTCAAAGAGCCAGAGAGGGGACAGGAGCTGAAAGACATGTGGTCCCAGGAAAACCAGGAGAGAGTGAGGCATAGCACATAGTCGGCAGTTGCTGGCAGAGGGAGAGAGTAGTCAGCTGTGGGTATTGCTGAGAGCTGGTGGAGGGTGAAGAAAGAAGACCCCTGAACTAAACTGAGCCCTAAGTTTTAGCACTGCGGAAGGGGACAGGGACCTTACCCAACTGTCCAGCTCCACACCATCCCCAGTTTGCATGTCCTCCACTGAAGCATCTGTCACAGCAGAACAAACAGAATTTCTCCTGACCGGAGTCTAGGGATGTCTCAGACTCCTAGTTTCCTGCCTTGCTCCAGGTAGGGACAGAGAACCAGGGAAAGTGGTGACATCCCTGTGCAGTTCAGACCCACACAGTGAAACCCTCAGGACGTCTCCACCACCCCTATAATTCTGAAACCTCAGGCATCTCCCCTCCCAGGACCCTCTTTCTCTCACAAAGGCTTTCTTCCTGGGTGGCAGCAGTTGTGTTGGACCTGGAGGGACAAAGAGATATCACTTAGCAGTGAGGTATGTCAGGCAGGCAGGGGTCAAGGTCTCTAACTGTGATTTACCTCTTCTGGGGTTTTCTGTCCCTGGTTATGGGATCTGCAGATCCTGAAGGAAGTTGCAATTCTTTCTCTTTCTGGGCTGCAAGGGAGAGAAGTCTCAGCTAGGAGGATGGGAAGCCCCTCCCCAGGCATGTGCAGGGAAGGAAGAAAGGGAACTTTACAACAAAAGGGTAAGTGAGAAAATGTCCCAGAACATGGTAAAGTTCACAGAACATCTGACATTGCACAGGTTCTGAGACAAATTGCCCTGTGAACAGAGATCTGCACATATTTTTAAGCTACCCTACCCCAGTTTGAGGTTTTCCTATGGCTGGTGTCTTGAGCCCCCGCTTGGATGTTCACAGGGGAATCCACTATCTCCTGAGACCCAAGTTACACATACCCTCCTCACCATCCTTCCTGAATTTTCCTCGATGTCTTCGTCGGAAAAGGATGAAGATGAAGATGAAGAGGATCAAGAGGAAGGCCACAGACACTCCAATCAGAGCCTTCAGGTACCTTTGCAGTCCTGAGGCACAAGTGACATCGTGATTGGTGACCATTGCTGCTTACCTGAGCACCTACTGTGTGAGAGGTACATGCTGGGTCTCTGCACATGACATCTCCCAATGTCACAATCATGTGCCGTGGAATTGTGTCTTTTCCTCTCCAGCCAGTTCACCTGCCTCAGATCACCTGACTGGAAGTGGGAGAACTGGGAGTTGAACCTAGGGACTCTGACTTCTAGCCCTGCTCTCTGCACCAGAGCTGAGTGCAATGAGTTGGAGAGAAGGAGCCTGAAAGCCGAGCCATGGCTGTGTATCACACCCTTACTCATGTTGCCACACTGTGGGTCTGTACTCCTCCAGAATCAAGTTCTGGACGCCTTCTTTGTCAGAAGAGGTCACAGCTAAGGCCAGCACAGAAACAACAACAACAACAAAACAAAACAAACAAAAAGGAAACAATCAAAACATAAAAACAAAATGAAAAAAATGGAATGACTTAAGACATGTGGACCAGGCTTCTATTTATACTCAGAGAAACAGCAGCGTAGAAACAGAGGGACTTGACCAAGTCAAGAAATCTAGAAACAGCTGTATCAAGACTCGAACTAGCTATTGCTCATCTGGGCCCATATTTTAACAGTGTTTAATACCCTTCTGAGGCCTGACTCCATGCAGGTGACAGGGGCCATGCAGAGCTTTAGGGGCAGGATGGGGAACTGAGTGTTTGTGTTCCCTGTTTTAAACTTCCCACACCTGCTCCATCCCCAGTGCTGAGCCTAAATATTTCTCTCTGAATGTCCCCTTCTGTAGCCCAACCTCTATGCCCCAGCTTCTGTGGTCTCTGTTGGATCTTTGTTTGCCTCCTACATTCACAAGCAGAAGTGAGAAAGAAATGAGGACTTTGGTAGGGACAAGAGCTGCCAGGCAGTCTGGGATTGGAGCCTACTCCCTGCACAGAGGTGCCTGAATCTCACCATCTGTTGTCACGGACGTTGTGGGTGGTGAGGTAGAGGTTCTGATGGGTCCTAGGAAACAGAAGAAGAAGAGGATGAGGTGCAAACCCAGGATCCTCACTCTGTTCACTGTCCTTGATCTGCCCTGTAACCTTCCCAAGATCCTCATATTCTCTACTCTAAACCTAGATTGCAATAGAGGACTGAGTGGACATTACTCGAGTGACCACTGCTGACGTCCACTCCTCTGCCAGGGAAAGTGTCTTCTGACAAAAACGTCCTTTTGTCTCCTTAATTGCACCGAAGTAAACAGCTCTGCCACAGTGTGGGTTGTGACTCATGCTGACATGTCAGGATCACCTCACCTGAGACTGTGAGCTCCACAGGGGCACTGGCATATGACAACAGGTAGAGAGATGAGTCTTGAGATCCATAGCACCTGTAGGTGCCTGAGAGATGGGAGGTCACAGCATTCAAGGAGAATTCTGCCTGAAGCTGCCCATCTTGGGACTTTGATTTTATTCGTAGGGGTGGCTGGACTGATCCCTCCTTGGACAGAATGAAAGTGTCCACACTGTACATTGACCAACACAGCAGGGTCACATTCTCTCCTGAGTGTACTGTGGAGTTAGGCTTCACTGAGAGAAAAAGAGCAACACGGAGCTGTCCTGAAGAGAAGAGATATGATGAGAGGCTGGCTTCCTTGTTGTACGCTCAAATCATACGTGGTTTTCATCTTGAGAACCTGTGTCTCTGTCTCTTTTCCCTGACTGAGCTCAGCTCCGGCTCTCCTCTTCCTGCATCTTTTCCTGACTAAGATCTCATCTCTCATCCCAGCCCTCAGCTCCTCAGCTCCTCGTGAGAGCCTGAGCAGAGGATAGGTACCTGATCGAATCTCTGTAGATCCTCACCTCTGATCAGGATGTCCAGGAGGTCACTGGAGGCTGACCACTCAGAGGAGAGGTTGTGCATACCATAGCATCTGTATTGGCCTCCAGTGGAGTGGCTCACATGGCCCAGTGTGAAGTTGGCCATGGAGAGGCCAGTGTCAGTCCACTGGCTACGGTGCTGCATGATGTTAGATTCCCCCACCTTGTACAGAGCAAATCTGTCATAGCTGATGTCAGAGCAACACTGCAGTGTGAGGCTCATTCCAGGGTCCAGGATATGGCCTTGGTGAGTCAGCAGAGAGGGCTTCTTGGACAGCCCTAGAGGGAAGGTGACAGTGACTGAGGACTTGGCTCTTAACAAAAACCTTTGACCTCCCATCCTGCCAAGCACATGTCATAGCTTCTCCTCAAGCATGGCTGTGATTGAGAACACAGGCTCTCCATTTAGTCCTCCTCTACCTGCAACTCCACAGAGGGGAAAGCCATGGCAAAGGGCTTAGGGTCTCAGAAAATGATAGGTGAATAACAAGTAGGGACTTACCTGAGATAAATATTTGTTGGAGCTCACTGGGTACTGACCACAGCTGTGGGGTATGCTCATAATGACCGTAACATCTGAACGTCCCCGTGTGGTTTGGGGTCAAGGGTCCCATAACAAACAGGGCTTCATACAGTCTACTAGAAGGTATATACTGTGTGTCCAGTGAGCTGGTGAATTTCTTATCTTCTTTGGTGAGAATTAATTTATCATAGTGACGCTGTGAGGCACAGTGGAGTGTCATGTTTCCTCCCATTGTCACCACAGGGCTGGGAAGTACTGACAGCATGAGTTTATAGTAGTTATACATTCCTAGGAGAGAAGGAGGCAGTGTTCTCACACTGTAACAATGTTCTTATGGAACACTGTGGGAGGGGGAGTACTCCTGAGAGCAAAGCCTGGTGTTGAGAATCTGACTGTCCCCTCACCTGTCACCACCAGCTCCAGGGTGTCACTGGGCTCTGACCAACCAGCTGAGCTGTAACAATAACAGCGATATTGTCCTGCATGCTCTTCTGTTACAGAAGGGACAAAGAACTTGGCCTTGTTCCCAGGCTCCTGTAGGGTCTGTGTGCTCCAGGTTTCTTGGCTTCCCTCCTTATTCAGAAAATATATTTCAGCATCCAGGTTCTCCTGACACCAGATGGTCAGGGCTTTTCCGGAGGGGATCACAGAGCCTGGTTCAGACTTGATGGTTGGTTTTTGGAGGTTCCCTACATAGAAGTAAGAGAGAAGCACATGTGTGTGTTTCAAAATGGCACAGAGAATGTCCCACAGTGGATGTTGCTTTTTTTAAAAATTTATTTTTTCTTTCATACAATACACAGGAAGACAGGTTCCCATACTCCCCTCTTTCCTAATATTACACAACCCCCCCCACTTTCCTTCATCCCCAGATTCACTGTTCCTCCATTTCCTTTCAGAGAATAGAAGGCTTTTCACTGACATTTACTGAATGTGGCATAACAAGATGCAAGAACATTGGGCACATACCCTCATATTAAGACTGGACAAGGCAAACCACTAGGGGCAAAAACATTTCATGTGTAGGTAAAAGTGTCAGAGACATCTCCACTCCCACTGAACCTGAAGCAAGCCAGGTGATTGTGGCAAACACATTTAATCTGCACACTCAGGAGAGAAAGCCAGGTTGATCTCTGAGTGGGACACTAGTCTGGTCTACAGAGTGAAGTCTAGGACAGTGAACCAGGAGTACACAGCGAAATGCAACCCCCACTGCAGCCAAACAACAACAACAGCAAAACCATGCCAAACAGGCACAGCATGTATGCAGAGATCCTAGGACAGACCCATGCAGACTCTGTGAGCCCTGATGATTTGTGCTTAGTTGGTTCTGTGTTCTCCTGGCTGAGTTCTGCAGGTGCCCTCAACCTCTCTACCTACTGCCATCCTTCCTCTCTCTGTTCTTGCAGATTCCCTTGACTCTAGTGAATTGTGCTAAAGCTGATCCAGATGAACAGAAGGCCTCATGAAGAATCATCTCTCTACAGGGAACTCTGGGCTTTGCTGTCACTCTCAGCCTTTCTTTCTGTATCTTGGGTCCCACTGTTTCCTGTGCTGTGTGTCCAAGTTCTAAAGAGCCCTGGATCCTCACATACACACATACCAAGTGCTCCCTGAGCGACTGTATCATTTCAATATCATTCTGTGGAAATGGTGGGGTTCCTCACCTGAGACCAGGACCTCCAGGGGTTCACTAGGATCTGACCACACAAGTGGCTTGTTCTTGTCATAGCTGTAGCATCTGTATATCCATCTCTGGTTGAGGGTCACAGGGCCCACAGAGAACAGGGCCTGGAACTTCCCAGTAGAGTGGCTATACTGTGAGTCCTGTCTCCAGGAGAGCTTCTCTGGTCCTTCTAACATCAGAATGAACCTGTGATAATTCTGCGAGGACTCACACTGGAGTGTGACATACCCTCTTAAGGTCACCACAGGTCTGGTTTGGGCTGAAAGGCTGGGTTTCCTGTAGGCTCCTAGGAGAGAAGGGATAATGAGTTAAATGTCACCAGCCCTCATTATCCTCCTTGGCTCTGAGGTGGGAGTGTGAGTGGGTGGACATTGCTGTTAACAGACCCAAGTCTGGACAGTCAAAACCTGAGACCTGGGACCCTGTGTGTTCTCTCACCTGTCACCACCAGCTCCAGGGGGTCACTGAAGCCAGATGATTTAACCTGGGTCCTGTAGAAACATTGATATTGGCCTGCATCTTGTTGGTCTACATTTAAGAATGAGAATCCAGCCTTGTTTTCTGGCTTCCTTTGGTTCTTTGTGACTCTTGTATATAGGTATCCATTTTTATAGAGAATGTACTCATTGGCTCCGATGGTCTCTTCACACAAGAAGGTCACCTTAGTCCCCATTGAGACCACAGAGTCTGGGTGTGCTCTGAGGATAGGCTTAGGGAGGGATCCTGCAAGTAACAGAGCAGCTAAGACTCAAGACACCCACCTTCAGACTGCAGTTCTTAACCCCATAGCCTTCCAGCCACCCCCATGAATAACACACATGCAGTGTTTTCCACCATCACTGCCCAGGCATGGCTCCTGGATAGGAAGAGAAGAGCATTTCAGGAGAGCTGCAGACACACTCACCTGTCATCATTGGCATCCAGAAGCCCAGAGTCAGTCCTGGAAGAGAGTTCTTTGTAAGAGATTTGTCCCTAAGGCTGAGCAAGTCCCCTTCTCTGCAGAACTGCCTGAGACCCTGGGGTCTCCTGATGGGTGAGTGCTCAGCTACTGGCCCTGGTCATTTCTAGCCCTCAGTATCCCCTCCCCCTCTTCACATCTCACCAAGACAAAGAAGGGCTGTGAAGGTGAAGGTCATGGCATCTCCTCTCAGAGGCTGCAACTGTGCTTGAGGGCAGAGCTCCAGAGCCTGTCTGAAGGGATTGGAAACAGGGTGTGGCCCTGGAGGCAGGGCTGTCCTTATGACACTGTCATATTTTAGCAGTCCCACAGGAAGTGGAACTGCTCTCCTCAGGCAACATGCTGTGACTTCCTCAATGTAGTGACTAGGCCAGGAAGTAGGCTATGCAAACTTGTCTTACACAGATGACATTTCCTTGGCTGACCAGTGTCTGCCTCACCTCTGACCATCACTGTCACAGCCATGTTGTAGCAGACATGTGTGAACATCTCACACAACAGTACAAATTTATGTGTGGTTTTGCTTTGTTCCTTTTCACATTTTTATATGAAGTATTTCTTTTCAACATTTTAGATGTTTCTGAGAAGGGTCCTGTTGTTTATATCTGCTTGGAGTAAGATTTACAGCCTTTCCTTCATAGTTTCAAGTGATGCATTAGCATCGGCCACTATAATTTCTGTTTGTTTTTTTCACATTTGTATTTTCCTCTACAATTTTAGGGATTCATATTTCTATTTATTTCTGTAGTGTTTATTTTTTGTGCCTGTATATTTGCTTGTATATGTACATGCATGTGTGTCAAAGCACATGTGTGGAGGTCAGAATATAATTTCAATAATAAAATTTCCTTTCACCATGTTGGTCCTGTCAATCAGAGGCAGGTCTTAAGTTGACAGCAGGCCCTTATATACTGAGCCATCTCACTGTCCCTACACTTATCATCATCGTTTTCCTAAGTCCTTCTGCTTAGTCAACAAATTATGTGGTCATGAGGATACTAGTGCAAACAGCTCTCCAGGTTTATTGGAAATGTTTAGGATAATGGTGGTTGGTGTATGAATATGGCATGATTCCTGCTGAAGTTCAACACACAGTGGTGCAGGCATGGCAGCATTTGGGAGCACCACTGTATCATTGTGTTGCAGGTGTAAACTTGAGAAGCTAGGAATGGGGTTGCTGGAGGATGGCAGCACACAGGCCCAGCACGAAGTACAGGGTGGATCTTTATGGATGTTGTAGTGAGACAGGGTTGTTTCTCCCTAAATCTGCTAATGGGAAATCTCAGCAGCTGCTAGAGTTTTGATGACATGACTTCTTAGTCTTGGATCTCAGTCTTGAATCCTCAATGGTGTCACTGAATTCAGCCTCAATAATGATGGACTTCCTCTTCAGTGGCTTGCCAAATATTGACATGTTTTGTTTGCATGGTGGCACAGTTCAAGAGAAAGAACTCAGTAAAATTATATTTTTCCTGTTTATTTTTTTGCATTAGGGATCGATGGAACAGCCTCCAGTGTTTTAAGCACATACTCCACCAGTGAGCTACATGACAGTTTTCCTCTGTAGTTTTCAATGTTTGACGTTTTAATTTTTTCTGTTATCTTTTTTCCTATGCTGATGGATTTAGTTATCGTTGTGGTTGTATTGAGACAGTCTATGGCTATGTAGTCCTGGTTATCATCGACCTGGTTATGTAGACCAGTCTAAACTGGACCTCATAGAGATCTCCTCCTTATGCTTCCTTCCCAAGTGCAGGGATTAGTGATGTGAGATATCACACTGAGTCTTGTGTTTACAATTTAAAGTTTCTAAAAATTTTATTCCTGTATATATTGTGTTAATTGAATCTTCATCCCTTCCTCTTCCCTTTCCCTTACCCAGTCCATCTGCTTACCTTCCTTAACAACCTGAATTTCTTTTTGCTTCTTCCCCTGGACTTCTGGTTTTTAAAAATGTGCTGCTCAATCCCATGAGAGTTCTCATTTTTCCTTTCATTTAATAAATTTGTGTATTCTTTTTCTCCCTGTGGCTGAGGTGCTTCTTGATGTGAGCTCATCTTAATCCAGAGTTCTGTTCTGTGACCTGCAGTGGGCTGTCCTGGACATTGTTGTGGGTGCTTTGTGGGTTGGAAGCTTTTTGCACAGTGGTGCCCTTGGTCTGAAGTCGTGCTGGTGGTTTTGGGTGATGCCTTATTGATATTCTGCCTAGATCTTCTGTCCAATGTCAAAGTGGTTACAGTGGTCTGAATTATCTCGTTGTCTGTCTCTTCCTTAATGTCTGACTGGGCGTGTTTTGTGTGGATGTTTCTGTCTTAAGGATTTAATTTTATATTTATCTAATTTACATGTATGAGTATTTTGCCTCGAGTGTGTGTTTGCGTGTGTGCAACATGTGTGTGCCTTGTATATGTTGTATGTAGAAGACAACACTGGATTCTCTGGGACTGAAGTTACCAGAGGTTGTGAACCATAATATGGGTGCTTGGTCTTGATCTCATGTCCTCTGAGAGAGCAATCAGTGCTCTTAACCGTTGGGCCGTCTCGCTATCCCTGAGTAAACCTTCATGACATTATCTTTTGCCAATTATCTGATGTTTTTTCTTTTGTCCTCAGGTTGTCATATTTTTCTTCTGGTGTAACAACTGCATTACTCCAAATATCATTGAAATTTAAGTTTATATCTGGTATCAATCTTTACAATCTTTTGCCTGGTATCAATCACCTCTGTTTCTTCCTAATTTTTAGAAATCAGTTGTTTAAAATGTTAAGCCATGCGTTTTGATTTAACTCTTTCTCAAACTATTTCCTCTTCCATTGCCCTTCGGACACATCTAATTATCTGTTCTTTCCTTCTTGTATTCAGTGCAGTTTGTGCTATCTTTCCATAATTAGCCAAACTTTTAATGAAAACCGACTTTCTCTTTTCCAGGAGCTCTTAGATTCCAAAAGCTCATAACCTAAGGGTGGGATCTCTCATTTTCCATCCTCATGCTGGCTTTAGTGTGTATTGGGCTTTTATTGGTCTTTAGATACTGTCACAGCACTGTGAGCTCATCTGTACAACATGTCAGCTGTGTTCAGAGAAGAGTCTTCCTGTAGTCATCCATCACCTCTGGGTCTTAAGATTTTCAGCCTCCATTTTTGTAATGATCCCAGGCTAAGAGTGTGTTCTCTGAGGAAAGTCTTCTAACTCTGCATCACTTTGAAGGATGGGCCCAGGGCTAACAGGTTACTTAATAGTTTCCCATTTTGTTTCTGAACCTAAAAAATATCCATGTTGTTTATTGTGCGGCTGTCTATATACATCATCTATCAAATGAGAAAAGTGATAAATTGGTAAAGTACTTGTTTGATTTCCTCAGAGGCCTGGATTTGATCTCCAGCTCTGCATATTTCTGATGTGTAGGCTCATATCTGTGATTTCATTCCCCACCTCTTGGATTTAGGAGGATTAGAGTCTTAGGCAGTTATCCAGTGAGCTTGAGTCAGCCCAGGATATATCAGGCCATTTCCCATGAAGCACAAAAAAGTTCCCTAGAGTATGTGATGGACAATATTTACTACAGTTTATGCCTGTGTTTTGTCTTCAAAACTTTAATGATCAGTATATTTATTATAAAGATTCCAGACTCGAAGTATACGCCAAGTTTGTTTTTTTTTATATTCCTTTCTGGTGGTTTTTTTTTTTTTTTTTTTTGAGACAGGGTTTCTCTGTGTAGCCCTGGCTGTCCTGGAACTCACTCTGTAGACCAGGCTGGCCTGGAACTCAGAAATCCGCTTGCCTCTGCCTCCCAAGTGCTGGGATTAAAGGCATGTGGCACCACTGTCCAGCTTCACATCCCTTTCTAAGGGGCAGATTTTGTCCTAGTTCCCACACCCCCTCTCATGAACTCTGTGAACTGTCGTGCCCCTTGTGTCACATGGCTATGGCGCCTTTTTTCTGGCCAGTTGTTTTTCTTGACCTGATAATAAGTGATGGGTCATGTCATGTGAACCGGTAAGACTTGCATTCAGTGCCGTGAGCTCAGTCTCATCATTCTCCCCACAGGAATGAAGCTCAAAAGGAAAATGTGCTGCCCTCTCCTAGTTAGATTATCCATGAGAGGAACTTCACTCAGATGACTTATGGGCACACAGGGCCTCTCATCACTCTTCTGTGATGCAGAGAGCTGGCAGAGACATCACACTTGTTAGTGGATATGAACTCCTTAGGACATTATGTCATGCTTTTTCTCCAACATTGTCCTATGGACTCCCATTGATGTCACCACACATACGTCAATCAGTCACTGAGCACATAGTGAGAAGGACTCTGCTTGGTTAGACCTACATAGACTCCCCATATACTCCACTTTCACAGGCTTCCAGCTAGTCCCCATGATGCCCCTCACTGATCTCAGTTCTCACTCTCCGCCCTCTCCCACCTCCCTCTCCCCACATCTCACTGCCATTCCCATTTCCCTCCTCATCTTTTCTCCTACCCACCTCTAATGGATATTTAGTTTCCCTTCTGAGTGAGATTTAACAGCCTCTCTTGGGACCTCTTTCTTACCTTGTTTCTCTGGGTCTGTGGATTGTAGTGTGGTTTCTGCCCTTCATAGCTAATGTCCACTTATAAGCAAATACATTTCATATGTGTCTTTCTGGTTCTGGGTTTCTTCACTCAAAATGATGTTCTCATGTTCCACTCATTTGTGGGCAATATTTGTGATGGTTCTGTTTTCATTAGCTGAATGGTATTCCATCGTGTTGATGGACTACATTTTCTAATCCATTCTTCAGATGAGGTTCGTCTAGGTGGTTTCCAGTTCCTGGCTATTATGAATAAAGCTGCTATGAACACTGATGAGCAACTATCTCTGTGATATTGTGTGGCATTGTTTGGGTATATGTCCAGGTGTGGAAAGGCTGAGTCTTGATGCAAATCTATTCCTAATTATCTGAGAAACCATCGAATTGATTTCCAAAGTGGTTGTCCACATTAGTTTTTCCTCCAACAATGGAGGAGTGTTCTCTTTCTTCACATCCTCACCAGCATGTGCTATCACTTGAGTTTATTTATTTATTTATTTATTTATTTATTTATTTATTTTTCATTCCAGACTTTATCCCCTTCCCAGTCCACTGTCTGACTGTTCCACATCCCATACCTCCTCCCCTTCTCTGTCTCCCTGAGCATGTCTTCACCTCCCTAACACTACTTCACCAAACCTCCCCACTCTTTGGGACTTTCAGTCTCTTGAAGGTTAGGTGCATCTTTTCTGACTGAACCCAGATCTAGCAGTTTTCTGCTGTATCTGTGTTGGAGACCTCATATCAGCTGGTGTATGCTGCCTGGTTGGTGGCTCAGTGTCTGAAAGATCTCAGGGGTCCAGGTTAGTTGATACTGCTGATCCTCTTACAGGGTTGCCCTCCTCCTCAGCTTCTTCCATCTCTTCCCTAATTCAACCAAAGGTCTCAGCAGCCTCTGTCCATTGATTGGGAGTCAATATTTGCATCTGACTCAGCTGCTTGTTGGGTCACTATGCAAGTTAAAATATTCAGAGAGTTGTTAAAATTATGCCAAAAACCCTGCAAGTGTCTTTAAACTTTTCCTAATTATAATGGCTATCATTGTAAGTTTTAGAAGTAACACAAATCCATTGGTATTTGGCATGACACTCCAGGTGGCTCCCTACTCTTAAACTCTGAACTTCCTTCCAATAATTTGAATGGGATAAAGAGCATCAACCTAATGTACCAAATGCCTATCTAAATTCTCTTGTTTTTTTTTTTTTTGTTTTTTGTTTTTTTTTTTTTTGAGACAGGGTTTCTCTGTGTAGCCCTGGCTTTCCTGGAACTCACTCTGTAGACCAGGCTAGCCTTGAACTCTCGAACTCAGAAATCCTCCTGCCTCTACCTCCCAAGTGCTGGGATTAAAGATGTGCACCACCACCACCTGGCAAATTCTCTTGTACATTCAACACATTAGTAACATTTTTTTTTTTTTGCTACATGACTAACAAAAGTAGCTGTCTTAACTTCTTGTGTCAAAGCAACTGCAGAAGCAGTGGTGCTAGCAGTTAATGTAATTCAAGCTGTCATATCAGCAATAATCATGCTCACTCCCCTCTTGCTTCTGCTTAAAGCCTGACTTACTTCTTCCAGTACTTGCAAGCTTTTTTTCAGAAGACCAAGGTCTTGTGTTACTCAGGGCAATAAAACAAAAGCTGGTTGATAGACCCCCATAACAGACATGCCAGGTTTCAACATACTAACACAATTAGAAGTGTACAATCAATACAACTTACGAACAAAAGTAATCTTAACTTGACCATTAAGAGAGCCTGGAAGCTCTAGGGGTCTGGTTGTTTGATCCTGTTGTTCTTCCTATGGGGTTGCAAACCCCTTCAGCTCTTTCAGTCCTTTCTCTAACTCCTCAGTTGAGGAACTGTGCTCAGTTCAATGGTTGACTGTGAGCAACTGTCTTTGTATTTGTCAGGCTCTGGTAGAACCTCTTAGGAGACAGCTATATCAGGCTCCTGTCAGCATGCACTTCTTGGCATCTGCAATAGTGTCTGTGGTTGATGTCTGTATATGGGATGGATCCCCAGGTAGTGCAGTCTCTGGATGGCCTTTCCTTCAGTCTCTGCTCCACACTTTGTCTTTGTATTTGCTCCTGTGAGTATTTTCTTCTCTCTTCTAAGAAGGACTGAAGCATCCACATTTTGGTTCTTCTTCTTGTTCTTCTTCTTGTTCTTCTTGTTCTTCTTGTTCTTCTTGTTCTTCTTGTTCTTGTTCTTCTTCTTCTTCTTTTCCCTTCTCCTTCTCTTTCTGCTTCTCCTCCTCCTCCTCCCCCTCCTCCTCCACCTTCTCCTCCTCCTCCTTCTCTTCCTCCTCCTTCTTCTCCTTCTTTTCCTCCTCCTCTTCCTCCTCCTTCTTCTCTTCCTCCTCCTCCTCCTCCTCCTCCTCCTCCTCCTCCTCCTCCTCCTTCTTCATCTTTTTTTTTCCTTCGAGACAGGGTTTCTCTGTGTAGCCCTGGCTGTCCTGCAACTCACTGTGTAGACCAAGCTGGCCTCGAACTCAGAAATCTGCCTGGCTCTGCCTCCCAAATGCTGGGAATAAAGGCGTGCACCACCACTGCCTGGCTTTGGTCCTCCTTCTTCTTGACCTTCATATGGTCTGTGAATTTTGTCTTGGTTATTCCAAGCTTTTTGGCTAATATTCGCTTTTGAGTGGGTACATACACTGTGTGCTCTTTTGTGACTGGGTTACCTTACTCAGGATGACATTTTCTAGTTCCATCCATAGGGCCCCACCTCTAATAGTGCTACTCTCTGGACTGAGCATATATACAAAGGATTATACAGAGGAATTTTTTTTAAAAAGTCAGATCTAACTACAAAAGCCTTTACTCAACAAAACTGGAAGATCTAGATGAAATGGATGACTTTTTAGAGAGATACCTCATACCAAAGTTAAATCAAGAGCAGATAAACTATCTAAACTGCCCCATACTTCCTAAGGAAATAGAAATCACTAAGATCTCCCAACCAAAAAAGGCCCAGGACCAGATGGCTTTACTATAGAATTCTATCAGATCTTCAAGGAAGAGCTAATATCAACACTCCTCAAACTATTCCATAAAATAGACACAGAAGGAACTGTCCTTAATTCATTCTATGAAGCCACAATTACTCTGAAACCTAAACCCCACAAAGACTCCACAAAGAAAGAGAACTTCAGACCAATCTCACATTTGAATATCGATGCAAAAATACTCAATAAAATTCTGGCAAATCCACTAGACAGCCCCAGATGCCAGGGAAGTGAGAGGTTTCCAGGACCCACTGACGTTGACATTAGCCGAAATACCCAACAGAAGGGAAATAGAACCTGTAGATACTACCTCCAGTAGATATACCCAGCCCCCAGTTGAGGGATGGTAGTGGTCACCAACCCACCTCAAAAATTTTTAACCCAGAAATGTCCCTGTATAAAGGAGATGTAGGGACAAAAAAATGAAGCAGAAATTGAAGCAAAGGTCAATCAGAGACTGCCCCACCTAGGGATCCATCCCATCTGCAGACACAAAAGCCTGGCACTATTGCTGATGCCAAGATGTGCTTGATGATAGGAGCCTGGTATAGCTGTCCTCTGAGAGGCTCTGCCAGCATGATTAATACAGATGCAGATACTCACAACCAGTCATTGGACTGAACCTGTGGACCCCAATGGAAGAGTTAAGGGAAAGAATGAAGGCGCTGAAGGGGATTGTAACCCCATAGCTAGAACAACTATATCAATGAACCAGACCACCCAGAGCTCCTAGGGACTAAACCACCAGCCGAAGAGTATACATGGAGGGATATTCATTGCTCTAACTACATCTGTAGCAGAGGATTGCCTTATCTGGCATCAGTGGGAGGGGAGGCCCTTGGTCCTGCAGAAATTAGATGTCTCAGCATAGGGGGATGTTAGAGGGTGTGGAAGGAGTGGGTGGATGAGTGGAGGAGCACCCTCAGAGAGTCAAAAGTGAGGGGAGATGGGATGGGGGTTTTGTGGAGGGAAGACTAAGAAGGGGGACAACATCTTAAATGCAAATAAATAAAATAACCAATTAAATAAATTCTGGCAAACTGACTCCAACAACACATCCAAAGCATCGTTTACCATGATCAACTAGGCTTCTTCCCAGGAAAGCAGGGATGGTTCAATATATGACAATCCATTAATGTAATCTAGTATGCAAACAAACTCAAAGAAAAAGTTGGTTGGATATAAGCATCTGTGTCTGTCTCAGTCAACTTGTTGTTGGGCCTCTGGGAGGACAGCCATGCTAGGCTCTTATCTGTAAGCACACCATAGCACCAGTGATAATGTCAGGCCTTGGAGCCTCCCTTTGAGATGGATTCCAAATTAGTCTGGTCACTGTACCTCCTTTTCCTCACTCTCTTCTCCATTTTTGTCCCTTCAGTTCCTTTTAGACAGGAACAATTCTGGGTCAGAATTTATGACTGTGGGATGCCAACTCCATTCCTCTACTTGATGTCTGGCTTTCTACTGAAGGTGGACTCTACAAGTTTCTTCTCCACATTGCTGGGCCTGTCTTCTAAGCTCCATCCCTTTGAGTCCTGAGAGTCTTTCACCTCCTAGGTCTCTGGTAATTTCTAGAATTCATCTCTCTCCCACCCACCCAAGGTTGGATAATTCCATTCATTCTGCTGAATTTCGGGGCTTCTCTCCTGTCTACCCCACTATACTTGATCTTGTTCCCCTTCTCCACTCCCCTCTTCCACCCAGGTCCCTCCACTCCTCTGCCTTCCATGATTGTTTTCTTCTTCCTCCCAAGTGGGATTGAAGCATCCTCACTTGGGCCTTAGGTAATCATCTTGAGTTTTGTGGATTGTATTCTGAGTAGTCTGTATTTTTTTTGGCTAATATCCACTTATTAGTGAGTATGTACCATGCATGTCCTTTTGGGTCTGAGTTACCTCTCTCAGGATGATATTTTTTTATTTCCATTCATTTACTTGCAAAACTCAGGATGTCCTTGTTCTTAATAGCTGAATAATATTCCATTGTGTAAATGAACCACATTTTCTGTCTATTCTTCAGTTGAGGAACATCTGGGTTGTTTCTAGCTTCTGAGTATTCCAGACAAGGATGCTGTGAACATAGTGGGGCACTTTCCCTTTGGTATGGCGGGGCATTTTTTTGAGTATATGCCCAAGAGTGGTATAGCTGCTTCTTCAGGAAGATCTATTTCCAATTTTCTGAAGAACCTTCAGGTTGATTTTCAGAGTGGTTTCATCAGTTTAAAATCCGACTAGCAATGGAAGGGTGTTCCTCTTTCTCCACATAAGGATGTTGAATATTTGTATTTAAGTGATTTTCAGCTATTTGGGATTCTTCCCTTGAGAATTCTCTGTTTAGCTCTGTACCCCTTTTTAAAACTGGGTTGTTTTTTTGGAGTCTAATTTTTTTTATTGGATATTTTATTTTCATTTCAGATTTTATCCCCTTTCCCAATTTTTTCTCCACCCAGAAAACCCCTATCTCATCCACTCTCCTGCCTCTATGAGGATGTGCCCCTACCCACACACTTACTTCCACCTCCCTCCCCTCAAATTCCCCCACACTGGGACATCCAGCCTTCACAGGACCAAGGATCTCCTCTCCTATCTATGCTCAACAAGGCCATCCTCCCCTACAGATACAGCTGGAGCCGTGAGTCCCTCCCTATGTGCTCCCAGGCTGGAGGGTTATGCCCTGGGAGATCTGGTTGGTTGGTATTACTGCTCTTCCCATGGGGCACCAAGCCCTTTAAGTTCCTTCAGTCTTCTCTTTAACTCCTCAACTGGGAACGTCATGATCAGTTCAATGGTTAGCTATGAGCATCCACCTCTGTATATGTCAGCCTCTGGCAGACCTCTAAGGAGACAACTATATCAGGCTCCTGTCACCATGCACTTCCTGGCATCCACATCAGCCTCTGCCTTTGGTGACTGCATATGGGATGGATACACAGGTGGAGCAGTCTGCGGATGGCCCCTCCTTCCGTTTCTGTCCCACACGCTGTCTTCATATTTGTTCCCATGAGTATTTTGCTACTCCTTCTAAGGACTGAATCACCAACACTTGGTCTTCCTTCTTTATGAGCTTCGTGTGGTCTGTGAGTTCTATTTTGGGTATTGCGAGCTTTTGGGCTAATATCCAGTTATCAGTGAGTGCATATCATGTGTGTTCTTTTGTGATTGGCTTACCTCACTCAGGATGATATTTTCTAGTTCCATCCGTTTGCCTTAGAATTTCATGAATTCATTGTTTTTAATAGCTAAGTAATACTCCATTGTGTAAATGTACCACATTTTCTGTATCCATTCCTCTGTTGAAGGACATCTGGGTTCTTTCTAGCTTCTGGGTATTTTAAATAAGGCTGCTAGGAACATAGTGGAGCATGTGTCCTTGTTATATGTTGGAGCATCTTCTGGGTATATGCCCAGGAGTGGTATAGTTGGGTCTTCAGGTAATACTATGTCCAATTTTCTGAGGAAATGACGGACTGATTTCGAGAGTGGTTGTACCAGCCACTCTGAATGCAGGTGTCCTTCCCAGATTCTGGCTATTAAAAATAAGGCTGCTGGGCTGGTTAGATGGCTCAGTGGTTAAGAGCACTGACTGCTCTCCTAGAGGTCATGAGTTCAAATCCCAGAAACCACATGGTGGCTCACAACCATCTACAATGAGATCTGATGCCCTCATATGGGTGTCTGAAGACAGCTACAGTGTACTTACATATAATAAATAAATAAAAAAAATCTTAAAAAAATAAGGCTGCTATGATCATATTGGAACATGTGTCCTTGTTATATGTTGGAGCATCTTTTGGGTATATGCCCAGGAGTGCTTTAGCTGGATCCTCAGGTAGAACTATCTCTAATTTTCTGAGGAACCACCAGACTGATTTCCAGAGTGCTTGTACCAGTTTGCAATCCCACCAGCAATGGAGGAGTGTTCCTGTTTCTCCACATCCTTGCCTGCATCTGCTATCAACTCAGTTTTTTTTTTTTATCTTAGCCATTCTGACTGGTGTGAGGTGGTATCTCAGGATTGTTTTGATTTGCATTTCCCTGATGACTAAAGCTGTTGAACATTTCTTTAGGTGCTTCTCGGCCATTCGAGTTTCCTCAGTTGAGAATTCTTTGTTTAGCTCTGTACCCCATTTCTAATAGGGTTATTTGGTTTTCTGGAGTCTAATTTCTTGAATTCTTTGTATATATTGGATTTCAGCCCTCTATTTGATGTGAAGTTGGTAAAGATCTTTTCCCAATCTGTTGGCTGCCCTTTTTGTCCTATTGACAGTGTCATTAACTTTACAGAAGCTTTTCAATTTTATGAGGTCCCATTTGTCAGTTCTTGATCTTAGAACATAAGCCATTGGTGTTCTTTCTGTGCCCAAGTATTTGAGGTTCTTTCCCACTACCTCTTCTATTAGTTTCAGTGTTTCTGATTTTTTTTGTGACGGTCCTTGATCCACTTGGATTTGAGCTTTGTACAAGGAAATAAGGATGGATCGATTTTCATTCTTCTACATGCTGACCTCCAGTTGAACCAGCACCATTTGTTGAAAATGTTGCACTTTTTTCCACTAGATGGTTTTAGCTTCTTTGTCAAAGATCAAGTGACCTTAGGTGTGTGGGTTCATTTCTGGGTGTTCAGTTCTATTCCATTGATCTACTTGTCTGTCTCTGTACCAATACAATGCAGTTTTTTTTTTTATCACAATTGCTCTGTAGTACAGCTTTAGGTAACAGATAGTGATTCCCTCAGAAGTTCTTTTGCTGTTGAGAGTAGGTTTTGCTATCCTAAGTTTTTTGTTATTCCAAATGAATTTGCAAATTGCTCTTTCTATCTCTATGAAGAATTGAGTTGGAATTTTGATGGGGATTGCATAGAACCTGTAGATTGCTTTGCTTTAGGCAAGATGGCCATTTTTACTATATTAATCCTGCCAATCCATGAGCATGGGAGATCTTTCCATCTTCTGAGATCTTCTTCGATTTCTTTCTTCAGACACTTGAAGTTCTTGTCATGTAGATCTTTCACTTGCTTGGTTAGATTCACACCAAGGTGTTTTATATTATTTGTGACTATTGTGAAGGTTGTCATTTGCCTAATTTCTTTCTCAGTCTGTATATCCTTCGAGTAGAGGAAGGCTACTGATTTGTTTAATTTTTTTTATAACCAGCCTCTTTGCTGAATTTGTTTATCAGGTTTAGAGGTTCTCTGGTGGAAGTTCTGGGGTCATTTAAGTATACTGTCATATCATCTGCAAATAGTGAGATTTTGACTTCTTCCTTTTCTCCTCGTACCCATTTGACTTCTTTTTGTTGTCTAATTGCTCTGGCTAGGACTTCCAGTACTATGTTGAATAGGTAGGGGGAGAGTGGGCAGCCTTGTCTAGTCCTTGATTTTAGTGAGATTGCTTCAAGTTTCTCTCCATTCCGTTTGATGTTAGCTACTGACTTGCTGTATATTGCTTTTACTATGTTTAGGAATGGGCCTTGAATTCCTGATGATAAAGTCTTGGAAAGATCAGGAATTCAAGGCCCATACCTAAACATAGTAAAAGCAATATACAGCAAACCAGTAGCCAACATCAAGCTAAATGGGGAGAAACTTGAAGGAATCTTACTTAAATCAGGGACTAGACTAGGCTACCCACTCTTTCTCTCTCTATTCAATATAGTACTGAAAACAGTTTTCGTAGGGGAGAAAATAGCTTTACCTAGTCAGTCATGGAGCAATATAGTTTCTTAGCGTCGAAGGAGAGGCACCATACCCTGAACTAAATATTAGCAGGTAAGTAATTCAGCCTGGCATGCAAGAGGAATGATGCACATGATCAATATAGGCTTACTCCATTAAGTGAGGTTGATGTACGAAAGAAAATCTCTCTCCCTCTCTGTCTCCCTGTGCTTTTGTTTGTGTGTGTGCGCGTGCATGAGCTATATTTTAATTCACAGACATAAGAGAAAATGTGTTTCCTCCAATAGATGTATAAGTATCATGTGATCAAATGTCTACAATGAGGATCTGCACTTGCTTGGAAAAATACAGAATCCATACACTGCCCAAATCAAAGAAATCCTAGAATGTGAATGCAAAAGAAGCCACACAAAACACAACCCAAGCTCAAGATACAGCCACTTAGTTCCAGCCAAAAGCTAATGAAGATTCAGGAGAGAAAACCCCCTACCCCAGCATCATCCTGTTCCTGAGAATCAACAGGAGTCATCCTCCTCTGGGCAAACCCTGACAGACACACAGGATTGTAGGTTTAACACAGCAGAGTCCATCTCACTATGTGCTCAGTGACTATGGTGTATATAGTGCCATCGATGGGAGTCCATGGGACACTGTTGGAGAACAAGCATGACCAGCATCAAGAAAGAGTCCACCCTGCACCTGGTGCTGCACCTGTGTGGACATCATTCAGAAGCCCCTTTGCTAGCTTCTCAAGTTTACAACTGCAATATGGAGCTACACTGGTGCTCACAAATGCTGCCCATGCCTGCACCACTGTGCACTAAACTGCAGCAAGAAGAATAGTGGCCATACTCATACAGTGACAACTTATATCCCAATAAACATAAACATGGCAACATTTTGAGCCCGGGACTCCTGGGATCAAATTTTTTTGACTGAAGCAGAAGGACTTAGGAGAATTATGAGTATAAGTGTTGGGTCAGTGAGATGGCTCAGTGTATAGGTGCCTGCTGCCACCTATAAGACCTTAGTCTATGATCGATAGAATTGACACTGTACAAGAAAAACGGATTACTCAAGTTGTATTCACACACACACACACACACACAACATTGCAATGCCCAATTGTAATACATCATTTAAGAACATGAAACAAAAAAATACTTTAAATAGTTTTTTCTTTTGGTTTTTTTCGAGACAGGGTTTCTCTGTGTAGCCCTGGCTGTCCTGGAAATCACTCTGTAGACCAGGCTGGCCTCGAACTCAGAAATCCGCCTGCCTCTGCCTCCCAAGTGCTGGGATTAAAGGCGTGTGCCACCACCGCCGGGCTAAAATTTTTTTTTAAAGAATTATTTATTTATTTTATATGAGTACACTGTAGCTGTCTTCAGACATACCAGAAGAGGGCGTCAGATCACATTGCAGATGGTTGTGAGCCACTATGTGGTTGCTGGGAATTGAACTCAGGACCTCTGGAAGAGTAGTCAGTGCTCTTAACCACTGAACTGTCTCTCCAGCCCCCTATTTTAAATCTTATTCCAAGCAGATATACACAGCAGGACCCTTCTCAGAAACATCAGAAATGTTTGAAAGAAGAAAATGTTTTACATAAAAATGTGAAAAAGGAACAAAGCAAAACCACACTTACCATTTTTACTGTTTGTGTGAGATGTTCACACATGTCTGCTACAATATGGCTTAGACAGTGATGGTCACAAGTGAGGCAACCACTGGTCAGCTAAGGAAATGTCATCTGTGTAAAACAAGTATGCATAGGGTCTGCTGCCTGGCCTAGTCACAACATTGAGGAAGTCACAGCATGTTGCCTGAGGAGGGCAGTTCCCTTTCCTGTGGGGCTGCTGAAATGTGACCATGTCATGGGGACAGCACTGCCTCCAGGGCCACACCCTGTTTCCAGTCCCTTCAGACAGGCTCTGGAGCTCTGCCCTCAAGCACAGTTGAAGCCTCTGAGAGGAGATGCCATGACCTTCACCTTTACAGCCCTGCTCTGTCTTGGTGAGATGTGAAGAGGGGGAGGGGATACTGAGGTCTAGAAATGATCAGGGTCAGTAGCTGAGCACTCACCCATCAGGAGACCCCAGAGGCTTAGGTGTTTATGCAGATGGAAGGAGCTGATCACGTTTCAGGGACAAACCTATCACAGGAAACTCTCTTCCAGGACTGACTCTGGGCCTCAGGATCTCAATGCTGACAGATGACTGTCTGCAGCTGCCCTGACCTGCTCTTCTCATAAAGGAGCCATGCCTGGTCAGGGATGATGGAAAACACCACATGTGTGTTATTCCTGAGGGTGACCTGAGGGTCACGGGGTTAAGGACTGGAATTAGAGGATGGATGGTCTGAGTCCTGCCTGTTCTTTTTCTTACAGGGTCCCTTCCTAAGCCTATTCTTAGAGCACAGCCGGACTCTGTGGTCTCCAGATAGAGTTAGGTGACATTCTTTTGTCAGGGGACCCAAGGAGCCAGAAGTTACTGTCTCTATAAAGAAGGAAGCGAACATCCATGGTGCACAGAAGTTCCACCTAAATCTGGCAACAAGGCTGAATTCTCCATGTCAAAAATTTACCAGACCCATGCAGGAAATTACCACTGTTATTATCAGATCCATGGTAAATTTTGAGAGGACAGTGACATCCTAGAGCTGGCGGTGACAGATGAGAAGAAAAACAATGCCCCATCCTCAGGCTTCACTCTCAAGAAGTCAGGCTACTCTCAGTGCTGCACTGCCACCTCATAGCCCTGGAAGATAACAAGGCCTGAAATATTTCACTGATTCTGCCTTCTCTCCTAGGAGCAAAAAGTAAACACAGCCTGTCAGCCCAGTCCAGTCCTGTGGCGATCTCAGACAGAAGGTTACACTCCAGTGTATGTCAGGGCAGAATTATGACATGTTCATTCTGATTAAGGAAGGATTACAGAAGCTTTTCTGGAGGCAGGACTCACAGTATAATTATACTACTAGGAAATTTGAGGCCTTTGTCTCTGTGCATCCAGTGATCTCCAACCAGAGGTGGACATTCAGATGCTACAGCTATGGCAGTCCCAACCCACAAGTGTGGTCAGAGCCTAGTGACCCCCTGGAACTCCTTGTCTCAGGTGAAGAACCACAACTTTTCCACTTAATGGTGAGGTGAAACGGTGCTCAGGGAGGTCTTGATGTTGTGTTTTATTCAAAAAAGAGAGCCAGGATAAGTTTTGTAGAGTCAGGTAGAGTGAAGTGTGAGGAGTGCCTCTGAGCGACCCATCCCTTCTCCATGAGGGACCAACCATACGACAGATATTGTATAGAATAGAGTTTGCTTATGGACATGGGAAGGGGCGTTAAATAGAGACAGGCAGAGAGACGGGGAGGGGAAGAGGTCAGCAAGGAACACTTGGACAGAGAAGGGGCTGTGGGGAGGAACAGAGGGAAAAAGCAGTCAGAGAGAAAAAAGGCAAAGAGAATAGGAGAGTGAGGAGGGAATAAACACCTCTTCTCTAGGAAGCCAGGCCTACGTGGTTGGTGCCAGGTAGATGTTGGGCAGAGCCTAGAAGGAATGCTAACACTTGATGTGTGTTGTATGTGAGGAGCCAGGGCTCTTTAGCCCATTGACAGAGAGAGCACAGGAGACAGTGCGACCACAGATACAGATTTCAATGCAGAAATAGTACAAAAACCCAAGTTGTCCAGGACTGAGATGAGTCTTCACAGGTCTTTGTCCCAATCTGGATCACCTTAATTGCCATCAGCTTCCCTTGCAGCCCAGAAAGAGAAAGAATTGCAACTTCCTGCAGGAGTTGAAGAGCCCATAACCAGGGACAGAAAACCCCAGAAGAGGTAAATCACAGTTAGAGACCTTGACCTCTGCCTGCCTGGGATACCTCACTGCTAAGTGACATCTCCTTGTCCCTCCAGGTTAAACTCAACTGCTGCTACCCAGGAAGAAACCCTTTGTGGGAGAAAGAGGGTCCTGGGAGGGGAGATGCCTGAGGTTTCAGAATTACAGGGGCAGTGGAGATGTCCTGGGGGTTTCACTGTGTGGGTCTGAACTGCACAGGGATGTCACCACTTTCCCTGGTTTTCTGTCCCGACCTTGAGCAAGGCAGGAAACTAGGAGTTTGAGACAACCCTAGACTCTGGTCAGGAGACATTCTGTTTGTTTTGCTGTGACAGATGCTTCAGTGGAGGACATGCTAACTGGGGATGGTGTGGAGCTGGACAGTTAGGTAAGGTCCCTGTCGCCATCCATAGTGCTAAACCTTTGGGCCCAGTTTAGTCCAAGGGCCTTCTTTCATCTGTCTCCCTCACCTCTCTGCAATATCCACAGCTGACCACTCTGTCCATTCTGCCAGCAACTGCCTCCTGTGTGCTATGGACTCATTGCTTCTTGGTGTCTTAGCATCAGTCTTGGTTTCTTCTGAGGGGGAAGCCTGGGTGCAGAAACTCACAGTGACATCTAGGGGACCAGCAACTGCCATCAGGGAACACAGCAAAACAAAAGGAAATCGGGCAGCTATATCAGCTTTTGTTTTTCAGTTTGTGTATTGGTGTTTTGCCTGCATGTATGTCTCTGCATTACAAGCATATTGATGCTCCTAGAGACCAAAAGAGCATGTGAGGTATCCTAAAAGTAGGGTTATAGATGATTGTAGGCTGCCATGTGGGTTCAGGAAGCCAAGCTGGGTCCTCTGCAAGAGCAGCCAATGATCTTAATCATGGAGCCATCTCTCCAACTCTTGGAAACCATTTTCAGGAAGATGAACTGTGTGGCTGAAGACAACACAGCTAGGCTTAGAATGTTAGGTTAAGCCAGAACTATAAGAAGGAAGCCCAGGAAGATCCCTTCAGAGAGGCAGTAATCAAAACAGGTCATTCCATCCATGCTATGAAAACTTAAACACAGGAGATTTCCAGGGGAACATGGAGATGCTGTCTTTACCTCACTACTTCCCTGCTACAGAGACCACCTGACGAAGATCCCCAGGGAGAGACATATGCCCAGGTGAAACCCTCCAGGCTTAGGAGGGCAGGAGCTCTCTCACCTTCTGCCATGCCAAAGGAACAGCTGAACACACAATATGATCAAGCAGAAGAGGGCCGAGAAGTGGACAGTCAGGTGAGTCCTATCCTCCACAGACCTGCAGGTTCCCCAAGCCAAGCATATGTCTTCCTGTCAACGTCTCCCATTCCAGGTTTCTGAATCCAAGGAGCCCCAGGATGTGACCTATGCCCAGCTGTGCAGCAGGACACTCAGACAGGGGACAGCTGCACCTCCTCTCTCTCAGGCAGAGGAAGCCCCAGAGGAGCCAACTGTATATGCTGCTCTGGCGACTGCTTGTCTGTGGGCTGTTTCCAAGGACAGGGAACAATGACCCTCTGCCTGCCAGGATGCCTAACAGACACCACCAAGGGACTCTGGGAACTTTTGGAAACCTTACTGCACTTTAAGTAACATCACAGTTTGGAAATAAAGCCAGAGATTTCTCAATAATCAAGTGAAATGAGAAATGAAATAGAAGGGAAGGTTTTACATTGAGAGATAACTTTAACGATATTGCTCAAGAAATGAGAAAATTTACAGGCACAATTGCAGAGTCCCATAATTCCAACAAATTGGAGGCTGGGGCAGGAGAATTGCCTTTGTTTTGTGGTGATAGTGGGGTATGTAGTGTATTTCATTATAGACTGGGTACAGAGTGAGACATGTATCAAATAACATTAGCTACCAAAGGCCAGAATGGAGGTGTGCACCTGAAATTCTAGCACTTTGAAGGAATGGAGAGGAGAGTAAGGAAGTCAAGGACATCTTTAGCTACATAGCCTAGGAGTAAGAGGCTAGCCTGGAACACACTAGACCCTGTAAAACTAGATAAATAAGCCAGGCTTGGTAGTGCATGCCTTCAATCTAAGCACTAAGAAAGTAGAGACAGCCAGATATGAAAAAATCTCTGTGAGTTCAAGACCAGATAGTCTACAGAGTAACCTCCAACAGAGACACGTTCATATACAGAAATCTTGTCTCGAAATATATGAATAAAATAAGGCCAATAGGATGGCTCAGCAGTAAAAGCACTTGCGACCAGGACTAATATCCTAAGGTCAACAGCAGGAAGAGTAGAAGGAGAGAAAGGATTCCAAGAACATTCTCTCACTTCTACCCAAGACCTTTATGTCCTTCCCACACCCAATAAGGAAGTAGAACAATTAAACAATAAGCAAATAACCACATCGGAAAACTTGGCATGGTGGTATAAACTTCTTATCAAAGCTGGACTAGCTTTAAACTTGCTGTCCCCCTGCCTCAGCTACTGGTCTGTAGAACACTATATTCACTTTTTTTTTTTAAATGGCCTTTTTGTTTATTTTTGTGTATGATTGTGTGCCTATGTGAGTACATGTCATGTGTATACAGGCGTGCACAGAGGACAGAGAGGACACAGGGTCTCTAACCTGGGGGTGCTGAGAACTAAACTCCAGTCCTCAGCAAGAAAGTTGTATGCTCTTAACCACAGAGCCATATCCACAGCCTTGTTACATTTCTTTACAAAGTAGTAACAGAATCCAATTGCCCTTCTGACCTGCAACTCCACGTCCACCCAGGCAGATTCATGTCCCTGCTCACGAACCCAACAGCCCTATTTTTCTCCCCAGGAGATCTACCCTATCCAGGGACACAATTGAGGCCACCCACACAATACACATGTCATCTTGGACCCCCACAGTGCTCAGTGGACTTGGTATCTGTTCTGCTCTGCTGGAGCCCCTAATGGGTTTTGGGTCTGCAACTCTACAGGCACCCTAGGTTCATCAGTGTGCCCATTCCACCACACCTTAGCCCTGCCTGTCTCCCAGAAGACCTGCTATAACCACAGACACAGGAGGCCTGCTCTAACCAGGGAGAGAGGAGGCCCGGTCTAACCAGAGACAGCACTGTCTGACTCCCAGGAGGCTGACTGTAACCTGGGGCACAGAGCTCTACCTTTCTCCGAAGGAGATCAACTCCAAAATGAGACACTCAAGCTAGTTATCATCAGAGTCAACTAGATGGCAAAAGGCAAGTGTGAGATCATAATCAACAGAAGCCAATGCAAATTTGGCAACATGACAGAAGCCAGCTTTCCTACCACAGCAAGCCCTGGATGAATGAAGAGCAAGATTCTGACCTTGAATCTCATCTCATAAAGATGATAGAGGACTTTAAGGAGGATACAAATAATTCTCCTTAAGAAGTACAGGGATAGGCAGGCAAACAGGTAGAAGCCCTTAAAGAGGAAACAAATAAATCCCTTAAAGAAATACAGGAAAATACAATGCAACAGCTGAAGTAATTAAACAAAAGAGTCGAAGACATGAAAATGGAAATGAAAGCAATAGGAAGATGACAAATGGAGGTAACCATGGAGATGGAAAACCTAGGAAAGAGGACAGAACTACAGATGCAAGCCTCACCAGCAGAGTATAAGAGATGGAAGAATCTCAGGTGTAGAAGATAACACCAGTCAATGAAAATGCCAAAAGTAAAAAACGTAATAACCAAAACATCCAAGAAATTTGAGACCCCGATGAAAAGAACAAAACTAAGAAAAATAGGTATAGAAGAGGATGAAGATTCCCAGTTCAAAAGGCCAGAAAACATCTTCAACAAAAATTGTAGAGGAAAACTTGGCAAACCCAAAAAAAGAGAGGCCCATAAATATACAAGAAGCCTACAGTACATTAAATAGATTAGACCAGAAAAGAAAATAGCCCCTCACATAATAAAACTGAACACACAGAAAACAGAAAGAATATTAAAAACTGTAAGGGAAAAAAGGCCAAGTAACATACAAAGGCAAACCTAGCAGAATTATACCCAGCAGCCCCACAGAGAGGGGAACTGCCCTCCTCAGGCAACATGCTGTGACTTCCTCAATGTTGTGATTAGGCCAGGCAGTAGACTCTATGCAAACTTGTCTTACATAGATGACATTTCCATACCTGACCAGTGTCTACCTCACCTCTGACCATCACTGTCACAGCTACGTTGTAGCAGACATGTATGAGCATCTCACACAACAGTACCACAACTGTGTGGTTTTGCTTTGTTCCTTTTCACTTTTTTACGTGAAACATTTTTCTCTTTCGAACATTCTTGATGTTTCTGAGAAGGGTCTTGCTGTGTGTATCTGCTTGGAATAAGATTTAAAGTACTTTTTGTTTCATATTCTTTTTTTTTGAACCTGAAATGCTTTTTTATAGCATGTTTTACAAGGGGAGGGGGTAAGAGGGGCCAGGTGGTGGAAAAGTACAGAATCTTCTTGGCCTGTGCCTTGAAACATGTCATGGTCTATACGGTACACTGCCTTGAATTATGATCTACCTGCAGTTCTTCAGAAGATATGGTACACTGCTTGAGTTATGGTCTCCCTGCTATTCTTCAGATGATATGGTACACTGCTTTGAGTCTATCTGCAGTTGCCAAGCAGGATCTTGCAGTTGCCAAGCTTCAGAGGACATTGTGCAGGTGGGGAAAGGTAGGGGGTGAGGGTAAGGGCGAGGGTCCTGGCTTCTGGCATCTCCCCCCTCTCTGTTTAGTTAGAGAAGGCATCTTATGATCAATCCCAACTATGTGAATTTTGAATTTGGATGTCTAATTATGGGGGGTCTTAGACAAGTTCACAACCCCAAAACATTGATGTGAGATGAGTCATATCGATGGTCGAAGGCTTTAGTCTGTCGACGATGGGCAACTTCAAGGGACCCCGAGGTGGGTGAAAGGAGGGTGAGAGCCCTGTCTTAGGCCATGTAGGCTGCACCCACTCCCAGCACCATGCACTCCTTTTAGGCTGCATTGTGTGGGCCCCTGGGAAGTGGACCTACAGTAATCCCGTCATTGGGCTAACTCACAGCCATCCTAGTCCCTTGTAAATGTTCAAGTTTCCAGCCGTTTGTCAGTTTGGGGTATAATATTGTCATAAAGGAAGGCTCCCCAATGTTAGCGGCCATATCAAGGGCGGCCTTGGTTTAGGAAAAAGCCAATTTTTGTTGGGGTGATCAAGAGGCCAAGCTCTCCAGCGAGAGAAACGAGGGCAAAGCCAGGCATACCAGGAACCCTTCTGGAGGGCGTGGAAGTCTAGGGGTCAACCGTAGGGGGAGGCAGGGGAGCTGGCAGCTGTGTCAGTCTCCTGCGGAGTCACTTCTGGATCCTCTTCAATTTTCAGCTGATGGTAATGAACTTCAACCGTCTTCTTGATGGCAGAATCAACCTGGTTCCGAGGATGACAGGTCGCGGGTGACAATCTCTGTCTCACTCAATCTTGATGTCGTGGGCACGTCCTCTCAATGAGGGTCCGTCCGGAGGGGTCCGTGCCTCAAGCCCCACGTCTGGGTGCCACTTGATCCGACCGGTGGGCCCTAGTTATTCGTGGGGGTGAGGAGTACCGCAACCTGCTATTCTTCAGAAGATATGGTACTCTGCTTTGAGTCTATCTGCAATTGCCAAGCAGGATCTTGCAGTTGCCAAGCTTCAGGGGACATTGTGCAAGTGGGGAAAGGTAGGGGGTGAGGGTAAGGGTGAGGGTCCTGGCTTCTGGCACATCTGGATTAGAACTTCTAACAGCAGGCATCACGGGTGATTCATTTTTACCTGGAAAGAAAAACGAAGGGGATTCTCAGGGAGATTTCTCTTCCCTGGATGTAAATTGTTATTCATGGTATTTATGGTTGGGCCTGGCTTTGTGGGGGTATCTATTTGTTTCATTAATCTTTTTGGTAGCCGGTTAGCTGTGCCTTCTGTGGTATTGGACAGGCATATCAGTCCTCGGCTCCATAAGGGAACTAGGTCTGGGCCATTCCCTTTAAGGGTAAGAGGGTCCTTCCCCATATCTGTGGCAAAGTTTTGTTGGTCTTGGTGGTGGTCTTGAGGTCACCAACATGGTCAGCAACAGATTTGCCATGAGCTTTCAGCTTTAGAGAGATAAAAGTGAACAAGGCATGATGGAGAGTATTTCAGGGGGACTCCTTCTGAGGGGGTACCGTTCCCCCTCTTTTGTTTTTAAAGCCAATTTTTCAGAATTCTTGTAAAATCAGGGCAGAAGCACCAACAGTCGCTCCTTCCACACTCAGAGAATCATGAAGACCTTATTTAAGGATATATAAATCTATATTAATAATCTTTTGTCAAAGGACTTTTATAGCACCACTGACAATTAATCAGACTATATATCGATTAGAAATAGCTTTTTCTACTTTTTGTGAGATTACCTCTCCTTTGTCAATTAACTATTGAGGAAATTAGGGTTTACCTCTCTCTTGAGAATATTGAACAGAGATTTAAATTCTTTTGTGGAGGGCTTAAAATAGGATCTTAACCAATTAGCAACTCCTAGAAACTTTTGAAATTAATTTAAAATAAGTAAACTCTCTCCATCTCTCTTTTTTTTTAGACCCTTTATCTGTGTGGGTTTTTTATTGGATATTATATGTATTTACCTTTCAATGTTATCTCCTTTCCCATTCTCCCCCAAAACCCCTTATCCCATACCCCCTCCTAATTTTTGTGACGGTGTGCTCCAAACATCCTCCCTGTCCCATCTCCCTGCTCTTGAATTCCCACACAGTAGGGGATCCAAACTTTTGGGGACCATGGCCCTCCACTTTCACTGAAGTCTAACAAGGTCACCCTCAATTCCCTATACAGGTGCATGAGTCCCTCCCTTTGTGCTCTCTGGCTGGCGGTTTAGACTTTGGGAGCTCTGGTTGAAACTTTTGATACTCCTTCTAGAAAGGACCAACACATTCATACTTTGGTCTTCCTTCTTCTATCTGAGTTTTATGTGGTCTATATGTAATTTCTTAGAAATTGTGAGCTTTTGGGCTAATATCCACTTATCAGTGAGTGCATACCATGTATGTTCTTTTGAGATTGGGTCATCTCACTCAAGATGATATTTTCCAGCTCCATCCATTTGCCTTAGAATTTCATGAACACATTGTTTTTAATAGCTGAGTAGTACTCCATTGTATAAATGTACCACATTTTCTGCATCCATTCTTCTGTTGAAGGGCATCTGGGTTCTTTCCAACTTCTGGCTATTATAAATAAGGCTGCTATGAACATGGTGGAGCATGTGTCCCTGTTGTATGTTGAAAGTTCTTTTGGGTATATGCCCAGGAGTGGTATAGCTGGGTCCCCAGGTAACACTATGTACAATTTTCTGAGATACCGCCAGACTGCCTTCCATAGTGGTTGTACCAGTTTACAATCCCACCAACAGTGGAGGAGTGTTTCTCTTTCTCTACATCCTCGCCAACATGTGCTGTCACCTGTGTTTTTGATCTTAGCCATTCTGACTGGTGTGAGGTGGAATCTCAGTGTTGTTTTCATTTGCATTTCCCTGATGACTAGTGATGCTGAACACTTCTTTAGGTGCTTCTCAACCATTCGAGCTTCCTCAGTTGAGAATTCTTTGTTCATCTCTGTGCTCTATTTTTTAATAGGGTTCTTTGATTGTCTAGAGTCTAATTTCTTCAGTTCTTTGTATACCTTGGATATTAGCCCTTTATCAGATGTAGGGTTGGTGAAGATCTTTTCCCAGTCTGTTGGTTGCTGCTTTGTGCTATTGACTGTGCCCTTTGCTTTACAGAAGCTTTGCAGCTTTATGAGGTCCCATTTGTCAATTCTTGGTCTTAGAGTGCAGGCCATTGGTGTTCTGTTCAGGAACTTTTTCCCTGTGCCTATGTGTTCCAGGCCTTTTCCCAGTTTCTCTTCTATTTCTTTCATATTCTTAAATAATATATTACAATTGGGCATTGCAATGGTGTGTGTGTGTGTGTGTATGTCAGAATACAACTTGAGTAATCCTTTTTCTTGTATAATGTCAATCCTATGGATCACAGACTCAGGTCTTAAAGGTGGCAGCAGGCAGCTATATACTGAGCCATGTCACTGGCCCAACACTTATTTATTTATTTATTTATTTATTTATTTATTTATGGATTGATTGATTGTGTTTTTTGAGACAGGGTTTCTGTGTAGTCCTCTCTGTCCTGGAACGCACTCTGTAGACCAGGCTGGCCTCGAACTCAGAAATCTGCCTGCCTCTGCCTCCCAAGTGCTGCGATTA
>NW_021604693.1:1182675-1238582 GCF_004785775.1 Grammomys surdaster | reverse complement strand
CATCAGGGCTCACAGAGTCTGCATGGGTCTGTCCTAGGATCTCTGCATACATGCTGTGGCTGTTTGGCATGGTTTTGTTGTTGCTGTTGTTGTTTGGCTGCAGCAGGGGTTGCATTTTGCTGTGTACTCTTGGTTTGCTGTCCAGGACCTCACTCTGTAGACCAGACTACCCTCCAACTCAGAGATTCACCTGGCTTTCTCTCCTGAGTGCGCAGATTAAATGTGTTTGTCACAATCACCTGGCTTGCTTCAGGTTCAGTGAGAGTGGAGATGTCTCTGAAATTTTTACCTACACATGAAATGTTTTTGCCCCTATTGGTTTGCCTTGTCCAGTCTTAATATGAGGGTATGTGCTTACTGTTCTGGTATCTTGTTATGTCACCTTCAGTAAATGTCACTGAAAAGCCTTCTAGTCTCGGAAAGGAAATGGAGGTACAGTGAATCTGGGGATGAAGGAAAGTGGGGGAGGATTGTGTAATATTAGGAAAGAGGAGAGGATGGGAGCCTGTCTTCTTGTGTATTGAATGAGGGAAGAATAAATTTAAAAAAAGGAAAGCAACATCCACTGTGGGACATTCTCTGTGCTATTTTCAAACACACACATGTGCTTCTCTCTTACATCTGTGTAGGCAACCTCCAAAAACCAGCCATCAAGGCTGAACCAGGCTCTGTGATCCCCTCCGGAAAAGCCCTGACCATCTGGTGTCAGGGAAACCTGGATGCTGAAATATATTTTCTGAATAAGGAGGGAAGCCAAGAAACCTGGAGCACACAGACCCTACAGGAGCCTGGGAACAAGGGCAAGTTCTTCATCCCTTCTGTGACAGAAGAGCATGCAGGAGAATATCACTGTTATTGTTACAGCTCAGCTGGTTGGTCAGAGCCCAGTGACACCCTGGAGCTGGTGGTGACAGGTGAGGGGACAGTCAGATTCCTACCCCCAGGCTCTGCTCTCTGGAGTACTCCCCTCCCACCGAGTGATCCAAGAGAACATTGTGACACTGTGAGGACATGTAACAAACTTCCTCCTTTTCTCCTGGGAACCTATGGCTACTATAAACCCACGCTGTTTGTACTGTCCAGTCCTGTGGTGACAGTGGGAGGCAACATGACACTCCAGTGTGCCTTACAGAGTCACTATGATAAATTCATAGTCACCAGGAAGATCAGAAGTTCACGAGATCACTGGACACACAGTATATTCCTTCTAGTGAACTGTATGAAGCCCTGTTTGTTATGGGGTCTTTGACCCCAAACCACACAGGTATGTTTAGATGTTATGGTCACTGTGAGCATACCCCATAACAGTGGTCAGTACCCAGTGAGCTCCAACAAATTCTTATCTCAGATAAGTCCCTACTTGTTATTCACCTATCATTTTCTGATACCCTAAGTCCTTTGCCATGGCCTGCCCCTCTGCGGAGTTGCAGGTAGAGAAGGACTAAATGGAGAGCCAGTGTTCTCAATCACGGCCCTGCTTGGGGAGAAGTTGTGACATGTGCTGGGCAGGATGGGAAGTCAAAGGTTTTTAGTAAGAGCCAAGTCCTAAGTCACTGCCACCTTCCCTCTAGGGTTGTCCAAGAAGCCCTCTCTGCTGACTCACCAAGGCCATATCCTGGACCCTGGAATGAGCCTCACCCTGCAGTGTTGCTCTGACATCAACTATGACAGATTTGCTCTGTACAAGGTGGGAAAATCTAGCATCATGCAGCACCCTAGTCAGCGGACCGACACTGGCCTCTCTATGGCCAACTTCACACTTAACGATGTGAGCCTCTCCACTGGAGGCCAATACAGATGCTATGGTGTGCACAACCTCTCTTCTGAGTGGTCAGCATCCAGTGACCCCCTGGACATCCTGATCAGAGGTAAGGATCTACAGAGATTGAATCAGGTACCTAGCTACTGCCTAACCTCTCATGGTTAAGCTGAGAAGCTGATGGTCAGGATGAGACACAGGATCTTAGGAACAGATCCAGGAAGAGAAGAGTAGGAGCTGTGCTCAGTCAGAGAAAAGAGATGGAGACACAGGTTCTCAAGATGAAATCATGTGTTATTTGATCTAAAAATAAGGAAGCCAGCCTCTCATTATCCCTTTTCCCTTCAGGACAGCTCTCTGACACTCCTTCCCTCTCAGTGAAGCCTAACTCCACAGTACACTCACGAGAGAACATGACCCTGTTGTGTGGGTCAATGCACAGTGTCAACACTTCCATTAAGGGCAAGGATGGAGTGAAGGAGAAAGAAAGAGAGAGAGAAAGAGAGAGAGAGAGAGAGAGAGA
The DNA here is from genome assembly GCF_004785775.1 of Grammomys surdaster. Taxonomy (NCBI): domain Eukaryota; kingdom Metazoa; phylum Chordata; class Mammalia; order Rodentia; family Muridae; genus Grammomys; species Grammomys surdaster. The sequence goes on along the minus strand of NW_021604693.1, from coordinate 1,236,300 downwards.
GAGAGAGAGAGAGAGAGAGAGAGATGGGAAATGGTCATATCATGTGAGAAATGGAAGGATATGAGTGTTACAAGGGAAAAAACACAAAAAAACACACTGAGAATCTGAGTCTGTACTCTTATGGGCTCTCCAGGGAAACCGCACTAAGTATTCTTCTGTGACTGCTAAGAGTAGTGATGTAGGGACTAATTCCTGAAATGAACTGTTCTACTCTGAATTTGCTGGTTTCACTGGTATGTCATTGGTCTTCTATAAGCACAATTGTCCTAAAGTATTGAGTAAGAATAAGAAAGCAGACTCAGCTATGCCGCAGGAAAGATTCCTCCCAGAAGTCCTTGAGCTTATGTGGTAAGAAAACTGGGCATCTACAATAAACGATGAAGTGTAACTCAGAGGAAACAATAAGGTCTCCTCAGTAAACATTTATCCTACTCCTCTTACTCTATCCTCAGAACCAGCTGAGACCTTCTGTCCATCCTAGAACATGCCCAAACCCAAGTCAGTCCAATAAAGAAAATTGCAAGTCATAGCATAGGAAACAGTAGAACCGAGTTCTGTCCAGACAAAACATGGGCCCTTGGTGGACACTTAGTTTTCTTGCAGGAATTTGGAACATCCCTAATTTCTGTAACTTCTTTGTGTAAATCCACAGCCCCAGAGAACCAGGATCACACAATGGAGAATCTCATCAGGATGGGGATTGCTGTCGTGGTCCTCATAGCCCTTGTGATTCTGGTCTTTGAGGCCAGAGGCAACCAGACACAGACCCACTGTACAACTGGGAGATAATCTGAAGAGAACAACATATATTTTTCAAGGTACCACAGTACGGGAAATCAATCTGATGATGCAAAGTTTTCTGTCAGTAAATACAGAACTCAGGTTGACAAACTGTCAGGAGAGAATGTGCTGGGAGAAAAATTGTATTTGGGATTCAGAAGAAGGTGGGAGTTTAATGATGAGATTCTTACTCAGTAAATCAACTACTGTCCCTCCACATACCAGACCATTTGCTTCCTGAACCAACAGTCTTCTGAAACTATAAAGTGATGGAATATGCTGTCCCATCTGCCTGGAACTTCTTTGACATGTTTGATTGTGATTTCTGTAAGGGATATATTCATTTCACTTTTAAGGCCTTTGTGAACATTGTAATATTGGCTTTAAGGTCATTTTATAGTGTGTGTGTGTGTGTGTGTGTGTGTGTGTGTGTGTGTGTGTGTGTGGTGTGTTTCTGTGTCTTTGTGTTAATTTAGTTCTATTTAAGGCAAGTTGTTGGCCAGGGGCTTGGGAGGGGATAGACTTAGTGAGTATCTCTGGTTCTAGTAGGATCTCTGAAATGCATTCAGAGAAGACGGGTGGGAAATGGAGTATACAGTGAAGTTTCCTGCTCTTGGGTAAGAATTCAGAGGAGTAGCAGGCCAAGCTTTGATAGTGAGAGGCTTAACTGTTGTCCCTTCAGATGGAGGATTCCAGGAAAACAGGCCAACTTCTGGGTGATACTGATTGTATAAAGGAAGATATCCATAAAATGACTCCTAGATCAATGTTTTGCTCAGCAATTATCACAGAAGTTTCCTCCTGTATAATATGAGAAATTATACAGACTCATAACTGAACGATGTGCAGAGAAAGATCTGACTACACTGAATCCTGAATGGAATGGATGCCCTTTCTAGGCTCAGGAAACTTTGAGGAACAGGAGTTGGAGAGATTGTGTGAGCCAGAGGAGAAGGATGACACCAAGGAAACTATGTTTCCAGTCATAAGTGTCTAACGCAAATATGGACTCACAGAGACTGTGGCAGCATATACAGGGCCAGTACAGGTCTAAGTGAGATCATGTCCCAGTGCTGAGAGACAATGTAGACACAAGACCTCATCTATAATCCAGAAGCTATCACACACTGATAAACACTTGCCAAAGAAAAATTAGTTGTTCCAAGAAAGGCACACTGCTATGAAAGCAAACTAAAGGGCAATTCTCGGGCCCACCAGTGTCTGGACAACACAAAATGAACCCATGATAGTTTAACCAGTCTTTGCTTACATCGCTTGTTTTGCATATATATATATATATACGTATATGTATATATACGTATATATATATATATACATATATATATACATATAATGATTTCCTGTTTTGTATTTTCATGAGGTTTGAGGTAATTCATAATGTAGATGTGTATAAAGGTTACCAAATTACACATCTTAAACACATTCGATTCTATTTACAAGTGTTTCATGTATGGTTCGGAGATAGATTTTCATCTTCTTCTTCAATTTTTCCATTCTGTATGAACAATGATTTTATTTGTCTAATGTCATTTCAGTTTAAATTTCAGTATGTATGTGAAGTACTTAATAAAATTTAAATATTACCTCCATAACACAAACTTTCATAACCTTAAAATATGATTATACTGGCCCCTCCATTTTCTTCCTTTAAATAACTACCATATTCTGCTTCCCCTACTCACTCACAAACTGATCAGTTGATTTTCTTTGTTATATACATACATGTGAATATTATGTGCATAAATATGTAAACACATTCCACTGAGTCCATGTAGTGTTGTTTCTTCATGACTTTGAGGCTCACCATGTGACATTGCATGAGAAACTAAGGTCCGTCCCTAGGACAAAAGTGATTCTAACTCTCTCAACATTTCTTAGTTGTCTATCCTTCGTTATCTAGGGATGGTGACCTGTCAGAAATTCTCCTACCACACTAGTGTGTCTACTGGTGTTGTTCCTCTTCAGGTCTTCTTTAGGCAGTCATATTGTTGAGGTATTACGCAAATGGTTTTCCTGTCTTTCTAGGAGACAAAATCTTACACAAGATTTCTAGGTCTTATGGCACTTAGTCTTTCTGCTCCCTCTTCTGCAACGTTCCCTGAGCCTTAGGTGCAGGAATTACCTTGTAGATACATCAGTTGGGGCTAAGAACTTCCCAATTATGTGTTCTTTGTTATTTCACCAGTTGTGGTTTTCTGTAATGGACTCTGTCTCATACAGGAGATGTTTTTGTTCTGAGGTGTTAGAGCTATACATAAGTGTGTTAATTTTCTATAGTCTTAGAGTGAAAAATAAACCAAGGAAATACATTACACAATTTACTAGGGTCATAGTAAATATGTTTCCTGCAATAGTACGAGCATGAATAATCTTTACAATAATAACTTATTTGAAAAACTACAGGTCTAACCACTTCCTGAATGGGCTCATACCTGTGATGAAGGAATACTCTTTCTTTTTTGTTGGATATTTTATTTACATTTCAGATGTTGTCCCCTTACCCCATTTAAACCCCACCCTGCCCAGGAACCCCTTATTCCATCCCCCTTCCTCCTTCTTCTATGAGGCTTTGCCCCCACCTACCCCCCAACTCATTCCTCCCCTCTCTCGAATTCCCCACACTTGCAATCCAGCCTTCATGGGACCAAGGATCTCCTCTCCTACCTGTGCCCAACAAGGCCATTCTCCCCTACATATGCAGCTGGAGGCATGGGGCCCTCCCTGTGTGCTCCCAGGCTGGTGGTTTAGACTCTGGGAGCTCTGGTTGGTTGGTACTGTTGCTCTCCTCATGGGGTCCAAACCCTTTTAGCTCCTTCAGTATTCACTCTAACTCCTCCATTGGGAACCCCATGATCAGTTCAATGGTTGGCTGTGTATATGTCAGACTCTTGCAGACCTCTAAGAGACAGCTATATCAGGCTCCCATCACCATGCACTTCCCTTCATTCACATCAGCGTCTACCTTTCGTGACTGCATATGTGATGGATAAGCTGGTGGAATGGTATCCAGATGGTCCCTCCTTCAGTTTATGTCCTACACTGTGTCTCCATATTTGCTCCCTTGAGTATTTTGTTACTTCTTCTAAGAAGGACCGAAGGTCATCCTTCTTCATGAGCTTCATGTGGTCTGTGAGCTGAATCTTGTGTATTTTAAGCTTCTGGACTAATATCCAATTATAAGTGAGTGAATATCATGTGTGCTCTTTTGTGGTTGGGTTACCTCAGATAAGGTGATATTTTCTAGTTCTATCCATTTACCTAAGAATTTCTCGAATTCATTGTTTTTAATAGCCGAGTAATACTCCATCGTTTAAATGTACCACATTTTTTGTATCCATTCCTAAGTTGAAGGACATCTGGATTCTTTCCAGCTTCTGGCTATTATAAATAAAGCTGCTATGAACATTGTGGAGCATATGTCCTTGTTATATGTTGGAGCATCTTCTGGGTATATGCCCAGGAGTGGTATAGATGAGTCTTCAGGTAATGCTACGTTCAATTTTCTGAGAAACTGCCAGACTGATTTCCAGAGTGGTTGTACCATCTTGCAGTTCTACCAGCAATGGAGGAGTGTTCCTCTTTCTCAACATCTTCGTTAGCATCTACTATCACCTGAATTTTTGGTATTAGCCATTTTCACTGGTGTTAGGTGGAATCTCAGGGTTGTTTTGATTTGCATTTCCCTGAGGACTAAGGATGCTGAACATCTCTTTAGGTGCTTCTCAGCCATTAGAATTTCCTCAGTTGAGAATTCTTTGTTTAGCTCTGTACCCCATTTTTTATAGGGTTGTTTGGTTGTCTGGAGTCTAATTTCTTGAGTTCTTTGTATATATTGGATATTAGCCCTCTATTGGATGTAGGATTGGTAAAGATCTTTTCCCAATCTGTTGGTTGCCATTCTGTTCTATTGACAGTGTCCTTTGCCTTACAGAAGCTTTGAAATTTTATGAGGTCCAATTTGGCAATTATCGCTCTTAGAGCATAAGCTATTGGTGTTCTGTTCAGGAACTTTTCCCCTGTACCTAGGTACTAGAGGGTCTTCCCCACCTTCTTTTCCATTAGTTTCAGTGTATCTGGATTTATGTGAAGGTCCTTTATCCACTTGGACTTGAGCTTTGTATAAGGAGATAAGAATGGATCGATTTACATTCTTCTACCTGCTGACCTCCTGTTGAACCAGCAGCATTTGTTGAAAATGCTGTCCTATTACAGTAAATTATGTAGAAATATATAGTATGTATTTATAGTATATATAGTAATATATACTATATTATATATAGTATACTATAGTGTATATATAGTAAATTTTAGATAGCTATAGCAATATACAGCAAACCAGTAGCCAACATCAAACTGAATGGAGAGAAACTTGAAGCAATCCCACTAAAATCAGGGACTAGACAAGGCTGTCCACTCACTCCCTACATATTCAATATAATACTGGAAGTCCTAAATGAAGCAATTAGGCAACAAATGGAGGTCAAAGAGATACAAATAGGAAAGGAAGAAGTAAAAATTTCACTATTTGCAGATGATATGATAGTGTACTTACATCACCCCAAAACTTCCACCTGAAAATTCCTTAACCTCACAAAAAACTTTAGCGAAGTGGCTGGATATAAAATTAACTCAAACAAATCAGTAGCCTTCTTTTACTCGAAGGATAAACATACTGAGAAAGAAATTATGGAAATGACACCTTTCACAATAGCCACAAATAATATAAAATACCTTGGTGTGAATCTAACCAAGCAAGTGAAAGATCTGTATGACAAGAACTTCAAGTCTCTGAAGAAAGAAATCGAAGAAGATCTCAGAAAATAGAAAGATATCCCATGATTATGGATTGGCAGGAAAACTTAGTAAAAATAGCCATCCTGCCAAAAGCAATCTACAGATTCAATGCAATCCTCATCAAAATTCCAACTCAATTCTTCATAGAGATAGAAAGAACAATTTGCAAATTCACTTGGAATAACAGAAAACCCAGGGTAGTGAGAAATATTCTCAAAAATAAGAAAACTTCTGGGGAATAACCATCCCTGACATCAAACTGTACTACAGAGCAATAGTTATAAAAACGGCGTGGTATTGGTCCAAAGACGGGCTGGAAGATCAATGGAATAGAATTGAAGATCCAGAAATGAACCCACACACCTATGGTCACTTGATCATTGAAAAAGGAGCTAAAACGTCCAGTGGAATACCCTTTCTTCTAATGGTCATTATTTTCCTGTAGTTCTCTGTCTACAGATGGACCCTTGGAAATATCCATTCCTCAGTCATATATTCACCTGTACTGCATTGGTTAGATCCTGTTTATTTCTCAAAAAATTAAAAAGCCATGTCTTTGACAATTTCTCCAAAAGGACTTCACTGAAGTCTTCCTGGTTTTTTGTCTCTTACAATCTTTATGGACTCTCTAGTATTCCCTGAGCCATGTATACAGGTGCTGTGACAGAAATATGTCTGTTGGGACTGAACTCCTCATGTTCTGTGAAGGAGACTCACTGGATATATTTGTGCACCCATCAGTGAGCCCAACAGGGCCCTATAGATACAAGCACATGCTCATATACAGAACTTTGGTTAAAACCAATGGGAAATAACAAAACAAAAGGCAAAGATGAGGGATGTAAATTTTGGGATGTGAAGACAGTTGCTATGGATATGAGACATATAAAAGGGATCAGAACAGGAAGAATCAGAATGCATCATATGCATGTATGATATTTCAGTGAAACCATTCACTTAATAAAGACAAAAATAACCTGGAAAGAAGCTAAATTTGCTCTAGAAAGAGAAGATATTTTGCTTGGTTCCAACTATGCTGTTTCAGACAACATGAAAAGAAAGTTCATTTTTCCCAGATTCATGTGACCCTGAAGACAATATGAAATTAAGCACACAGAACTCTGAGCAGGTGCATGAAATGATGTTTCTTGCAGAGGAAGTCTCAGTCTCCAAATGATTATCAATAATATTCAATGTCTTAACCAACATCAATTTCAAAATGACCAGGATCCAATCATGATGGCGAGTTGATATTAAATCTCATGGAAACTTCAGTCCAAGGATTAATCTTACTGAAGGCTGTCTTCCCTCCACACGCATGCATCCAGCCTGGCCTCTATATGTTAGTAACAGTAGTTTCTACGAATTCTCATTGTAGTGAACTACAAATGTTCTTTCTTAAAACACACAGTTCTCACTTCTCCCTGCTCTAGTTCTTAGTTCCTTTTGTGGCTTTTAATCCTCTGACAGGAGTGTGAGCAGATGTTAAGGAAAATTAAAGAGACTGATTTCAGTTTAGAGCACTTGAATCTTCACACCCTCCCAGTCATTCTCTTCTTGTCAAAATTACAGCCTGACATTCATGGAAACTGTGTTACAAATCCTCAACAATCTAAGTTGAATGGAAGTTTTGGTAACCAAAAACCTGAGAAGAGACAGGCCATAGATCTCTACTACTGTTTTCCTAAAGGACATAGAAAACAAAATAACTGCTAGGTCAATGTCTTGCTCAGCCATTATCAAGGAAGCCTCCTTCTTGTAGGAGATGGGAACTAACACAGAGACCCTTCTGAACAATGTGCAGAGAGAGAGACCTTGGATTTCTGAATCCTTAATGGAAAGTCAATATCAAACACCCACACTCCCTGGGGTTCACAGGACTCTAAGGGAGAGAAATTGGAGAGATTGTAAGAACCAGACAACATGGATGGAACCAAGGAAATTATGTCTTCCAGACAATGGATGCAGAGAAACTGTGTCAGTATGCACAGGACCAGAACAGGTCTAAACTAGATGGTGTCCCAGAGCTGAATGGGGATTAGGGACACAAGATTTCATCCATAAACTTGAAGCCATCTCCAAGTAAAAATACTTGCAAAAGAAAATTTAGATTTTTTTCAACAGTCATATTGGCATATAAAGCACACTGAAGGGTAGGTCTCATACCCAGCAATACATGGCCAACACAAAACGTATTTTTGGAGGCATCTTTTTTCCTTACAGGTCTTTTATTTTATACTATGATTTCCTGTTTGGTGTTGTATATGATTTCTCTATGTATGAATATGTTTCTCTCTGTTTATACGTGCTTCACGACAGAATTCTGCGACTTTTGAAGAAACACTAATACCAATACTCCTCAAACTATTGCACAAATTAGAAACAGAGAAACACTGCAAACTCATTCAATGTAACTCTGATACCTAAAACACGAGACTCAAAAAGAAAGCAAATTTCAGATCAATCTCCCTATCAAAACTAGAAGGGCTTAGAAAGATATTTTACAAATTCTAAAAACCACAGATGCCAACCTAGACTATCTTACCCTGCAAAAACCCAACCATATTATGGTGCACAACCACTGGTAACTTCAATCCCAGGGAATCCAGTATTATCTTCTGAAAATACAAAAAACAAACACATACTGTGTCTCTGTGTGAGTGTGAGTGTGTGTGTGCACATGTGTGTGTGTGCACATGTGTGTGTGCATTATATACAGGCTAAACTCTAATAACTCTAATAACTTTATTAACTATATGCTCAGCCCAGGGAGTGGCACTGTTAGATGAAGAACTTTGGAGTAGGTGTGGCCTTGTTGGAGAAGGTATGTACCTATAACTTTAAGACCCTCATTCTAGCTCTCTGGAAGTTGGTTTACTGCTAGTAGCTTTCAGATGAAGATGTAGAACACTCACTCAACTCCTCCTGCATCATGTCTGGCTGGATGCTACCATATTCCTTCCTTGTTCATAATGGACTGAATCTCTGAACCTATAAGCCAGCCCCAATTAAATGTTTTTATAAGACTTGTCTTGGTCATGGCATTTGTTCATATCAGTTAAACCTAAGACAATCTTAAATTACATAGATTTAAAATTTGATCTTTAAGACATAAACATCTATATAAAAGCATGTACCATCAGACATTGTATGAGAGAGGGACAACAAGATAAAACAGACCACTCAGGCTACTTTGCTATTTGACAGAATAGCTAAGCAGAATATCAGTAAGGGATCATCAAACACCACAAGCAGACTTCAAACCAAGGACACGATTGTGTTAAAACAAGGCACCCACAACATTGTCCAGGACAGCCCACTGCAGGTCACAGAACAGGCCTTTGGATTAAGAAGGTGAGCTCACATCAAGGAGTAGTTCAGTCACACACACAAAAAATAATACAGTGATTTATTAAGTGAAAGGAGAAATGGGAACTCTCATGGGATTAAACAGCACATTTGCAACAACCAGAAGTTCAGGGAAAGAACCAGGTTAGTGAAATTCAGGCTAATAAGGAGAGTAAGCAGATGAACAGAGTAAGGAAAAGGGAAGATGGAGGGAGAAGGACTCAAGCAAAACACAATATACATAGGAAAGATAATTTTAAAGATGTAAAATTTTAAACCCAAACCTGGAAGTGGTGGCCCATATCCCTAATCCCTGCACTTGGGAAGCATCGTGTGGAGATTTCTATGAGGTCCAGTTTAGTCTGGTCTACATAATCAGGTCCAGGACAACAGGACTACATAGCCGCAGAGTGTCTCAATACAACCACAAAGATAACTAAGCCCATCAGCATAGGGAAAAAGATAGTAGAGGGAAAAAATACAACACCAAACATTGAAAATTACAGAGTAAAACTGGCGTGTAGCTCACTGGTAGAGTATGTGCTCAGGATACTGGAGGCTGTTCCATCAAACCCTAACACAAAAGTAAACAGGAAAAATTAACTTTATGAAATCTTTTTCTTGAACTCTACCTCCATGCAGACGCCAGCACGTAAGTCGTTGACAAGGAACTTAAGGGCAAATCTATCATCTTCCAGGTTGAACACAGTGACATCACTGACAATGTCAAGGCTGAGAAAGGGCAAGAAGTCATGTAGTTAAAGCCCCAGCAGCTACCATTAAAACTTATGGACAGAAACCAAACCCTTCCTTGACCACTACATCCAGAAAGATCCACCCTACACATGGTGCTGTGCCTGTGTGATGTCATCATCCAGGAACCCCTTTGCTGGATTCCCCAAGTTTACAACTGTAACACAATGATACAGTGCTGCCCTCAAGTGCTGCCCACGCCTGCACCACTGCACAATGAACTGCCACAAGAACAATGGTGGTCACACCAGCAACCTGTGACAGCAAGAAACTCAAATAAACCTGGGCACCTTTTTGGATCAAGTAATGTTTTGACTGAAGAAGGAGGACTTGTGAAAATGATGACGGTAATTTTTTGACCTGTGAGTTGTCTTTGTGATCACCTTTAAGAACTTAGTGTGATTTACAGGATCAACAATGTACAAGAAATTCTGATTCTGAAGTTGTCCCCAGACCTCCATGCATGTAGTTTGAAAACCACGTATGTACACACACAGACACACAGACACACACACACACAAACACACACACACACACAAATGAGTAGATAAATTAGCAAAAAATAATTTAAAAGTTGTACTAAAGTATATACACATTAAAAAACAGACATAGTAGTACATATTTATAATACAGCACTTGAGAGTATGAGAAAAGTTATAAAATTTTTATATGTGTATATATGATGCAGACATATACACCAAGAAATTTCTCAGAAACATTAGAAAATATTGAAAAGAAGTAAACATTTCACATAAAAATGTGAAAAAGAACAAAGAACAACCACGCTTAAATTTGTACTGTTGTGGGAGATGTTCACACATGTCTGCTACAACATGACTCTGACAGTGATGACAACAGGCAGACATGGTGGGGTATGGAAATGTCATATGTGTAAGACCTGATTACAGAGGGTCTACTGTCTGACCTAGTCATAGCACTGAGGAACTCAGAGCATGGTGTCTGAGGAGAGAAGTTCCAATTCCTGTGGTGCTGCTGAAATATTGCTATGTCATAACTACAGCAGTGCCTCCCAGGTCACACCCTGTTTTCATTCCCTTCAGACAGGCTCTGTAGCTCTGCCCTCAAGTACAGTTGTTGTCTCTGAGAGGAGATGCCATGACCTTCACCTTCATGGCTTCCTTCTGTCTTGGTGAAATGTGAAGAGGGGGAGGGGATACTGAGATTTATAGCTGAGCACTGACCCATCAGGAGACCCCAGGGACTCAGATGGTTCTACAGAGGAGAGGACCTGCTATGGTTTCAGGAACAAATATGTTACAAAAGACTCTCTTCCACGACTGGCTCTAGGCATCTGGATCCCAGTGTTAGCAGGTGAGTGTGTCTGCAGGTCTGAAATGCTCTTCTCTTCATATCCAATAGCCATGCCTGGACAGTGATGGTGAAAAACACAACAAGTGTATTAACCCTGGAGAGTGGGTGGAGGATCATGGGGTTAAGGACTGCAGTCTGAGGATGGATGTTCTGGGACTTAGCTGTTCTTTTCCTTCCAGGGTCACTCCCTAAGCTTATCCTCAGACTCTATGGTCTGCAAGGAGACAGATGTGACCTTCTTATGTGAAGAAAACTGAGGAACCAAAGACTATAAGCTCTATAAACAGGGAGGCCCAGCTCCATGGACAGCAGAATTCCCACCTAAACCTGGGAAGAAGGTTGAAATCTCCATCTCAAAAATTGACCTGTACGTTGCAGGAAAAGTACTGCCGTTACTATCAGACCTATGATGGATGCTCCAAATACAGTGACCTTCTGGAGCTGGTGGTGACAGGTGAGAGGGAAAAAGTGTCCCCATCCTGAGGCCTCACTGTCAAGAGTCACTCTGCTCTCAGTGCTGCACTACCACCTCACAGCCCTGGAGGATGACAGAGCCTGACACATTTAATTGATTCTGCCTTATTAGCCCAGCTTGTTAGCCCAGCCCAGCCCTGTGTTGACCTAAGGACAGAATGTCACCCTCTAGTGTGTTTCAGAGCAGGATTATAGCATAGTTACTCTGACTAAGGAGGAACCAGAGAACCTCTCCTAGAGGGAGGACTCACAGTAGAACAATAAAACTAGAAATTTTGAGGCCTCCTTCTCTGTGGGTTGGGTGACCTCCAGCCAGCGATGGACATTCAGATGCTACAGTTATGACAGGAGCAGGCCACAGATTTGGTCAGAACCTAGTGACCTCCTGGAGCTCCTGTTCTCAGGTGAGGAACCACAGCCTCTAAATAGAATATTGAAATGAGACAGGTGCTCAGGGAGGCCTTGATGTGTGCTGTATTTGAAGAGCCAAGACTCTTTACCCATTGACACAGAGCACAGGAGACAGTGGGACCAAGACACAGAACCAACATGGAAAGTGATAGTAAAATCCAGGATGTTTGGAGTGACATGAGTCTTCATGGGCCTTTGTCCTATTCTGGATCAACTTAAATGTCATCCATCTCCAAGTGAGACTTCCTCTGTGCTACTGTCAAAGAGACCCACCTCTTTTTCTCCTACGTTCTTGCAGGGGACCTCCCCAAAGCCTTTATCAAGGCTGAGGCAGGCTCTGTGATCACCTCTAGAAGTTCTATGACCATCTGATGTGAGGGGACCCTTGATACAGAAATGTATTTTCTGCATAAAGAGGGAAGTCACAAAACATGTATAAAACAGAACCCAGAGAAGCCTGGAAAGAAGGCCAACTTCACTATCCTTTTTGTGACAAAAACAACATGCAAGGCAATATTGATGTTACTGCTACAACTCAGCTGGTTGGTCAGTGCACAGTGACCCCTGGAACTGGTGGTGACAGGTAAGAAAACTGTCACAGTCCAGTCTTAGTCTCTGTGCTCAGGAGTATTCCCTCCTACAGATTAGCCCTAAGGAATATCATGATTGCATGAGAACATGTGATTGTTTCCTCCTTCTCTTCCAGGAATCTGTTACAATAATCCTGTCCTTTAAGTACTGTCCAGCACTGTGGTGACCTCTGGAGGAAAAACAAAGCTCAAGTGTAGCTCAGTAGAGGGATATAAGTTCTTTCTCACCAAAGAAGAGAAATTTCCCACCTCTCTGAATTCACATTATGTAGATGCTACTTGGCATTCTATATCTCTGTTCACTGTGGAAAAGGAGACCACAACCCAAACAGGAACATTCAGATGTTATATTTACTACTCGGATACCCCAGAGATGTGGTCTGTACAGAGAGAGCCTATGAAAATTCACATCTCAGGTGAGTCCCCACTGTCATTCACAATCGTTTTGTGAGACCCTAAACCCTTTGCCATGGTCTGTCCTCTAGAAGGCTCCAGGTAGAGAAGGACTAAATGGAGAACCTGTGCTCTGAACAATATCCTCATTTGAGACTTTGTGACATGTGCAGGGCAGGATGGGAGCCTACAAGTATTTGGTAAGACCAAGTCCTCAGTCCCTAGGCTGTCACCTTCACTCTAGGACTGTCCAAGAAGCCATCTCTACTGACTCACCAAGGCCATATTCTGGACCCTGGAATGAGCCTCACCCTACAGTGTTGCTCTGATATCAACTAGGACAGATTGGTTTTGTACAACTTGAGGAAAGCTGACTTCATTCAGCACCTTAGCCAACACACAGAGACTGGCCTCTCCTTGGCCAACCTCCAACTGGGCTATGTGAGCCTGTCCACCGGGGAACAATACATATGCTATAATGCACAGAACCTCTCCTCTGAGTGGTCAGCCTCCAGTGACCCCTGGACATCCTGATCACAGGTGAGGAACTAAAGAGATTCTTTCAGGGACCTGCACTCTGCTCAGGCTTTCATTGGAGAGCCCAGGAACTGAGGGATGAGATGAGGGATAAGAATCTTGGGCAGAAACAGATGGAGAGCAAGATCAGCAGGAGATGAGCTCTGTCAGACAAAAGAGACACAGTCCCCAGTGTCGTCAAGGGAAAACCAGGAGAAATTTCAACTCAGAACAATAAACACAGCCTCTCATCATCTCTCTTCTCTTTAGGACCTCTCTTTGTGACTCCTTTCCCCTCAGTGCAGTCTAACTCTACAGTACACTCACGAGAGAACGTGATTCTGCTATGTTGGTCAATATACACTGTAGACACTTTCATTTTTTCCAAGGAGTGTTCAGCCCACCAAACTCTTGAACTAAATCAAAGTTCCAAAATCAGAATTTCCAGGAAGAACTCTCCATGAGTGCTGTGAGCTCCACCCTCTCCAGCACCTACAGATGCTATGATTGTCAAGACTCATCTCTGCCTGTTCTCACATGCAATGCCCCTGTGGAGCTCATAGTCTCAGGTGAGGTGATGCTTGTATCTGAGAGTAACTTACAATTGAAACAAATTATTGTCCCTCAACATACTGGGAGCCTTTGCTTCCTGAACCAACACTTCTTCTTTTTCTTTTTTTAATATAATATATTTTTTTTCAAATTGTAATTTATACTCATTTATACAGGGGTTATAAACACAGAAAGACAGGATGTGGGGAAGGGGATGACACTGGAGTGTGGGTGTTCAGGGGGAATACAGATATCTTTCAGAACAGGGTATCGGCTAAACCAACACTTCTGAAACTATAAAGTGATGGAATATGCTGTCCCATCTGCCTGGAATTTCTTTCACATGTCGATTGTATTCTTCTGTATTTCTCTTAGACATTTATTTATTCACTTTTAAAGCCTTCTGTCATCTTTATAAATTTATTTAAAGTCATTTTCTTATGTGTGTGTATGTGTGTGCGCGTGCGCACGCATGTGCACACATAAGCGCCTGTGTGTCTGTTAGCTTATTGCCAATAGATAAGCATTCAGGCAACTAGGTTGTCAGGGATGTGTGACACACAGATATTTAGTTCCTGTTTCTGGTGACAGCAGGCCTCCTAGTAAGCATGCAGGTCTTGGAGTGGGAAATGGAGAATGCAGTGGTGTTTATTGCACTCTGCTAAGCATTCAAGGGACTTGGCAGGCCAGGGCTTGGAGAGGAGAGGCTTACCTAGAGTCCCTTAGGATGGCAGCCCTCCAAGTAATCAGGCAGAGTTGTATATGCCACTATTTAAAAAAAATACCAATAAAATGATTCCCAGATCAATGTCTTGTTTATCAGTTATCACAGAATTTTTCTCCTGCAGGAGATGGGAACTAATACAGAGACCCACAACTGAACAATGTGCAGAGAAAGATCTGAAGACACTGAATCCTGAATGGAATGTCTGCACATTTCTTGGCTTGGGGAACTTTGAGGAATTGGAGTTGGGGAAACTGAGAGCCACAGGACATGGATTACTCCAAGGAAATTATATTTTCCAGATACAGGAGGCTGACACAAATATGTACTTGTAGGAACTGTGGCAATATGCACAAAGCCAGCACATGTCTACGTGAGTTTCTGTCTCAGTGCTGATACATGTGGACACAGATTTCATCTATAACCCAGAAGCTAACTACAAGTGATACATCTGCAAAAGAAAATTTAGGATGATGCGAGCGGAGCCGGAGACAAGAGCAGAGGCTGAACTCGGGATCTCACAAGATGGCCGGGCTGCCCCGCAGGATCACCAAGGAAACCCAGAGTTTGCTGGCAGAACCAGTTTCTGGCATTAAAGCAGAACCAGATGAGAGCAACGCTCGTTATTTTCATGTGGTCATTGCTGGCCCCCAGGGTTCCCCCTTTGAGGGAGGGACTTTTAAACTTGAACTATTCCTTCCAGAAGAATATCCAATGGCAGCACCTAAAGTACGTTTCATGACCAAAATTTATCATCCTAATGTAGACAAGTTGGGAAAAATATGTTTAGATATTTTGAAAGATAAGTGGTCCCCAGCACTGCAGATCCGAACAGTTCTGCTATCCATCCAGGCTTTGTTAAGTGCTCCTAATCCAGATGATCCATTAGCAAATGATGTAGCTGAGCAGTGGAAGACCAGTGAAGCCCAAGCCATAGAGACAGCGAGAGCATGGACTAGGCTATATGCCATGAACAATATTTAAGTCGATCAGATCATCAAGTGTACACCACTTCTCCTGTTCTGCCAAGACTTCTTCCTTTTTTTTTTTGTTTGCATTTAATGGACACAGTCTTAGAAACATTACAGAATAAAAGCCCAGGCATCTTCATCTCTGGTGATTACATGTACATTAGCAAATCTGTCTTGTCCTGATTCACTGTTGTAAAGCATGAGCAGAGGCTAGAAGTATCATCCGGGTTGCTGAGAGATGTTGAGAAGCAGGACTCTCTTCTTTGACTTCTTCCCCATCATGGTTAAAGTACAAGGCACTGTGAATGAAGGTAGTTGTCAGGGTTAGCTGCCAGGGGTATGGGTGTTTTTATTTTATTTTTTGGGGGGAAAATAGTTTAATTTTATGGCCTCCTTTCCCCTCCTTCCTCTTAAGGATCTAATTGCAGTGGTTAAATGCAGCTAACCAGTTTTTTAGAATACGCTCTCTAGCCAAGTCTAACTTTAGATGCTGTAGATGGACAAGCTTGATTGTCTGAACCAAAATGGGAACATGAAATAAACATCACAGCCCTCACTAATAACATTGTGACTTTGCTGTCAAGTGTAGAGTCTCCGTCCCCCACCCCCACCCCCAAAAGACAAAGAAAAAATCTTGTGACCATTTTGTATGGCTTGTCTGGAAACTTCTGTAAATCTTATGTTTTAGTAAAATATTTTTTGATATTCTAAAAAAAAAAGAAAAGAAAATTTAGGTTTTCCAACAATGTACAATGGTTTGCAAAGCACACTGAAGAGCAGGTCTCATGGCCAGCAGTATGTGGATAAAAGAAAATGAACTCACTGGTGTTTTTGCAGTTCTTTGCTCATAAGACCTGTCTTTTTTTTTCCACAATGAAACAAATTTATTCATTTTACACAAAGTTGTTATAACTCAGAAATTATTTGCTGGAGGTTAAATCCTATTGCTGTGATGGATTTCTAAAAGAAGAGCCAACAACTAAATAAGAAAGTTTTAATTATTTCCTATTATGCACTCAGCCATTTATTTCTCTTATTTGTGGTTTATGTTCAATGTCAATCATTTCCACAGCATGAGAAGTTAGAAGTTAGCATGAATCAAAGTATGAATATACAAACACAATATCCCATCAAACACATATACAGCATTCAAGTACAAAGCAAGATGGAGTTTTGACTCTCACACACAGTAGTTTCGTATCTGTGAGATCTGAATGTTCATGTGTTGGTTTTTATTTATTTATTTATTTTTATTTTTTATTTTTTGGAAAAAACTTTTATTGAAAGATTGACCTAATGAGGAAACAATGCTGTGATGTTGAGTAATCTGCCTTTATTTTCATTTATTAAATGGGACTCATAACAGGCTATAATGTTTTTTTGAACTCTCTTGGTACATTTGCTCTGAAGGTCTTCTGAAGGTGCTTATAGTATTTATTTATTTATTTATTTATTTATTTATGTATTTATTTTCAAATCGTAATTTTTACTTATTCACACAGGGGTTATAAACACAAAAAGGCAGGACATGGAGAAGGGGATGACACTGGAGCATGGGTGTTCAGGGAGAATACAGGTATCTTTCAGAATAGGTTATCGGCAAGGTGAAGGTTCAGGGGACAGGTCACTATGACTCTGCCTATGATTCACTTGTCCTTATCTAAGTTGGTATTTTCTGCCAAGGCTACCTATTTACAAGGTCTATGACTACTCAGGCTGGTGAATTTCCACAAAAGCTGCCTGTTTACAATAGTTTAAAGCCATCTCTTTCAATGTTTTTCCACAGAGACCCACGACTTGGTGTTAGTATACATGTATGGCAGGCCTATTGCTGATTTTAGCCCTATGGCTGATTTTAGGCCTTCAGTGTATAAGCAGGGGTGTCCCTGACATCTCCTCCCTTCTCTAAGTATAGAAGGGCTGTGGTGATTCTAATCTTGTGAAGGCAGGGATAGAGGCCTGACCTCCAGTAATTGAAGAGGACCTTGTAATGGCTCCAGTCCCCCTGTCATTGTCCAGTGAAGCATGAGGGCCATACCCATCCTGATGTCTTTTTCCTGGAGAGGGGATACTTTTGACATCAACCCCTATGCTGTTAGGCTTGTCCCTCAGGCAACCCAGCGAGATATTTTTAACTTTTATTTATAGTCCTTTGCAGTGCTTAGCCTCGCAGCCTAAGCAAGAATTCAGATTGCCAGTCAGAGGGGTTCTGGGTGGCCCCTCTCTGCTTGAAGACCTGTCTTTTGATATGTCTTACTTTGTCTTCTACTTTTATATTGTGATGTCCTGTTTTGTGTCTTTGTGATATTTCAGGGAATTCATAAGGTAGATGTGTAAAGAAATCACAAATTTATTCATCTCAAGAACAAACAATTCTCTTTACCATTGATTCGTGTATGATTTGAAAAAAGATTTTTGTTTTCTTCATCAAATTTTCCATTGTGTGACTAACATTATTGTGCCTAATGTCATTTCACTGTAAATTTCAGTTCATATATAAAGTATTATACAGAATTTAAATACTTCTTCCATAACAAAAACTTTTATATCTAACATATGATTATATTGATCCCTCTACTTTTTTCCTTCAAACCACTGCAATATTCCTCTTTTCCTACACACTTTCCAACTGATAGGCTGAGTATTTTTGTCAAATATAAATACATATACACACACATACACATATACATACACATATACATATATATGCATAAATATGTCAACATGGTCTCTTAAGTGTTGTTTGTACATGACTTTGGTCCTCAACATATGAGGTTCCATGAGAAACTAGAGTCCATCCCTGGAGAAGAGTGATTCTACCTCCCTCAGCACTTCTTAGTTGACCACTGTTCTTTGTCTAGGGCTGCCGGCCTGACAGAATTTCCCCTACCACATTAGTGTGTCTACTGCTGTTGTTCTTCTTCAGGTCTTCTTTGGGCAGCCATATTGTTGAGGTTTCACAGAAATAGAATCTCAGTCATTTCTAGGAGACACAATCTCACAGAAGATTTCAAGCTCTTACAGCACTTAGTGTCGTCGTTGTCCTCCTCCTCCTCCTCCTCCTCCTCCTCCTCCTCCTCCTTCTCCTCCTTCTACTACTATTACTACTACTTCTATTTCTTCTTCTATTATTATTATTATCATTATTATTTTACTAATACTTCTTCTATGATATATCCTGAACCTCACATGCAGGATTTCCATTGCAGATGGATCAACTGATTCTAAGAACCTCCCAATCAGTTACTCTACGCAATGTGACCAGTTAAAGTTGTCTGTAATGGTGTCTGTCTCCTATAAAAGATGATTCTATAATGAAAGGTAGGAGCTACACATATCTGTTAGTGTTTCCAGCGTTTTAAAATGAAAAATACACCAACAAATATATATGACACACATTAATAGATTCAGAGTTAATATGTTTTCCTTCAGTTGTGAGCCTGTCATTCAATAGTAGAATAATAATGTATCTGTCTAAAAAATTATAGGTCTAACCATTCAGCACTGGGAAAATGATAAACAGGCTCACACCTATGAAGGACTAATTCTGTTTTACTAGTGTTTGTTATTTTCACGTACTTCTCTGTCTATGCATGGGACTGCATGAAAATATCACCTTTCTGCATTAATATATTCATTAAGATCTTTTTTGTTGTTGTTTTTTGAGACAGGGTTTCTCTCTGTAGCCCTGGCTGTCCTGGAACTCACTCTGTAGATCAGGCTGGCCTCAAACTCAGAAATATGCCTGCCTCTGCCTCCCAAGTTCTGGGATTAAAGGCATGCACCACCACCGCCCGGCCAATATATTCATTAAGACTGCATTGTTCTAGACTTGCTTGTTTCTCCAAAAATTAAAAAATTATTTCTTAGACTATACTACTAGGAAAAACTATTTCACTGAATTCTTCCTGATATTTTGTCACTTACAGTCCTTGTGAACTCTCTTCTCTAATGTTCCCTGAAATGTACATACAGGTGTTGTGTTGTAGATGTATCTCTTGGTGCTGGACTCTTCATGATCTATGAAGGAGACTCACTGTCTTTAGTCATGCACTCACGTGTGATCCCATTGGGTTCCTTAGATACAGACACATAGTAATGTAAAGAACTTTATTTAAAGTAGAGACTTGATTGCCAGGTAGGGGGATAACAATGGGGATCTCCACAAAATCTGAGGAAGTGAGGATGGGAAAATGGGAGGAGGAACTTTGTGAAGGGGAAACCAGGACACAGGTGAAGGAGTGGAATTTTCAGGGATGAGGTGGGAGTTGCCATGGAGAGGAGATATATAAAAGAGATTGAGATAGGAATGATCAGATGCATTATATACATGTATGACATTATCACTGAACATACACATTAAATGAGACAGAAAATTAACTTGGAAAAAAGTTGAATTTGCTCTGGAAAAAAACCAAGGGATTTGCACTGATCTGACTTCTCTGTTTCAGTCAATTTATTGAAAAGGGACTTCATTTTCTCCAGGTTCATATAACTGTGAAGTACCTGTGACAATATTTAGTAAGCAGAGGAATTAGGAGATGCTTGAATTGATGTTCATTGCAGAGGAAGTCTCATTTTCCAAATGATTATCAGTAATGTTTAATGCCTATTAAGCCAACATCAGATATCTAATGACTGAATCCTATCATGCTGGTAATTGATATTAAAACTCAGGCAAACTCCAGGCCAAGAGATAAAATTACTGAAGGCTGTTTCCTCCCCATGCATCCAGCCTGCCCTCTTTTTCATAGGTAGCAACAGTTCTCCTATGAATTCTTGCTGTATTTAACAAATATATTTCTTAGCAAATGCTGTTCTCTCCTCTCCCTGCTCTAGTTCTTAGTTCCTTGTGTGGTTTTTAATCCTTGGAGAGTCATGCAAACAGCTATTGAGGAAAGTTTCAGAGACCTGATTTCAGTTTAGAGCAGTTGAATCTTCATATCCTCAAATTCCTTGTCCTCTAACCAAGATTACAGCCTCACACCCATGGAAATAATTATATACATCCCTACAAATCTAAGCCCCACCACAACTCTGATGTCCAAGAACCTGAGCTGAGGTAGGCCATGGGTCCACTACTGTTTTTCTAAAGTAACACAGCAATAACATGACTCCTAGATCAATGTCTTGTTCTTCCATTATCAGAGAAGCCACATCCTTCTAAGAGATGGGAACTAATGCAGATACCCACCAATGAAAAACGTCCAGAGTGAGTCCTTGGAACAGTGAATCCTTAATGGAATATCGGCATCAAACATTCACCATTTCCTGGTCACAGGAGACTCTAGGGAAAAGGAATTGAAGAGATTATAAGAACAAGAGGCCTTCCAGTCTGTGACTGAACACTGAGCAAGTCTTGGGCTTCAGCTCTGCACCCAATCCCACAAAACCCAGTGGAGGCGGGGCTCCCAGGAGCTCTCACCCCGGCAGTAACTTAGGTAAGGAGACAGCAACACCCGCACCAAACAGGGAGTAACTAGGACCCACTGGGACCCTGGAATTCACTCCTGGCTAGGGGCATTGGTTCCTTCAGGTCTGCACCTGAGCACCAAGCAGATCTTGGGCCTCAGCTCTAACCCCAGCAGTAACACCCCCCCCAGTAGTTCTGACACAACCAAGACAATAGGAAAGACAGGCTCCTGTCAGGGACAGTGCAGGCAGCACTAAGGACATCCAGATGACAAAAGGCAAGCACAAAAACATAAGCAACAGAAACCCAGGGTACGTGGCATCATCACATCCTACTACAAAGGGCTATACTCACCAAAACTGGAAAACCTGGATGAAATGGACAATTTCCTAGACAGATACCAGGTATCTAAGTTAAACCAGGAGCAGATAAACCATCTGAGTAGTCCAATAACCCCTAAGGAAATACCAGCAGTCCTTAAAAGTCTCCCCACTAAAAAAAGCCCAGAACACGATGGTTGTAGTGCTGAATTCTATCAGACCCTCAAGGAAGACCTAATACCAATTCTCTTCAAACTATTCCACAAAATAGAAACAGAAGGAACACTACCCAATTCGTTCCATGAAGCTACAATAACACTCATACCCAAACCCCACAAGGACCCGACAAAGAAAGAGAACTTCAGACCAATCTCTCTTATGAACATCGATGCAAAAATATTCAATAAAATTCTAGCAAACCGAATCCAAGACCACATGAAAACAGTCATCCATCATGATCAAGTAGGTTTTATACCAGGAATGCAGGGATGGTTCTATATTTGGAAATCCATCAATGTAATCCACTATATAAACAAACTCAAAGGAAAAAAAAACCACATGATCATCTCACTAGATGCTGAGAAAGCATTTGACAAAATTCAACATCCCTTCATGATAAAAGTCTTGGAAAGATCAGGAATTCAAGGCCCCTACCTAAACATGGTAAAAGCAATTCACAGCAAACCAGTAGCCAACATCAAGCTAAATGGAGAGAAACTTGAAGCAATCCCACTAAGATCAGGGACTAGACAAGGCTGCCCACTCTCCCCCTACCTATTCAATATGGTACTGGAAGTCCTAGCCAGAGCAATTAGACAACAAACAGAAGTCAAAGGGATACAAATAGGAAAGGAAGAAGTCAAAATATCACTATTTGCAGATGATATGATAGTATACTTAAGTGACCCCCAAACTTCCACCAGAGAACTCCTAAACCGGATAAACAACTTCAGCAAAGTGGCTGGTTATAAAATCAACTCAAACAAATCAGTAGCCTTCCTCTACATGAAAGATAAACAGACTGAAAAAGAAATTAGGGACATGACATCCTTCACAATAGTTGCAAATAATATAAAATACCTTGGTCTGGATCTAACCAAGCAAGTGAAAGACCTGTATGACAAGAACTTCAATTCTCTGAAGAAAGAAATCGAAGAAGATCTCAGGAGATGGAAAGATCTCCCATGCTCATGGATTGGCAGGATTAATATAATAAAAATGGTCATCTTGCCAAAACCAATCTACAGATTCAATGCAATCCCCATTAAAATCCCAACACAATTCTTCACAGTTAGAAAAGGAAATTCTGAAATTCATATGGAATAACAAAAAACCCAGGATGGTTAAAACTATTCTCAACAACAAAAGAACTACTGGAGGAATCACCATCCCTGACCTCAAGCTGTACTACAGAGCAATAGTGATAAAAACTACCTGGTATTGGTACAGAGACAGGCAGGAAGATCAATGGAATAGTATTGAAGACCCAGAAATGAACCCACACTCCTATGGTCACTTGATCTTTGACAAAGGAGCTAAAACTGTCCAGTGGAAAAAGGACAGCATTTTCAACAAATGGTGCTGGTTCAACTGGAGGACAACATGTACAAGAATGAAAATTGATCCATTCTCATCTCCTTGTACAAAGCTCAAGTCTAAGTGGACAAAGGACCTCCACATAAAACCAGATACACTGAAACAAATAGAAGAGAAGGTTGGAAGAACCTCGAATTCTTGTGCATAGGAGAAATGTTCCTGAATAGAACACCAATGGCTTATGCTCTTAGATCAAGAATTGACAAATGGGATTTCATAAAATTGCAATGTTTCTGTAAGGCAAAGGACACTGTCAATATGGCAGAATGGCAGCCAACAAATTCGGAAAAGATCTTAACCAATCCTACATCTGATAGAGGGCTAATATTCAGTATATACAAAGAACTCAAGAAATTAGACTTCAGACAACCAAATAACCCTGTCAAAAAACGGGGTATAGAGCTTAACAAAGAATTTTCAAGGGAGGAAACTCGAATGGCCGAGAAGCACCTAAAGAAATGTTCAGTATCCTTTGTCGTCAGGGAAATGCAAATCAAAACAACCCTGAGATTCCATCTCACACCAGTCAGAATGGCTAAGATTAAAAACTCAGGTGATAGTAGATGCTGGCGAGGGAGTGGAGAAAGAGGAACACTCCTCCATTGTTGGTGGGACTGCAAGATGGTGCAACCACTTTGGAAATCAGTGTGGCGGTTCCTCAGAAAATTGGACATAGCATTACCTGAGGATCCAGCTATACCACTCCTAGGCATATACCCAGAAGATGCTCGAACATATAACAAGGACATATGCTCAACTATGTTCATAGCAGCCTTATTTATAATAGCCAGGAGCTGGAAAGAACCCAGATGTCCTTCAACTGAGGAATGGATTCAAACAATGTGGTATATTTACACAATGGAGTATTACTCAGCTATTAAAACAATGAATTTGAGAGTTTCCTAGGTAAATGATGGAACTAGAAATTATCAACCTGAGTGAAGTAAGCGAATCACAAAAGAACACACATGGTATTCACTCACTGATTATTGGATATTAGCCCAGAACCTTGAAATGCCCAAGATTCAACTCACAGGCCACATGAAGCTCATAAAGATGGAAGACCAAGTCGGGGTGATTAGGTCCTTCTTAGAAGGAGCAACAAAATACTCAAGGGAGCAAATATGGAGACAAAGTGAGGGACAGAAACTGAAGGATGGGCTATCTGAAGACCTTTCCACCTGAGTATCTATCCCATGTGCAGTCACCAAAGGTAGATACTGATGTGGAAGTCAGGAAGTGCATGCTGATAAGAGCCTGATATGGATGTCTCCTCAGAGGTCTTCAAGAGTCTGACATATTCAGAGGCAGATGCTCACAACTAGCCATTGAACTGATAATGGGGTTCTCATTGGAGAAGTTAGAGTGAGAACTGAAGGAGCTGAAAGGGTTTGTGGCCCCATGGGGAGAGCAACAATAACAACCAACCACAGCTCCCAGGGTCTAAACCACCAGCCTGAGAGCACTTATGGAGGGATCCAGGGCTTCAGCTGAATATGTTAGAGTGGAGGGCCCTGCTGGGCATAGGTGGAAGAAGAGATCCTTGACCTCATGAAGGCTGGATGCCCCAGGAAGTGGGAATTTTGAGGGTGGGGAGATGGGAGTGGGGGGGTAGGTAGGGGTTACATCCACAGAGAAGAAGGAGGAGGGGTGAGGGGATTGGGGGTTCCTGGGTGGGGGGGGATGGGGTAAGGGAACAACATATGAAATGTAAATAAAACGTCCAATAAAAAAAAAGAAATGTTCCCCTTGCTTCACATCCTTGCTATCATGTGCTATCTCTTGATTCTTTGATCTTAGTCATTCTGACAGGTGTAAGATCGAACCTAGAAGTTGCTTTGATTTGCATTTCCTTGATAACTAAGGACTTTGAACATTTATTTAAGTGCTTCTCAGCCACTTGAGACTCCTCTGTTAAGAATTTTCTATTTACCTCTATGGCCCACGTTTTAATTGGGTTATTTGAGTTGGTTGATTTCTTAAGTTTTTGCATTCTTTGAAAATTCTTTGTAAATTTTGAATATTGGGCATTTGTCAAATTTAGGGTTGGTAAAGTTCCTTTCCAAATCTCAGAACTGCTGATACGTCCTATTGTCAGTATCCTTTGCCTTACAGAAGCTTTGCAGTTTCCCATTCATCAGTTGTTGATTTTCGAGTCTGACCCAATGGCATTCTGTTCAGGATATTGTCTCTTGCATTAATGCGGGCATTCAAGGATATTTCCAAATTTCTTCTCTGTGCGATTTAGTGTATCTAGTATTATGTTGAAGTTTTTGATCCACATGGACTTGAGTTTTGTGCAGGTTAATAAATATTAATCTATTTTCATTCTTCAATATGTTCAGAACTGAGATACAATCTTGGTAGATTGTTTTACCTTGATGAGTATGAAATGTCTAACTTTGTTTCTTTTCATTAATTTTTGCTGAAAGTATATTGTATTATATATTAGAACGGCTACTCCAGCTTGCTTCTTGGGTCCATTTGCTTGGAAAACTTTGTTCCAACCATTTCCTCTGAAATAATGTGTATCTTTATCTCTTAGGTGTTTTTCTTGTATGCAGCAGAATGATGGTTGATGTTTTCACATCCATTCTGTTAGCCTGTGGGTTTTATTGGGGAATTGAGTCCATTGATGTTGAGAGGCATTAATGCTCAACGTTTCTTAGTTCATGTTATTTTGATCTTGGAGGTGGTACTGTGTGTTAGATTCTGTGTTTTGTTGTTGCTGTTGTTGTTGGTGTTTTTTTTTTTGGTTTTGTTTTGTTGCATGATGTTTAATTTCTTGTGTTTGCTTGGATGTAGTTATGCTTCTTGGGTTGGTGTTTTTCTTCTAATATTTTCTGTGTGGCTGGATTTGTGGATAGATATTGTCTGAATTTGGATTTGCCTTGAAATATCTTATTTTCTCCATCTATCATGATTTAGACTTTTGCTTGTGTTTTTAGTCTATGTTGTCATGTGTGATTTTTTTAGAGTTTGCAAGATATCTGCCCCAGCCCCTACCTGTTAGAGTCTCTGTTGAGAAATCATGTATAATTCTGATAGGTCTACATTCATATGTTACCTGACATGTTTCCCTTGCTGCTTTTAATACTCTTTCTTAATTCTGTATATTTATGTTTTGATTAATATTTGTCCAGTGGATTTTCTTTTCCTGTTCAGTCTAATTGATGTAGTTTTTTTGTTTTGTTATATTTTTTATTGGGTATTTTATTTATTTACATTTCAGATGTCATCCCCCTTTCCCATTTCCCATCCCCAGAAACCCCCTAATCCCATCCCCCCTCCTGCTTTTTACTTCTATTCCATGTTAAATTACGTGCAAGTATTAAGGTCAGTTCTAGGTTGAGGACCTAGGAATACAGTAGATGCAAATAGTCAAGGCTAATTGATGTTCTATAAGCTTGTTGTGTGTTTATAGGCACATGTTATGGTCTTGGTTTTTGGTAGAAGCACTGGCTGGAAGTAGCCCAGAGACTCTGCAAGGGACGGGCATTTATTCTTCCATGCTCCCAGAATCCAGGCTCCTAAAACATGTCATGGAACTCCATTGACCTGCACTGTTCAGTCAAGTAGGGCAATGCAGCCCCTCCCAAAGAGCACAGTTAGAGGGCATGACTACAGGCCTCAGGCTCTAGAAAGATTTACATACTAATGAGATACCTGAAGGCCAGAGGGTGGAGCCAATTATGTATTATTCCCCAGACCCTTTCTCCTTCTCCCTTCCTATTTAATTCAGGTCTGCCCTGAGTTTCTCAGGGGTACATCCAGATCCATCTACCATCTGCCATGAAAACAAACCCTTTTGGAACCATGGACTTTCTCGTGTCTTTGGGGCCCACCATGGGAAAACGTGGAGAAGGCCTTTAATGCTGAGCCTCTACAGCTGCAGCACCTAACTACTTCCTGCCTGGAGGACCTCTCAGCATCCCAGCCACAGAGATCCACATGCTGGGCCACTGGAGTCTGCTAAGCAAGCACAGTAACCGAATCTCTCCCATGGGATGCAGCCAGGGCCTCTTTCTTCTCTCCCCTCCTCATTTCTCTCAGCTGTGGGCCGGCTGGTTTTGTTCACCCACATGTCCCCAGTCTCGGTCCTTCTGAGGTCTCTCAGTGGCATCTGAGAGCCCGAGGGCTTGAGACCAGTTGGTCCCCAGCCACCTCCTGGCCTGGGGATCTCCAATCCAAGAGCTCTGTGCCCCCACGGAACTTCAGACTGAGTGAGAACTTCCCCCACCAGGGTGAGGGGGGCCATAGCGCCCAACCAGTGCCATGTGAGGAGTGAACTCAGTCAAGATTTCCGTGCTCCAGTCTCTTTGGAGCTGGTGAATCAGAACAGCCCAACAAGATTCAAGAACCCACGCCCATGCATGAGCTAATCATTCCTGCAGACATATCTTTCTTTATGTTGGGAAATTTTTCTTCTTTGATATTATTGAGAAATTTTCTGGACATTTGCACTGGGATTCTTCACCTTCTTCTATTCCTATTATTCTTGAATTAGATCTTTTCATTATATCCCAGATTTCCTGAATGTTTTGTGTCAGGAACTCTTTAGATTTAACATTT
The DNA here is from genome assembly GCF_004785775.1 of Grammomys surdaster. Taxonomy (NCBI): domain Eukaryota; kingdom Metazoa; phylum Chordata; class Mammalia; order Rodentia; family Muridae; genus Grammomys; species Grammomys surdaster. Next base: position 1,208,740 of record NW_021604693.1, on the reverse strand, counting down.
TCTTTGAATGATGCATCAGTTTCTTCTATTATATCTTCTATGCCTGAGATTCTATCTTTCATCTCCTACCTTCTGATTGTAATACTTGCATCTGTTGTTCCTGTTCTTTTCCCTAGGTTTTCCATCTCTAGAATTTCCTTGGTTAGTATTTTCTTTGTTGCTCCTATTTCCACTTTCAGGCCTTGTACAGTTTTATTTATTTCCTTCACCTGTTTATTTTTTGTTTCCTCTTTAAAGACCTCTATTTGATTGTATTTTCCTATATTTCTTTAAGTGATTTATTCATTTTATCTTAAAAGGCCTCTCTAATCTTTATAGGATTTGATTTAAGGTCATTTTCTGAAAGTGGAAATAGGAGCAACAAAGAAAATACTAACTGAGGAAATTCTAGAGATGGAAAACCTAGGGAAAAGAACAGGAACAACAGATGCAAGTATTACAATCAGAAGGTAGGAGATGAAAGATAGAATCTCAGGCATAGAAGATATAATAGAAGAAACTGATGCATCATTCAAAGAAAATGTTAAATCTAACATTGTCTTGTTTCAGTTGTGGTAAGATATCCAGGGCTTGGTGTAGTGCGGCACCTGTGCATTGGAGGTATCATATTGCCCTTGCTTTTGCTGATTGTGTTTTTTCCAGAGTGTTTAGCCATTTGGATGGTTTTTGGTCCATGAATGTTTGTGCTATAGTAGGTATTGGGGGGGGGTGATCCTCGATGGAGCTGGTATTGCATGCCTCTGATGTCTATCCTTGGGGTGTATGATTCTGGACATGCAGGTCTGAATGGTTCAGGAACCTCAGCTCTGATGAATCTGATATATTGGTGGCAGGAGAATGGCTGTCATCTCAGGATGACAGCCTGCTCAGGGCAGCTTGTCTTGACCCAAAGTGCTCAGAGAGCATGGAAGGTAGGTGGGGGAAGGAAAACTTACCTGTATGGTTCAAGAGTCTTATGGATGTGGAACAAAGGCAGCAGGAGAATGAAGGTCTCCCTGGGATCACAGGATGCTCAGGGTACCTTGTTTGGTCCAGAGGGCTCAGCCAGCAGGGAAGATGGGTGGGGGGATGATAGCTTTTTTTTGTATGGCTTGGGAGTCCGATTGAGGTGGAGAGGCACCAGAAGAATTAAGTATTCACTTTTTACTTTGACACAACATGTTAGTGTTTTCTGCTGTATATATTGTAGAACACAGCTGCACTGAGAGGGTCATGCTGTCACCTGCAAATATCACAGGGCTAGGTAGGAAAGATAGGCTTGGTTTATTGGAGTAATAGATTTCTAGAAGAGAACGAGACAGCTTGTTAAATATGCTCATACAGCCAAAATAATATCAATGACTAGCCTGTGGGAAGGAAATAACTTTAAGACACTCAGACATTCAAACTAAAATACTGACAATCTCCTCATCTGTCCCCACCAGCTCCAGGTGCTCATTGTATCCTGCTTATCCAGCCTTGATCTGATATATTCATTGGTATGAGCTTGTGTAGTTCTGGTCAATATTAAGATCGAGAATTCAGCCTCGCTCATTGGTTCAAGTGGAATCTGTTTACACTATTGTTATGGGCTTCTCTCTTTGTAGATCTGGTATTTGTTTAGTTCTGAGGTCTTCTTTCACTAGAGTGTCACCTCTGTCTGCTTGGTGACCACAAATTCCAGCCATGTTTTGATACTGTACTAAGGGAGAATCCATCCAAGAAAATGAGAATCCATAATCCAGGACATCCATAAGCAGAGTGTAAGCATGAATATCAAGATAGTACAGCACACACATGTTTTCCAACCTTGTTGCCCAGGTATGGCTTGGGTATGATGAGATGAGCAAGTCAGGACAACTACAGACAGTCAACTTCCAGTACTAGGTCTTAAATATAAGAATCTATTCTGGAAGTGAGTTCACTGTGAGAAATTTGACCCTGAAGCTTGATCAGGTCTTTCTCTCTACAAAAACCTCCTGAGACACTGGGCTTTCATGAAGAGTGATTGTTCAGCTGTGAGGTAGGTTAATCTCTAACCACAGAATTCTCTTTCTCTCTTGATATCTCACACAGACAGAGCAGGGCTGTGGAGATAAAAGTCATATAATCTCCTCTAGAGAGTATAACTGTTCTTTGAACCAGAGCCTGTCTAGAGGTACAGGAAACAGAGTTTGGACATTTGAAGCTAATCTTCAGGAAACTCACAGGAAGAGGACCTGCTCTACTCAGGCACCAGGCTTCACCTTCCTCAATTTTGTGGCTAGACCATTAGTAAACTAACTGCAGTTAATTTTTAAACAGATGGGGTTTACACAACCCTATGATTGTCTATCTCATTTGTCCACATCACACTCAGGTCCAGGTAGTAGCAAACACACATGAGTATTTCAAAGAACAAATAAAAATTTAAATGTGGATTTTGGTTTAGTTTATTTATTTATTTATTTGTTTGGTTTTTCAAGACACATTTCTTGGCTGTCCTACAATTCATTCTGTAGACATGGTTTGCCTCAAACTTAAAAACTGATGAGCCTAGACCATCCTATGGATCTTTTTCATATTTTTAAAATGGGATATATCCTCCTTTTCAAATTTTTATTGGTTATTTTACTTGTTTACATTTCAAATGTTGTCTGCCTTCCTGGTTTCCCTTTGACAAATGGCCCATCCCATCCCTTTTTCCCTTTGCTTCTATGGGGGTGTTCTCTCAATGCTCCCCTTTTCCGCCTTACCATTCTATCATCCTCTTATTCTCTGGTAACAAGCCAGTACAGGATCAAGCACCTCCCCTATCAGTGATGCCAGATAAGGCAATTCTCTGCTACATATGTAGCTGGGGACATGACTCCCTCCATGTACTCTTTAATTAGTGGTTTAGTCCCTGGGAGCTCTGGGTGAGCAGCTGAGTTGATATTTTTATTCTTCCTACAGGGTTGCAGTCCCCTTAAGCTCATTCAGTTCTTCCCCTAACTCTTCCATAGGGGTCACTGTATTCTGATGACTTAGCCTGGGTCCTTTAGGAACATTGATATTACCCTGCATTTTGCTGGCTTACGTTTGAGAAGGAGAATTCAGCCTTGTTTGCTGGCTTCTGTTGGTTCTTTGTGACTCATATATATAGGTATTCATTTTTATAGAGAATGTACCCTTTGGCTCCAATGGTCTCCTCACACAAGGTCATGTTAGTCCCCATTGAGACCAGAGAATCTGGCTGTATTCTGAGGAGTGGCTTAGAGAGGGCCCCTGCAAGTAACAGAGCAGCTAAGACTCAGGACACCCATCCTCAGATTGCAGTCCTTAACCCCATGACCCTCCAGCTACCCCCAGCAATAACACATGTGGTGATTTCCACCATCACTGTCCACACATGTCTCCTGGATATGAGGGTAAAAACATTTCAGGAGATCTGCAAAGACATTCACCTGTCATCACTGCCATCCAGAGGCTCAGAGTCAGTCCTGGAAAAAGAGTTCTTTGTAAGAGATTTGTTCCTAAGGCTGAACAAGTCCTCCCCTCTGCAGAACTGCCTAAGACTCTGGCAGTTTTATGATGGGTGAGAGCTGAGTAAAGGCTAGAATTATTTTTAGACATCAGTGTCCCCTCCCCCTCTTCACATCTCACCTAGACAGAGCAGGGCTGTGAAGGTGAAGGTCATGGCATCTCCTCTCAGAAGCTGCAACTGTGCTTGAGGGCAGAGCTCCAGAGCTTTTCTGAAGGGACTGGGAACAGAGTGTAGAACTGGAGGCAGTACTGTTGTTATGACATGGTCATATTTCCGCAGCCCCACAGGAAGTGACAATTCTCTCCTCAGACACCATGCTCTGACTTCCTCAATTCTGTGACTAGGCCAGGCAGTAGAACCTCTGCAATCAGGTCTTAAACAGATGACATTTCTGCAGCCTACCAGTGTCTTCCACACCTGTGCTCATCACTGTCAGAGCCATGTTGTAGCAGACATTAGTGAACACATCACACAACAATGCAAATTTAAGGGTGGTTTTGCTTTGTTCCTTTTCCCATTTTTAAATGAAATATTTCCTTCTTTTCAACATTTTTGATGTTTCTGAGAAGGGTCCTGCTGTTTATATCTGCTTGGAGTGAGACTTACAGCCTTTTCTTAATAGTCTCAAGTGATGTATTACCATTGGGCACTATAATTTCTGTTTTTTTTCCATGTTTGTATTTTCCTTTGTAGTTTTAGGGATGCATATTTCCATTCATATTTTTTAGTGCTAGTTTTTATTGTATATGTACATGCTTGTGTTTTAAAGCACATGTGTGGATGTCAGATTATAACTTCAGCAATAAATTTTCCTTGCACAATGTGGATCCTGTCAATCAGAGTCAGGTTTTAAATTGGCACTTATACACTGAACCATCTCACTGTCCCAACACTTACCATCACTGTTTTCCTAAGTCCTTCTGCTTAGTCAACAAATTATGTGGTCATCGAGATACTGGTCCTAATAGGTCTCTAGGTTTATTTGAGTTTCTTGGGATACAGGTTGTTGGTGCATGAATTTGGCCATGATTCCTGCTGAAGTTCAACACACAGTGGTGCAGGCATGGGCAACATTTGTAAGCATCACTGTATCATTGTGTTGCAGTTGTAAACTTGATAAACTAGCAATGGGGTTGGTGGAGGATGGCAGCACACAGGCCCAGCACCAAGTGCAGGGTGGATCTTTCTGGATGTTGTAGTCAGCCAGGGTTCTGTATCCTTCCATCTGCTGGTGGGAAATCTCAGCAGCTGCTGCAGTTTAGATGACATGACTTCTTGGTCATGGATCTCAGTTTTGACATCGTCAGTTGTGTTTCTAAATTCAAGATCCAAAATGAAGGACTTGCCCTTCAGTACCTTGCCAAATATTGATATGTTCATGTCTACATGGTGGCACAGTTCAAGAGAAAGACTCAGTATAATTATATTTTTTCTGTTCAATTTTTTGTATTAGGGATTGATGGAACAGCCTCCAATGTTTTCAGTACGTACTCTACCAGTGAGCTACATGACAATTTTACTCTGTAGTTTTCAATGTTTAGTGTTTTGAATTTTCTATGTTATTTTTTTCCTATGCTATGGGCTTAGTTATTGAGACAGTCCCTGTATATGTAGTCCTGGTTTTCCTGGACCTGGTTATGTAGACCAATCTAAACTGTACCTCATAGATTTCTCGTCCATGTGCTTCCCAAGTGCAGGGATTGCAGATGTGGGCCACCACACATAGTGTGGTGTTTATAATTTTAAGTCTCTAAAAATTTCATTCCTGTGTATATTGTGTGTTAATTGAGTCTTTATCTCTTCATCTTCTCTTTCTTTTCCCCTGTCCATCTGTTTACCCTTCTTACTAACATGAATTTCCCCTGAATTTATGGTTGGTGGAAATGTGCTATTTAATCCCATGAGACTTCTCATTTTTCCCTTTCATTTAATACATTTGTTTATTGGTTTTGTGTGTGTGTGTGTGTGTGTGTGTGTGTGTGTGTGTGTGTGACTGAGGTGGTCTTTCTTGATGTGAGCTCATCTTAACCCAGAGAACTGTTCTGTGACCTGCAGTGGCCTGTCCTGGACAGTGGTATGGGTGTTTTGTGGGTTTGAAACTTTTTATAGAATGGTGCATTTGGTCTGACGTCATGCTTGTTGTGTTTGCTGATGCCTTATTGATATTCAGCCTAGATCTTCTGTCCAATGTCAAAATGATTAAGTGGTCTGAATTATCTTGTGGTCTGTCTCTTCCTGAGTGCCTTACTGGGCATGTTTTGTGTGGGTAATTCTGTCTTAGGGATTTAATTTTAGATCTATTTAATTTACAAGTATGAGTATTTTGCCTCCATGTGTGTGTGCTTGTGTGTGTGTGCATATAACATGTGTGCCTTGTGTATGTTGTATTTAGAAGAGAACACAGGATTTTCTGGGACTGAAGTTACCATTGGTTGTGAATCATAATACAGGTGCTTGGACTTGATCTCATGCCCCCTGCAAAAGCAATCAGTGCTCTTAACCATTGGATGATCTCTCTATCTCTGAGTAAATCTTCATGACATTATCTTTTGCCAATTTCCTGATTTTTTTTGTCCTCAGGTAGTCATTTTTCTTCTGGTATAACAAGTGCATTACTCCAAGTCTCCTTGAAATTTAAGTTTATATCTGGTATCAATCTTTACTAGAATACCAACTCTTTCCTTCTTCTTCATTTTTAGAAATCAGTTGTTTAAAATATTAAGCCATGCATTTCGATTTAACTCTTTCTCAAACTCTTTTACACACCTAATTATCTGTCCTTTCCTTCTTCTATCCAGTGCAGTTTGTTCTATCTTTATATAATTAGCCAAACCCTTAATGAAAACCAAGTCTTTCTCTTTTCTAGGAGCCCTTAGTTTCCAATAGCTCATAAAGTACATGTGAGATCATTCATTTTCTATCCCATGCTTGGTTTAGTGTGTATTTGGCTTCTATGGGGCTTTAGATACTGTCAGAACACTGTGAGCTCATCTGTGAAAATGTGCAGCTGTGTTCAGAGAAGAGTCTTCTTGTAGTCATCCATCATCTCTGGGTCTAAGATTTTTCAGCCTCCATTTTTGTAATGATCCCAAGTTAAGAATGTGTTCTCTAAAGAAAATCTTCTAACTCAGCATCATGTTGAAGGATGGGCCCAGGGCTAAAAAAGTCACTTAGTATTTTCCCCTTTTGTTCCTGAACCTAGAAAACATCTATGTTAGTTTATTGTGTGGCTGTCTATATATGTTATATATTAAACGAAAAAAGTGATAAATTGGTAACATTCTTGTTTGGTTTCTTCAGAGGCCTGAGTTTGATCTCCAGCTCTACATAAATCTGATGTGGTGGCTCATACCTGAGATTTCATTTCCCACCTGTGGGATTCAGGAGGTTTAGAGTTTTAGGTAGTTATGCAGTGCACTTGAGTCAGCTCAGGATGTATCAGGCCATTTCCCATAAAACCCAGAAAAGTTCCCTAGAGTATGTGATGGACAGTATTTACTACAGTTTATGCCTGTGTTTTGTCTTTAAAAATTAATGATCAATATATTTACTATAAAGATCCCAGACTGGAGGTATATGCAAGTTTTTTTAAATATCCTTTTCTAAGGGGCAGTTTTTGTCCGAGTCCCCACACCTCCATCTCATGAACTCTGTGAACTGATATGCCCCATATGTCACATGGCTATGGTGTCTCTTTTCTGGACAGGTTTTCCTGACCTGATAATAAGTGATAGGTCGTGTCATGTGAACTGGTAAGACTTGCATTCAGTGCTGTGAGCTCAGTCTCACTATCCTCCCCACAGTAATGATTCTCAAAAGGAAAATGTGCTGCCCTCTCCTGGTTAGATAGTCTCAATCACTTTTCTGTGATGCAGAGAGCTGGAAGAGACATCACACTTGTTGGTGGATATGAACTCCTTAAGATATTGTGTCATGCTTTTACTCAAACATTGCCCAATGAACTCCTATGTTTGTCACCCCATATACACCATAATCTTTGAGCATGTAATGAGATAAACTCTACTGGGTTAGACTTACATAGACCCACCCATATACTCCACTTTCTCAGGTCTCCAGGTAGTTCCCATGATGCCCCTCATTGATTTCAGTTCTCACCTTCTGTCCTCTCCCACCTCCCTCTCCCAATACCTCATTGCCATTTCCATTCTTCTCCTTATCTTTTCTCCATCCACCTCTAATGGATACTTAGTTCCCCTTCTGAGTGAGATTTTAACATCCTCTCTTGGGATCTCCTTATTTCCCAGTTTCTTTGGGTCTGTGGATTGTAGTGTGTTCTCTGGTTTTTATATCTAATGTTCACTTATAACTGAGTACATACCACATGTGTCTTTCTGGTTCTTGTTTTCTTTACTCAGGATGATATTCTCAAGTTCCACCCACTTGCTTGCAATATTCATAATGGTTCTGTTTTCAATATCTGAAAAGTATTCCATTGTATAGATGTACTATTCTTCAAATTTATTCTTCAGATGAGGTACATCTGACACACCTACTCCTAGAGGACCACATCTTCTAATAGTGCTACTCCCTGGGCTGAGCACATACAAACCATCACACGGAGGAAATTACAAAATAACCCGATCTAACTACAAAAACTTTTATTTAAAAAAAATCCCTGTAAAATCTAGATGAAATGGATGACTTTTTAGAGAGATATCACACACCAAGGTTAAATAAAAAGCAGATAAACTATTCAAACAGTCCCATATCCCATAAGGAGATACAAGAAATCATGAAAAACCTCCCAAAGGGGGGGGGACCCAGAGCCAGGTAGCTTTCCTAGAGAATTCTACCAGGTCTTCAAAGAAGAGCTAATATCAACACTCCTCAAACTATTCCATACAATAAAAACAGACAGAACATTACCTAATTCATTCTGTTAAGCCACAGTTACTCTGATACCTAAACCACACAAAGACTCAGCAAAGTAAGAGAACTTCAAACCAATTTTGTGTTTGAATACTGGTGCAAAAATACTTAATAAAAGTATGGCAAACCCACTAGTCAGTCCCAGATGCCATGGAAGCAAGTGGTTCCTAGGACACAAGGGAGATGACATTAGCTGAAATACCCAACAAAAGGGAGATAGAACCTGTAGAGCATGCATCTAGTAGATATGCACAGCCCCCAGTTGAGGAATGGGGCCACCCACCTACCTCTAAAATTTAAATCCAGAATTGTTCCTGTTTAAAGGAAACATTGGGACAAAAAATGGAGCAGAAATGGAAGCAAATGCCATTGAGAGACTGGCCCACCTAGGGATCAATCCCATCTGCAGATATCAAATCCTGATACTATTGCTGATGACAAGAAGTGCCTGCTGATAGGAGCCTGTCATAGGTGTCCCCTGAGAGGGTCTGCCAGCACCTGACTAATACAGATGCAGATACTCTCAGCCAACCATAAGACTGAACCCAGGGATCCCAGTGGAAGAGTTAGGGGAAGAAATGAAGGAGATGAAGGGGATTGCAATACCATAGATAGAACAACAATATCAACTAACCAGATCCCTTCCCCCAGAGCTCCCAGGGACTGAACCACTAATCAAAGAGTATATATGAGAGGAGCCATGGTTGCAACTACATATGTAGTAGCAAACTGCCTTATCTGGCAACAATGGAAGGGGTGGCCCTTGGCCCTGTAGAAGTAGTATAGGGTGATGGTAGAAGGGTGAGGCCTGAGTGGGTGGGTGGAGGAGCACTCTCATAGAGGCAAAGCTTTGGGGAGATGGGATAGGTGTTTGTGAAGTGGAGACCATAAAGGATGACAACATTTGAAATGTAAGTAAATAAAATAATCAATTAAATTATTCTGGCAAGCTGAATCCAGGAACACATCTAAACCATTGTTCACCACAATCAAGTAGGCTTCATCCCAGGAATGCAGGGATGGTTCAATATATGAAAATCCATTAATGTGCCTTTCTGCTGTGGCAGACTTTTAGCTGGTATGCTCCTGTGAAGACACCATATCCTGACCCATCTGGAGGGACCACTGCACTCAGAGAAGTTGAGAATCTGTTGCATTCAGAGCAGTAGAGGAATATGGATTCTTAGGAGCTCTAACACACCCAGGATCATAGGATTTCAGGATCCCAGAGGCAGCCTGAATCCCAGGAGCTCTTCCACCCAGGATCTCAGTATCCTAGGATCACAGAAACAACAGGACTCTGAAGAGTTCTGACACATACAAGATAACAGGACAGACAAGCACCAGTCAGAGACAGTGAGTGCAGGTAGTATTAGAGATAAACAGATGGCAAAAGGCAAGCACAAGAATGTAAGCAACAGAAACCAAAGTTACCTGGCCGCATCAGAACACAGTGCTCCCAACGTAGCAAGTCCTAGACACCCCATCACAATGGAAAAGCAAGATTCAGATTTAAAATCACTACTCATGATGATGTTAGAGGACTTTAAGAAGGACATAAGTAACTCCCTTAAAGAAATACAGGAGAACACACGTAAACAGGTAGAAACCCTTAAAGAGGAAACATAAAAATCCCTTAAGAATTGCAAGAAAATACAACCAAACAGGTGAAGTGATTAAACAAAATCATTGAGGATCTAAAAATGGAAGTAGAAACAATACAGAAATCTCAAAGTGAGACTACCCTGGAGATAGAAAATCTAGGAAAGAGATCAGGAGTTATAGACGTAAGCATCACCAACAGAAAAGAGACAGAAGAGAGAATCTCATGTGCAGAAGATACCATGGAAAACATTGACACAACTGTCAAAAAAATGCAAAATGCAAAAAGCTCTTAACCAAAACCATCCAGGAAATCCAGAACACAATGAGAAGACCAAACCTAAACATAATAGGTATAGATGAGAGTGACGATTCCATACTTAAAGGACCAATAAATATCTTCAACAAAATCATAAATGGAAAATCCCTAACCTAAAGAAAGAGATGCCCATGAACATACAAGAAGCTTAGAGAACTCTAAATAGACTAGATCAGAAAACAAATTCCTCCTGTGACATAATAATCAAAACATCAAATGGTCAAAACAAAGAAAAAATATTAAAAGCAGTAAGGGAAAAAGGTCAAGTAATATATAAAGACAGATAAGAATTATGTGAGACTTTTCAACAGAGACTATAAAAGCCAGAAGATCCTGGACTGATATCATATAGACCCTAAGAGAACAAAATCACTAGCCCAGATGATTTTACCCAGCAAAACTCTCAATCACTATAGATGGAGAAACCAGATAATCCAAAACCAAATTCACACAATACCTTTCCACAAATCCATCCCTATGAAAGATAATAGTTGGAAAACTCCAACACAAAGTGGGAAACTACAACCTAGAAAAAGTAAGTAAGTTATCTTCAAACAAACCCAAAAGAAAATAGCTACAAAAACATAATTCCACCTCTAATAACAAAAATAACAGGAAGCCACAATAATTTTTTAAATATCTCTTAACATCAACGGACTCAATTCCCCAATAAAAAGATGCACACTAACAGACTGAATACATAAGTAGGACCCAGACTTCTGCTGCATACAAGAAACACACCTCAGTGACAAAGACAGACACTGCCTCAGAGTAAAAGGCTAGAAAATATTTTTCCAAGCAAATGGTCCCAAGAAACAAGCTGAAGTAGTCATTCTAATATCGAATAAAAACCGCTTTCAACCAAAAGTTATCACGAAAGATAAGGAAAAAGACTTCCTACTCTTCAAAGGAAAAAAAATCTATGAAGGTGAATTCTCAATTCTGAATATCTATGTTACAAATGCAAGGGCACCCACATTCATAAAAGAAGCCTTATTAAAGTTAAAAGCATACAGTGCACCTCATACAATAGTAGTGGGAGACTTCAACACACCACTCTCAGCAATAGACAGATCAAGGAAACAGAAACTAAACAGAGACACAGTGAAACTAACAGAAGTTATGAACCAAATGTATTTAAAAGGTATCTATAGATCATTTCATCCTAAAACAAAAAAAATATACCTTTTTCTCAGTACCTCATGGTACCTTCTCCAAAACAGACCACATAATTGGTCACAAAGCAGGCCTGAACAGATATAAAAACATTGAAATAATCCCTTGCATACTATCAGATCACTACAGACTAAGGCTGGTCTTCAATAATAACCAAAACAATGGAAATCCCACATACACTTGGAAACTGAACAACACTCTACTCAATGATAACTTGGTCAAAGAAGAAACAAACAAAGTAATTAAAGACATTTTAGAATTTAATGAAAATAAAGGCTCTTCATACCAAAACTTATTAGACACAATGAAAGCAGTGCTAAGAGGAATATTCATAGCTCTAAGTCCCTACAAAAAGAAACTGGAGAGAGCATACACTAGCAACTTGACAGCACACCTGAAAGCTCTAGAACAAAAAGAAGCAAATATACCCAAGAGGATTAGACATTCAAAATAATAAAACTCAGGGCTGAAGTCAACTACGTAGAATCAAAAATATCTATACAAAGTATTAACAAAACCAAGAGCTGGTTCTTTGAGAAAATCAACAAGATAGATGAACTCTTAGCAAGACTAACAAGAGGGCACAGAGTCAGTATCCAAATTAATAAAATCAGAACTGAAAAGGGAGACATAACAACAGAAACTGAGGAAATTTAAAAACTTGTCAGATCATAATACAAAAACCCACACTCAACAAAACTGGAAAATCTGGATGAAATGGACAATTTTCTAGACAGATACAGGGTACCAAAGTTAAATCAGGAGCAGATAAACCATCTAAACAGTCCCATAACCCCTAAAGAAATATCAGAAGTCATTAAAAGTCTCCCCACCAAAAAATGCCCAGGACCAGATGGTTTTAGTGTAGAATTCTATCAGACCTTTAAGGGAGACCTAATACCAATTCTCTTAAAACTATTCCACAAAATAGAAAACAGAAGGAATACTACACAATTCTTTCTATAAAGCCACAATTACACTCATACCTAAACCACACAAAGTCACAACAATGAGCTTCAGACCAATCTACCTTATGAATATTGATGCAGAAATACTCAATAAAATTCTAGCAAACTGAATCCAAGAGCATAACAAAACAATCATCCATCATGATCAAGTAGGCTTTATCCCAGGAATGCAGGAATTGTTCAATATTGTGGGTCCCTTTTCCCGAGGGTGTCCCTCAAAGATCTCTGGCCTGGCCAGGTGCAAGGGTCCAGGCCAAGGGGATAGAGTGTGAGCAGGGAGGGGGAATTGCCTCTGCTGTCTCTGCTCCTGCCTCGACCTGTGTCTCTGCTGTTGCTACCCAGTTACTCCCAGGTGCTTCACCTGTCTCTCTGTGCTGAGCAGGAGGGGAGGGTCCTGAAGGCACTTCCAGAGAGCAGATCTCTTCCCAAGTGTTACAGCTCTTGTGACAGGAACTCTCGAAAGAATCATCTCTGGGATGACTCTCACACACATCTACTTCTCCTGAATAGGATCCTTATATACAGTTTTGGGGTGGGTTAGGGTCTGGCAGCAGATAACCCCTATTGGCTTGGTCTGAGAAATGGAGATACTTCATTTGCATGTGGGAGAGCCTGAGGCACTATTCCTATGTGACTGATGGCCATAGACCTCTCTGTGGGATGGGTTGTGGGGGGTCTCAAGCTAAGTGAGAGTAACCAGGGCCCAGGGGCAGAGCCAAACACCTTCCATCCCATTAGGGTCCAGAGTTTTAGGCCTCTGCTCGGCCCAGCTGCCTCTCATATCCCACTGCGCCACACAATATATGGAAATCCATCAATGTAATCCACTATATAAACAAACTCAAAGAAAAAAAACACATGATCATCTTACTAGATGCTGAGAAAGCATTTGACAAAATTCTACATCCCTTTATGGTAAAAGTCCTGGAAGGATCAGGAATTCAAGGCCCATACCTAAACATATTAAAAGCAATATACGGCAAGCCTATAGTGAACATCAAGCTAAATGGAGAGAAACTTGAATCAATCCCACTAAAATCAGAGACTAGACAAGGTTACCGACTCTCTCCCTACCTATTCAATATAGTACTGGAAGTTCTAGCCAGAGCAATTAGACAACAAAAGGAAGTCAAAGAAAAACAAATAGAAAAGGAAGAAGTCAAAATATCACTATTTGCAGATGATATGATAGTATACTTGGCCATCTTGCCAAAAGCAATCTATAGATTCAATGAAATCCCCATGACTCTTTTACCTCCCATGGCTCTGGTACTATATTGAGGGTCCTCCCACCTCCCCACACCAGAGGTTGTATAATTACATTAATTATGCTTGCCATCAGGGCTTCTCTCCTGTCTCTGTGCCCCCATACTTGATCATGTTCTTCTTCCCTTTATCCCCTCTTCCACCCTGGTACCTTTCTCCTTCTGCCTTCCATGATGGTTTTCTTCTCCCTTCCAAGTGGGATTGAAGCATCATCACCTGGGCCCTTCGGGTTGTTAATCTTGAGTTCTGTGGATTGTATCCTAGGTATTCTGTATTTTTTCTCTAATATCCACTTATCACTGAGTACATACCATTCATGTCCTTTTGCATCTGATTACCTCATTCAGGATGATATTTTTTAGTTCCATCCATTTTCCTAAAAAATTTATGATGTCCTTGTTGGTAATAGCATAATAGTATTCCATTGTGTACATGATCCACTTTTTTTTTATGTATCCATTCTTCAATTGTGGGACATCTTGGTTGTTTTCAGCTTCTGACTCTTCCAGATAAGGCCGTTATCTGGAAGATACTGGCCGCTAGTGGAGTACTTTCCCCTGTAGTATTGTGAGACATCTTTTGGTTATATGCCTGAGAGTTGGATACTTCGTTTTTCAGGTAGATATCCAATTTTCTGAGGAACCTCCAGGTTGATTTCCATGGTGGTTTTACCAGTTTGTAATCCCACTAGCAATGAAGGGTTGTTCTTATTTTTACACATAAGTATGCTAAACATTGTTCTCTTCCTGGCTATTTGAGATTCTTCTGTTGAGAATTCTCTGGGTTATTTGTTTTTTGGAATCTAATTTCTTGAGTTTTTCATATTTTTCTTTATTTTTTTTGGATATTAGCCCTCTATCAGACGTAGGGTTAGTGAAGATCATTCCCCAATCTGTAGGTTGCTGTTTTTTCCTATTAACAGTGCCATTTGCCTTACAGAAACTTTTTAGTTTAAAGAGGTTCCATTAGTCAATTGTTGATCTTAGAGTCTGAGACTTTGGTGTTTTCTTCAGGAAATTTTCTCCTTTGGCAATGGGTTTGAGGCTATTTTCCACCTTCTTTTCTACTAGAGTCTGGTTTTCTGTTGAAGTCCTTAATCTACTTAGGCTTGATTTTTTGTACAAGTTGTTCAAAATGAATCAATTTGCATTCTTCTACATGCAGACAGCCAGTTAGTCCAGCACCATTTGTTGAAGATGATTTCTTTTTGACTGCATGGTTTTGGCTTTTTTATTTTTTTGATCAAAGAGTTAGTTTCTGTAGGTGTATGATTTTTTTTTCTGGGTCTTTGAGTCTATTTCATTGATCAACCTATCTGTCTCTGTACCAATTCTATGCAATATTTTAATATGATTGCTCTATAATACATCTCAAGTTCAAGGATGGTGATTCCTCCAGATGTTCATTTATTGTGTATAATTGTTTTGCCTATCCTTGTTTTTTTTTGTTTTTCCATATGGGAATTGAATAACTCTCTACAAAATGATCACAGAGAAAATAATGAAAGAAATTAAATTCTGTCTAGAATTCATTGAAAATATAGGCAACACATATCCAAATTTATGTGATACAATGAAAGCAGTGCTAAGAGGAAAGTTCATAGCATAAGTGCCTCAATAAAAGCAATTAGAACGTTCTCATATCACCAATTTCAAAGTATGTTGAAACTCAGGAAAAAAAGAAGCAAGGACAGCAAAGAGTATTAGAAGGAAAGAAACATTCATAACCAGAGCTGAAATTATCAGTTAGAAACAAAGAAACCAATTCAAAGAATTATTAAAACAAAGAGGTGGTTCTTAATAAAATAAACAAGATAAACAAACCATTAGCCAAACTAATCAAAAGACACAGAGAGGATTCAAATAAACAAAATCAGAAGTGAAAAGGGAGACATAACAATAGATACTGAGAAAATAAAAAGAATCCTTAGGTCTTACTGTTGCCCGTGCTCTGAACTACTCACTGACAACCCTACGTTCCCTTGAGACTTGGAAGTGAAGTAGCACAGAGTGAATGACATAGACTTTAGGAGCAGGTGAGAAACACCAAAGCAATCTCATCTGAACACTAATATAAGCTCTTTTAATACCATCCACCTGTGCCCCATTTGCCCCAAGAAAGCATCTTTTCTAGACAGTAGTTCCTGATTGGCTGGCATTGTCTGCACCAGCAATCCTTGGTCTCTCAGGAAGTTCTCAATTAGATCGTCCTATATGAGATGCTTTTTGACATTTACATAGAGATGGGGCTCCTCCATTCCTGATACATCTTACTTCACAAACATGGAAAATCCCAACAAAATGGATGGATTTCTAGACAGATACTGCTTACCAAAGTTAAATTAAGGTGAGGAAAACTATTTAAACAGCCTATAACCCCTACAGAAATAGAAGCACCATTAAACATCTACCAACCAAGCCAAACCAAGCCAAACCAAACAAACCAATCCAAAACCCAGAGACAGAATTTATTAAAAATAATTTATTTATTTTTTCTCAAATTGTAATTCATTCACACAGGGGTTATAAACACAGAAAGGTGGGATGTGGGGAAGGGGATGACACTGGAGTGTGGGTGTTCAGGGGAAATACAGATATCTTTCAGAACCAGGTATCTTCTGGGTGAAGGTTCAGGGGACAGGTCACTATGACTCTGCCTGTGACTCACTTGTCCTTATCTAAGTTGGTATTATCTGCCAAGGCTACCTATTTACAAGGTCTATGACTACTCAGGCTGGTAAATTTCCACAAAAGCTGCCTGTTTACAATAGCTTATAGCCATCTGTTTCAATGTTTTTCCACTGAGACCCAAGACTGGGTGTTAGTATACATGTATGACAGGCCTATTGCTGATTGTAGGCCTATGTCTGATTTTAGGCCTTCAGTGTGTAAGCAGGGCTGCCCTTGACATCTCCTCCCTTCACTAAGTATAGAAGGGCTGTGGCAATTCTAATCTTGCAAAGGCAGGGATAGAGGCCTGACCTCCAGTACTTGAAGGGGACCTTGTAATGACTCCAGTCCCCCATCATTGTCCAGTGAGACATGAGGGCCATACCCATCCCGATGAGACAGATGTTTTTAGTGCAGAATTCTACCAGACTTTCAAGGATGAGCTAATACCATTACTCCTCAAACTATTCCACAAAATAGAAACAGAAAGAACCCTGCCAAATTCATTCTATGAAGTCACAGTCACCTTGAGGCCCAAACTACATAAACCCTCAGCAAAAGAAGAAAACTTCAGAGTGAATTCTCTTATGAACACTGATGTAATAATAGTAAATAAAATAATTTGAAACCAAATCCAGGGACACATCAAATCATTTATCATGAAAGTTTATTTTATTGGATATTAGAATGGCTACTCCTGCTTGTTTCTTAGGATCTTTTGCTTGGAAAACTTTTCTCCAACTTTTTTCTCTTAGTTTGTAATCATCTTTGTTACTGAGGTTTGTTTCTTGTAATCAGCACAATGACTAATCCCTTTTACATATCTAGTATTTCAGCTTGTGTCTTTTTATTAGGGGAATTGAATCTATTGATGTTGAGGGATATTAATGACCAGTGATTGATGCTATTTTTGTTGTTGGAGGTGGTATTAAGTGACTGTGATTCTCTTTTTCGGGTTTGTTGTGAGCTGATTAATTTCTTGTGTTTTCTTGGATGTAGTTTCCCTCCTTGTGTTGGAGGTTTCCTTCTATTAATCTCTGTAGGGCTGGATTAGTAGAAAATATTGTTTAAATTTAGTTTTGTCATGAAATATCTTGGTTTCTCGATCAATGGTGATTGAGGGTCTTGCTGGCATTTGTGTTCTCACAGTGTCTGGATGACATCTGTCCAGGATCTGGCTTTTAGAATCTCTGTTGAAAATTCTGGCATAATTCTGATAGGTTTGCCTTTGAATGCTACTTGGCATTTTCTCCTTACAGCTTTTAATATTCGTTCTGTTTTCTGTGCATTTAGTGTTATTATGTGAGGGGATGTTTTCTTTCTGGTCCAATCTGTTTATTGTACTGTAGGCTTCTTGTACATTTATGGGCATCTCTTTCTTTAGGTTAGTGAAGTTTTCTTCTATGATTTTGTTGAAGATGTTTTCTGGCCCTTTGAACTGGGAAACTTCACCCTCTTCTACACATATTTTCTTAGGTTTGGTTTTTTTCATTGTGCCTCAAATTTCCTGGATGTTTTGGGTTTGAAACTTTTTTACATTTGACATTTTCTTTGACTGAAGTATCAGTATCTATGGTATCTTCTACTCTTGAGATTCTTACTTCCATCTCTTATATTTTGTTGCCAAGTTTTGCATCTGTAGTTCCTGCCCTTTTTCATAGGTTTTCCATTTCCAAGGTTGCTTCCATTTGTCATTTCTTTATTGCTTTTATTTCTATTTTTAATTCTTGGACTGTTTTGGTTAATTCCTCCATGTGTTTGATTGTATTTTCCTGTATTTATTTAAGGGATTTATTTGTTTTCTCTTTAAGGTTTTCTACCTGTTTGCCTGCCTTTCCCTGTATTTCTTTAAGGGAGTTATTTGTATCCTCCTTAAAGTCCTCAATCATCTTCATGAGATGCAATTTAAGGTCAGAATTTTGCTCTTCATGTGTGTTAGGATATCCAGGGTTTGCTGTGGTAGGAAAGCTAGGTTCTGTCTGATGTTGCCAAATTTGCACTGGCTTTTGTTCATTATTATCTTGAGCTTGCCTTTTGCCATCTTGTTGACTCTAGTGAAAACTAGACGTTTGACATTTGGGTGTCTCAGATTGGAGCAGATCTCCTCAGAGAAATGGGGAGCTGTGTGTTCAAGGTTACAGCAGGCCTTCTGGGAGGCATACAGTGCTATTTCTAGTTAGAGCAGGCCTCCTGTATCTGGGCTTATACCAGGTCCTCTGGGAGAGAGGCAGGGCTAAAATGTGGGAGAATGGGCACACTGATCTGGCAAGGGTGCCTTTAGAGGGGCAGATTCAAAGGTCTCCAGCAGGGCAGAATAACTTCCACGTCTACTGAGCACTGTGAAGGTCCAAAATGACATGTGTATTTGGTCATGGATGTCACCTGTGTCCCTGGTTAGGGTAGATCTCCTTGGGAGACCGATAGAACTGTTGGGTCAGGTAGCAGGCACTAGGATCTGCCTGGGTGCTGTTATTATTTTTTAAAGAAATGTAACAAGACTATGGACATGTTTCTGTGGTTAAGAGCATGTAATGCTCTTGCTGAGGAGTGGAGTTTAGTTCTTAGTTCCCCCAGATTACAGCTCATAAACACATATTCTCCAGTTCCTATGTCTTGTGTACACGTAACGTACACTCACACAGATATACATACACACATACACATAAATAAAACAAAATAAACCATTAAGAAAATAAAATGAATATAGTGCTATAGAAGGCAGTAGCTGAGGCAAGAGGACAGTATGTTTGAGGCCAGCTCTGTTTTTATTAGAAGTTTACACCACCATACCAAGGTTTCAGTTGTGGTTATTTGTTTGTTTATATTTTAGCTGTTTTGATTTCTTATTAGATGTGGGAAGGACATCAAGGACTTAGGTAGATGTGAGAGAACATTTCTTGGAGTCCCTTTTCCCCTTCTACTGCTTCTGCTGTTGAATTTAGGATATTAGTCTCAGTCTCAAGTGCCTTTACTGCTGAGCCATCCCTTTTTTCCCCACTTCTATCATTTTATTTTTTATCGGATATTTTATTCATTTATATTTCA
This sequence comes from Grammomys surdaster, assembly GCF_004785775.1. NCBI lineage: Eukaryota > Metazoa > Chordata > Mammalia > Rodentia > Muridae > Grammomys > Grammomys surdaster. The sequence goes on along the minus strand of NW_021604693.1, from coordinate 1,189,321 downwards.
GATGTCATCCCCTTTCTCCATTTCCCCTCCTTAGAACCCCCTATTCCATCCCCCTCCTTCTTTCTTCCTTTACATCATTTTAATTACACGCATGTATTAAGGATAGCTCTAGATTGAGGGTCTAGCAATACGATAGATGCAAATAGTCAAGGAACAAGCAAGACAATAAACACAAATAGTCAAAGAACAAGCAAGGCAATACAATTCTGTGAACACTCCTGTGATCACTGCATCTAAGGGCTTATCAGGATGACCAAAATGTCTGAGCCAACTTCCCTGTCTTAGCCCAAAGTCATTTCCATGTCTGAAGCCTGCTTTTTTTGTTCTAGCCTAAAATTTAGATTTCCATCTGAAATTACTTCTTTGTTCTAGGCTAATATTTAGATTCCTGCCTGGAATTACTTCTTTGTTCTAGCCTAATGTCAGGTCCTGCCTGAAGCCTACTTCTTTGTCCTTGGCCAAAGTCATATTCCTGCCAAGCAGCCCATTTCCTTGTCCTTGGTCAAGGTCAGATTCTTGCCAAGCAGCCTTAAAGGCTCTCCAACTCTCACCTTTTTTTCATTTTATTAACAAGACTGAGCCTGTCTTAGGTTGTTCTGACAAGAATGTCTTCCTTACCCCTAGTGGAATATGCATTATCCAAAGCAATACACTTCTGTCTTAGGTTGGTAAAACTCTGTGCAGAATTTTATCCACTCTTGGCTTGCCAGCCTGTTAATTTAATAACTCTGCATCAATGTTCAGCAGAGCAGCATTCTTGAAATTTATAAGCTCACTATAGCTCACCTCTCTCACATCCAGAGAGGTATTATAATTATGCCAAATATACTGCAAGTGTCTTTAAACTTTTTCCTAATTATAATGACTACTACTGTAAATTTTAGAACTAACATGAATCCAATGATATTTGGCATGACACTCGAGATGGCTCCTTACTCTGAACCTCATTCCAATAATTTGAATAGGATAAAGAGCATCAATTCATTCTTCTGAATGCCTATCTAAATCCTCTTGTATATTCAACACACTAGTAACATTTTATTTTTGCTAAATGATTAACAAAAGTAGCTGTCTTAACTTCTTGTGTCAAAGCAATTGCAGAAGAAGTGGTGCTAGCAATTAATGTAAGTAAAGCTGTTATACCAGCAATAATCAAGTCCACTACCCTCTTGCTTCTGCTTAAAGCCTGAATCATTTCTCCAAGCACTTGCAAGCTATTTTTAGAATACCAAGGTTCTGTGATACTCAGGGCACTAAAACAAAAGCTATTTGAAAGACCTCCATAACTGACATGCCAGATATCAAAATAGAAACACAATTAGAAGGTGTACAATAAATGCAACTTACATTAAATACTGTAGAAGAAACAAAAGTAATTTTAAGTTGACAATTAAAAGAGCCTTGACACATGTGCTAACACCTGTTTGAAATCTAGATCCTGCTCCACTGCTCAGCCATCCTATTGTCCCTATTTTATTTATGTATTTTGAGACAAGATTTCTGTATATATCCCTGGATGTATTGGCGCTGACTATGTAGACCATCTGGTCTTGAACTCACAGAGATTTGCTCAAATCTGCCTGTCTCTACATTCTCAGAGCTCAGATTGAAGGCATACATGAGCAGCCCTGGCTTTTTTTTTACTTATTTTTATAGTGTTTAGTGTGTTCTAACCTCTTACTTCTAGGCGATGTAGCTGAAGATTGCCTTGATTTCTTGACCCTCCTTTCCACTCCTTCAATGTGCAAGAATTTCAGGTGCATATCTCCACTCTGTCCTTTAGTAGCTAATGTTGTCTGAAACATGTCTCACTCTGTAGCCCAGGCTATCATGAAATTCACTAGATATCCCACTATGGCCACAAAACAAAAGCAATTCTGCCTAGCCTCCCATGGGTTAGAATTATGAGGCTGTGTAACTGTGCCTATAAATTTTGTGATTATTTTTTAATTTGGTTAGAAACATCATTAAAGTTATCTCTCAATGTAAAAACTTCCCTTCTCTTTTATTTCTCATTTTACTTGATTATTGAGAAATCTCTGGCTTTATTTCCAAACTGTGATGTTACTTAAAGTGCAGTCAGGTTTGCAAAAATTCCTAGAGTCCCTTGGAGGTCTCTGCTAGACATTCTGGTAGGAAGATGATTGTAGCTGCTTCTCATTGGGAACAGCCTCTGGACAAACATCTGCTAGAGCAGCATATACACTTGGCTCCTCTGGGACTTCCTCTGCCTGGGAGAGAGGAGTTGCAGCTCTCCCTTGTCTGAGTGTCCTTCTGCACAGCTGGGCATAGGTCACATCTTGGAGTTCTTTGGATTCAGCAGCCTGGAGTTGGAGAGAGTGAGAGGAAGGTACATACTTGGATTGGGAAAACCTGCAGGTCTGTGGAGGATAGGACCCACCTGACTGTCCACCTCTTGACCCTCTTCTCCTGGTTTATATTGTGTGTTCAGCTATTCCCTTGACATAACAGAAGTTGAAACAGGTCTTGCCTTCCTGAGCATGGAGGGTTTCACCTGGGCATACGTCTCTCCCTGGGGATCTTCCTCAGATGGTCTCTGTAGCATAGAAGTGGTAGAGTACAGATAGCATTTCTGTGTTCCCCTGGGAATCTCCTTTGGTTGGTTTTCATAGCATGACTGGAATGACCTATTTCCGTCTCTCTACTGGGATTGTCCTGGGCTTCCTTCTTATACTTCTGGTTTAACCTAACATTGTAAGCCTAGCTGTGTTGTCTTCAGCCACACAGTTCATCTTCCTGAAAATGTTTTCCAAGAGTTGGAGAGATGGTTCCATGATTAAGATCACTGACTCAGGTTGGGCTTCCTGAACCCACATGACAGCCTACAATTATTGATAACCCTACTTTTAGGATACCTCACATGCTCTTTTGGCCTCTAGGAACATCAATATGCGTGTAATGCAAAGACATACATGTAGGCAAAACACCAATACACAAACTAAAAAAACAAAATCTCATATAGCTGCCCTAGTTACTTTTGTTCTGTTGTATTCCCTGATGGCATTTGCTGGTCCCTTACATGTCACTATGGGTTTCTCCACCCAAGGTTCCCCCTCAGAAGAGAACAAGACAGATGCTAAGACACCAGGAAGCAGTGTGTCCATAGAACACAGGTGACAGTTGCTGGCAGAATAGACAGAGTGGTCAGCTGTGGATATTGCGAAGAGGTGAGGGAGACAGAAGAAATAAGGCCCCTAGACTAAACTGAGCCCTAAGTGTTAGTATGGCAGATGGGAACAGGGACCTTACCCAACTGTTCAGCTGCAAACCATTCTCAGTTTGCATGTACTCCACTGAAGCATCTGTCACAGCAGAACAAACAGAATGTCTATTGACCAGAGTCTAGGGATGTCTCAGACTCCTAGTTTCTTGCCTTGCTCCAGGTTGGGACAGAGAATCAGAGAAAGTGGTGATATCCCAAAGTCCATCATGTGAAGTTTAAACCCACACAGTGGTACCCTCAGGATGTCTCCAGCACCCCTGTAATTCTGAAACCTCAGACATCTCCCTTCCCAGGATCCTCTTTTATTCACAAAGGCTTTCTTCCTGGGTGGCAGCAGTTGTGATGGACTTGGAGGGATAAGGAGATGTCAGTTCTCAGTGAGGATCGAGGTGTGTCAGGGAGGTGGGTGTCTAGGTGCCTGTCATTTACCTCTTCTGGTGGCCACTGTCCCTGGTTATGGGATCTTCAACTCCTGGAGGAGATTGCAACTCTTTCTCTTTCCTGGCTGCAAGGAAGAGGAGTCTCAGCTAGGAAGATGGGAAGCCCCTCCCCAGGCATGTGCAGGGAAGGAAGAAAGGGAACTTTACAACAAAAGAGTGAGTGAAAAAATATCCCAGAATATGGTAATGTTCATAGAATGCCTAACATTTCACAGTTTCTGACAAAATTGCCCTCTAATTTGAGATCTGAATGTGTTATATGCTACCCTCCCTTGGTTTAAGGGTTCCCTATGGCTGGTGTACTGAGCCCTTGTTTGGAAGTTCACAGTGGAAACTACCAACTCCTGAGACCCATTTGAGACCCTTCTCACCATCCTTCCTGAGTTTTACCTGATTTCTTTGTTGGAGAAGTATGAAGATGAGGATGAACAAGACCAAGAGGAAGACCACAGACACTCCAATCAGAGCCTTCAGGTACCGTTTCAGACCTGAGACAGAAGTGACATGATGAGTGGAGATCATTGTTGCTTACCTGAGCACCTACTGTGTGATAAGCAGATGCTGGGTCATCATCACTCACCCTCACAATCATGCACCATGGAATTGTCTCCTTTTGTATTCAGCCAGTTCACCTACCTCAGGTCACCTGAATAGAAGTGTCAGAACTGGGAGTTGAACCCTGGGACATTGACTTCCAGCTCTGCTCCCTGCACCAGAGCTGAGTCCCATGTGTTAGAGGGAAGGAGCCTGAATGTCCTGCCATGGCCCCATGGCCCACCTTTGCATATGTGGCCATATTGTGTGTCTGTCCCAGTGCAGAATCAGGTTCTGGGGGCCTTCTCTATCAGGAGAGTTAAAAACTAAGGCCAGTACTGAGACAAAAAAAAAAGAAATAAATCATCACATACCCACAAATATAAAAAATAAAAAATAAAAAAACTTAATACACATGGACCAGGTTTCTCCCATATATACTCAGGAAGAGTAGCCTAGAAAGAGAAGAACATGACCAAGTCAAGATCTCTAGAAGTAGGTGTATCAAACCTATAACTAGCTAATGCTCATCTCCTCCAATGTTTTAACAGAGTGTTTATTATCCTTCTGAGGTCTGACTCAGTGTATGTGATAGGTTTATTTTCAAAGACTTAGGGACAGAATGGGGAGTTGAGTATCTGTGTTCCCTGCTTTCACAATCCCACACCTGGTCCATCCCCAGTGCTGAGCCTAAATATTTCTCTCTGAATGCCTCCTTCTGTAGCCCAACATCTATACCCCAGTTTCTGCGGCCTCTGTTGGATCTTTGTTTGCATCCTACATTCACAAATTGAAGTGAGAGATAAATGAAAACTTTGGTGGGCCATGTGTTGCCAGGCAGACTGAAATTGGAGCCTACCCCCTGCATAGAGGTACCTGATACTCACTATCTGTTGGCATGGACTTTATGGGTGGCAGGTTGCAGGTTCTGATTGTTCCTAGGAAACAGAAGAAAAAGGATGAGGATTAGATGCAAAACCATGATCCTCACTCTGTCTACTGCCCTCAATCTGCCCTGTACCTTCTACAAGATCCTGATACACACCACTCCAAATAGATGGCCATAGAAGATGGAATAGACTTTACTCAGGATACTCTTCCTGGCATCCACTCCTCTGCCACGGAAAGTGTCTTGTGACAAAGCCTCCATTTTGTCTCATATATCATGCCCAAGTCAAGAGCTCTGCTACAGTGTGGATTGTGATTCATGCTGAGTCTACCTGCAACACCACAGAGGGGCAGGCTATGGCAAAGGTCATAGGTTCTCAGAATGATTTGAGAAAGATGGTGCTGATTCATCTGATATGTATATTTCCAGGGGCTTACTGGGTACAGGCTACAGCTGTGGGGTATGCTCAAGTAACCATAACACCTGAAAATCCCTGTGTGGTTTGGTGTCATGGATCCCGTAACAAACAAGGCTTGGTACTGTCCACTAGAATGTATATATTGTGTGTTCTGTGTGCTGGTGAACTTCTGATCTTCCTTGGTGAGAATGAATTTATCATAGTGACATTATGAGGCATGGTGGAGTGTCTTGTTCACTCCTACTGTCACCACAGGGCTGGGAAGTACTGATAGCCTGGATTCATAGTAGTCATAAATTCCTGAGAGACAAGAAGGCAGTCTGTTACATGTTCTCACACTGTCACAATGTTCTGTTGGACCACTCTGTTGGGGGGGGGTGCTCCTGAGAGCAGAGCCTGGGATTGAAAATCTGACTGTCTCTTCACCTGTCACCACCAGCTTCAAGGTGCCACTGGGCTCTGACCAACCAGCTGAGCTGTAATAATAACAGTGATATTGCCCTTCATGATCTCCTATCACAGAAGGGATGAAGAACTTGGCTTTGTTACCAGGCTATTGTAGAGTCTGTGTGCTCCAGGTTGTTTGGCTTCTCTCATTATGCAGAAAATATATTTCTGTGTGCAAGTTCCCTTGACGCCAGATGGTCATGGATCTATTGGAGGAGATCATGTTGCCCAGTTTAGCCTTGATGATTAGTTTGGGTAAGTTCCCTGCAAAGTAGTAGGAGAGATGCAATTGGGTATGTTTGAAAGTGTACCCATAAAGTCACACTTGGAGGTGTATGGCATTTAAGGTGATCCATATTAGGACAAAGACCCGTGAAGACTCATCTCAGTACTGGACATCCTGGGTTTGTACTAGTTTCTGCACTGAAATCTGTATCTGTGGTCGCACTGTCTCCTGTGCTCTCTCTGTCAATGGGCTAAAGAGCCCTGGCTCCGCACATACAGCACACATCAAGTGTTAGCATTCTTTCTAGGCTCTGCCCAACCCAACATCTACATGGCAACAGGAGGTTGGCCTGGCTTCCTTTAAATGGGTATTTGGTCCTTTCTCACTCTTATTCTCTCTCTCTCTCTCTCTCTCTCTCTCTCTCTCTCTCTCTCTCTCTCTCTCTCTC
>NW_021604693.1:1127658-1182665 GCF_004785775.1 Grammomys surdaster | reverse complement strand
CTCTCTCTCTCTCTCTCTCTCTCTCTCTCTCTCTCTCTCTCTCTCTCCAACTCCCCTTCCCATGTTTCTAAATAAACTCTGTTCTATTACATATCTGTCATGTGGCTGGTACCTCAGGAGGAAGGGATGCCTCAGCATGGGTCCACAGAGGCACTCCTCACACTTCACCATACCTGGCTCTAAAAAACACATCCTGGCACCCTCTTTTGAATAAAACACAACATCAAGCCTACCTGAGCACCGCTTCACCTCACCATTAAGTGGAAAGGCTGTGGTTCCTCACCTGAGATCAGGAGTTCCAGGGGGTCACTAGGCTCTGACCACACTCTGGGTTGCTACTGTCATAGCTGTAGCATCTGAATGTCCACCTCTGGTTGGAGGTCACTGGATGCATAGAGAAGAAGGTCTCAAAATTCCCAGTATTATAGTTATACTGTGAGTTCTGCCTCCAGTAGAGCTTCTGTGGTCCTTCCTTATTTAGAATGAACTGTTATAATTCTGCCCTGACACACACTGGAGGGTGACTCAAAATGAACCTGTTATAATTCTGCCAACACACACTGAAGGGTGACATTCTGTCCCTAGGCTATCACAGGGCTGGTCTGGGATGACAGGCTGGGTTTACTGTGTGCTCCTAGGAGAGAAGGCAGAATCAGTCAAACGTGTGAGACCTTGTTATCCTCCAGGGCTGTGAGGTGGCAGTGCAGCACTGAGAGAAGCTTGACTTCTTGAGAGTGAAGTCTGAGGATGGGGCATTGTTTTTCTTCTCACCTGTCACCACTAGCTCCAGGACATCACTGTCTTCTGACAATTTACCATGGATCTGATAATCACAGTGGTAATGTCCTGCATGATGCTGGAAAATTTTTGAGACGGAGAATTCAGCCTAATTGCCAGATTTAGTTGGAATTTCTCTGCACAGTGGATATTGGCTTGCTTCTTTATAGAGACAATAACTTCTGGCTCCTCGGGTTCCTCACACAAGAAGGTCACCTTACTCTGCCTGGAGACCACAGAGTCTGGCTGTGCTCTGAGGATAGGCTTAGGAAGGGACCCTGTAAGAAAAAGAACATGCAGGACTCAGACCATCCATCCTCTGATTGCAGTCCTTAACCCCATGACCTTGAGGTTACCCTGAGGAATAACACATATGTGGTGTTTCCATCATCCCTGCCGAGGCACGGCTCCTGGATATGAATAGAAGAGCAGGTCAGGGCAGCTGCAGACACTCACTTGCCAGCACTGAGATTCTGAGGCCCAGAGTGAGTCCTCGAAGAGAGTTTCCTGTTAGAGGTTTGTCCCTGAAACGTGATCAGCTCCTTCCATCTGCATAAACAACTAAGCCTCTGGGGTCTCCTGATGGGTGAGTGCTCAGCTACTGGCCCTGATCTTTTCTAGACCTCAGTTTCCCCTCCCCTTCTTCAAGTCTCACCAAGACAGAGCATGGCTGTGAAGGTGAAGGTCATGGCATCTCCTCTCAGAGGCTGCAACTGTGCTTGAGGGCAAAGCTCCAGAAGTCTTTCTGAAGGGATTGGAAACAAGGTGTAGCCCTGGAGATAAGGCTGTTCTTGTGAGATGGTCACATTTCAGCAGTCCCACAGGAAGGGGAATTGCCCTCCTCAGGAAATATGCTGTGACTTCCTCAATGTTGTGACTAGGCCAGGCAGTAGAATCTATGTAAACTTGTCTTACACAGATGACATATCCTTAGCTGACCAATGGCTGTTTCACTTGTGCTCATCACTGTCAGAGCCATGATGTAGCAGACATGTGTGAATATCTCACACAACAGTACAAATTTAAGTGTGGTTTTGCTTTGTTCCTTTTCACATTTTTATGTGAAACATTTTCCTCTTTCGAACATTCTTGATGTTTGTGAGAAGGGTCCTGCTGTGAATATCTGCTTGGAATAAGATTTAAAGTATTTTTTGTTTCCTATTCTTAAATGATATATTACAATTGGGCATTGCAATGTTTTGTGTGTTTGTTTGTGTGTATGTGTGTGTCTGTGTGTGTATGTCAGAATACAACTTGAGTAACCGGTTTGTCTTGTATAATGTTGATCCTATGGATCATAGACTCAGGTCTTATAGTTGGCAGCAGGCAAGTATACACTGAGACACCTCACTGGACCAACACTTATATTCATCATTTTCCTAAGTTCTTCTGCCTCAGTCAAAAAAATTTGATCCCAGGTGTCCTGGGCCCAAAATGTTGCCATGTTTTTGTTTCTTGGGATATAAGTTGTCACTGTATGAGTATGGGCACAGTTTAGTGCACAGTGATGCAGGCATGGGCAGCATTTGTGAGCACCAGTGTATCTCCATATTGCAGTTGTAAACTTGAGAAGCTAGCAAAGGGGTTGCTGAATGATGTTACCACACAGGTGCAGCACCAGGTGCAGGTGAACTCTTTCTTGATGCTTGTCATGCTTGCTCTCCAACAGTGACCCATGGACTCCCATCGATGGCACTATATACACCATAGTCACTGAGCACATAGTGAGATGGACTCTGATGTGTTAGACCTTCAATCTTATGTATCTCTCAGGGTTTTCCCAGCTGAGGGTGACTCCTGTTGATTCTCAGGAACAGGATCATGCTGGGGTAGGGGGGTTTCCTCTCCTCAATCTTCATTAGCATTTGGCTGGAACTAAGTGGCTGTATCTTGAGCTTGGGTTGTGTTTTTGTGTGACTTCTTTTTCACTCACACTCTAGGATTTCATTAGTTTGGGCATTGTATGGATTCTGTGTTTTTCCAAGCAAGTGCAAATCCTCATTGTAGATATTTGATCACATGGTACTTGTTCATCTATTGGAGGGAACACATTTTCTTTTACGTCTTTGAATGAAAACACAGTGTGCACACACACGCACATGTGCGCGCATGCACACACACACACACACACACACACACACACAAACAAAGGCACAGGGAGACAGAGCAGAGAGAGAGAGTTCCTTTCATAGACTAACCTCACTTTATGGAGTAAACAATATCGATCATGTGCATCATTCCTTTTGCATGCCATACTGAATTAGTTACCTGATAATATTTAGTTCAGGGTATGGTGTGTCTCCTTGGACAGGAAGAAACTCTCTATACTGCTCTATCACTGACTAGGTAAAGCTATTTTCTCTCCAAAGAACACTGCTTTCAGTACTACATTGAATAGATAGGGAGAGAGTGGGCAGCCTAGTCTAGTCACTGATTTTAGTGGGATTGCTTCAAGTTTCTCTCTGTTTAGTTTGATGTTGGCTACTGCCTTACTGTATAGTTCTTTTACAATGGTAAGGAATGGGACTTGAAGAGATCCTTGACCTCATGAAAGCTCGACACCCCAGGGGGTGGGAATTTGAGGGTCAGGAGGTGGGAGTGGGGGGGTAGGTAGGGGTACATCTGCAGAGAAGAAGGAGGAGGGGTGAGGGAATAGGGGGTTCCTGGGTGGGTGGGGGATGGGGTAAGGGGACAACATATGAAATGTAAATAAAACATCCAATTAAAAAAAATAAAAAAAAAAAAGGAATGGGACTTGAATTCCCTATCTTTCCAAGACTTTATCATCAGAAATTCAAGGTCCATTCCTACACATAGTAAAAGCAGTATTCAGCAAGCCAGTACCTAACATCAAACCAAATGGAGAGAAACTTGAGGAAATCCCACTAAAATCAGGGACTAGATGAGGCTGCCCACTCTCTCCCTCCCTATTCAACATAGTACTAGAAGTCCTAGCCAAATCAATTAGACAACAAAAAGAAGTCAAAGGGATACAAATAGCAAAGGAAGAAGTCAAAATACCACTATTTTCAGATGATATGATAGTATACTTAAGTGACCCCAAAACTTCCACCAGAGAACTTCTAAATGTGATAAACAACTTCAGCAAAGTGGCTGGATATAAAATTAACTCAAACAAATTAGTAGTTTCCTTCTACTCAAAGGATAAACAGGCTGAGAAAGAAATTAGGGATATGACACCCTTCACAATAGTCACAAATGATATAAAATACCTTGGTGTGAATCTAACGAAGCAAGTGAAAGATCTGTATGACAAGAACTTCAAGTCTCTGAAGAAAGAAATCGAAGAAGATCTCAGAAGATAGAAAGATCTCCCATGCTTATGATTTGGCAGGATTAATATAATAAAAATTGCCATCTTGCTGAAAGCAGTCTACAGACTCTATGTAATCCCCATAAAAATTCCAGTTCAATTTTTCATAGAGATAGAAGGAGAAATTTGCAAATTTATTTGAAATAACAAAACACCCAGGATAGCAAAAAACATTCTCAACAGCAAAAGAAATTCTGTGGGAATCACCTTCTGTGACCTAAAGCTGTACTACAGAGCAATAGTGGTAAAACCTGGATTGTATTGGTACAGAAACAGGCAGGTAGATCAATGGAATAGAAGAGAACATCCACAAATGAGTCCACACATGTAGGGTCACTTAATCTTTGACAAGGGCACTAAAATCATCCAGTGGAAAAAAGTACGTTTTCAACAAATGGTGCTGGTTCAACTGGAGATCAGCATGTAGAAGAATGCAATTTAATCCATTCTTATATCCTTGCACAAAGCTAAAGTCCAAGTGGATCAAGGACCTTCACATAAAACCAGGAACACTGAAACAAATAGAAGGAGTAAAGGGAAAGAACCACGAATACTTGGGCATAGGAAAAACACCAATGGCTTATGCTCTAAAATCAAGAATTGACAACTGGGATCTCAAAAAATTTAAAATCTTCTGTAAAGCAAATGGCACACTCAATAAGACAAAAGGGGCAACCAACAGATTGGGAAAAAATCCTTATCAACTTCATATCCAATAGAGGGCTGATATACAATATATACACAGAACTGAAAAAATTTGACTCCAGACAACCAAATAACCCTATTAAAAATGGGGTACACAGCTAAACAAAGAATTCTCAACTGAGGAAACTCAAATGACCAAGAAGCACCTAAAGAAATGTTCAACATCTTTAGTCATCAGGGATATGCAAATCTAAACAATCCTGAGGTTTCACCTCACGCCAGTCAGAATGGCTAAGATAAAAAACTCAGGTGATAGCAGATGCAGGCAAGGATGTGGAGAAAAAGGAACACTCCTCCATTGCTAGTGGGATTGCAAGCTGGTACAAGCACTCTGGAAATCAGTCTGGTGGTTTCTCAGAAAATTAGAAATAGTTCTACATGATGATCCAGCTAAAACACTTCTGGGCATATACCCAAAAGATGCTCCAACATATAACAAGGACACATCCTCCACTATGTTCCTAGTAGCCTAATTTATGAAAGCCAGAAGGTGGAAAGAACCCAGATGTCTTTCAACAGAGGAATGGATACAGAAAATGTGGTACATTTACTCAATGGAGTGTTACTCAGCTATTAAAAACAATGAATTCATGAAATTCTTAGGTAAATGGATGGAACTAGAAAATATCATCTTGAGTGAGGTAAACCTATCACAAAAGAACACACATGGTATAAACTCACTGATAATTGGGTATTAGCCCCAAAGCACACAATATGCAAAATACAACTCACAGACCACATGAAGCTCATGAAGAAGGAAGACCACAGTGTGGGTGCTTCAGTCATCCTCAGAAGGAGTAGCAAAATACTCAAGGGAGCAAATATGGAGACAAAGTGTGGGACAGAACACAAGGAGGGGCTGTATGCAGACTGTTCCGCTTGGGTATCCATCTCATGTGCAGTCACCAAAGGCAAAAGCTGATGTGGATGCCAGGAAATGCATGCTGACAGGATCCTGATATAGCTGTGTCCTTAGAGGTCTGCCAGATCCTGACATATACAGAGGTAGATGCTCACAGCTAACCATTGAACTGATCATGTGGTTCCCAATGGAGGAGTTAGAGTGAAGACTTAAGGAATTTAAAGGACTTGGTGTCCCATGGGGAAAGCAGCAATACCGACCAACCAGAGTTCCCAGGGTCTAATCCTCCAGCTTGGGAGGACATAGAAAGGGACCCATGGCTCCAGCTGTGTCTGTAGCAGAGGATGGCCTTGTCGGGCATAGGTGGGAGTGGAGATCCTTGGTCCTGTGAAGGCTGGATTCCCCAGTGTGGGGGAATTCGAGGGCAGGGAGGTGGGAATACATGTTTGGGTGGGGGCACATTCTTATAGGGGCAGGAGGCATGTGGATGGGATAGGGATTTTCTGGGTGGGGGGAAATCGGAAAAGTGGATTAAATCTGAAATGTAAATAAAATATACAATAAAAAAGAAATTAGACTACAAAAACAAATAACAAAGTTTAAAAATGGGGTACAGAGCTAAACAGAGAATTCTCAAGGGGAGAATCTCAAATAGGTGAGAAGCACTTAAATATGAATGCTCAACATCCTTATGTAGAGAAAGAGGAACACTCCTCCATTCCTAATGAGATTTTAAACTGATAAAAACACTCTGGAAATCAATCTGGAGGTTCTTCAGAAAATTGGAAATAGATCTACCCGAAGAAGCATCTATACCACTCTTGAGCATATACTCAAAAAATGCCCCACCATACCAAAGGGAAAGGGCTCCACTATGTTCACAGCAGCCTTTTCTGGAATACTTAGAAGGTGAAAATGTCCCACATGTTCTTTAACTGAAGAATAGATACAGAAAATGTGGTTCATTTACACAATGGAATACTATTCAGCTATTAAGAGCAAGGACATCCTGAGTTTTGCAAGCAAATGAATGGAAATAAAACATATCATCCTGAGTGAGGTAACTCAGACCCAAAAGTACATGAATGGTACATATTCACTAACAAGTGGATATTAGCCAAAAAATACAGAATGCCTAGAATAAAATCCACAGAACTCAAGATGGTTGACAAGCCAAGGGCCCAAGTGAGCATGCTTCAATCCCACTTGGGAGGAAGAAGAAAACAAACGTGGAAGGCAGAGGAGGGGAGGGACCTGTTAGACAAGGGGAAGGAGAATAAGATCATGTATGGTGGGGAGAGACGGGAGAGAAGCCCTGAGGTTTAGCAGAATGAATGGAGTTACCCAACCTCGGGTGTGTGGAGGTGGGAGGACCTTCTAGAAGTTACCAGAGACCTAGGAGGTGAAAGACTCTCAGGACTCAAAGGGCGGGAGCTTAGAAGAAATTCCCAACTATGTGGAGAAGTAACTTGTAGAGTCCACCTCCAGTAGAAAGCCAGACATCAAGTAGAGGAAAGGAGTTGGCATCTCACAGCCAAAAATTCTGACTCAGCATTGTTCCTGTCTAAAAAGAACTGGAGGGACAAAAGTGGGAAGAGATTGAGGAAAAAGAGGTCTAGTGACTAGACCAATTTGGAATCCACCTCAAACAGAGGCTCCAAGGCCTGACATTATCACTGATGCTATGGTGTGCTTACAGATAAGAGCCTAGCATGGCTGTCCTCCCAGAGGCCCAACAACAAGCTGACTGAGACAGACAAAGATGCTTATATCCAACCAAATTTTTCTTCGAATTTGTTTGCATACTAGATTACATTAATGGATTGTCATATATTGAACCATCCCTGCATTCCTGGGAAAAAGCCTAGTTGATCATGGTAAATGATGGTTTGGATGTGTTGTTGGAGTCAGTTTGCCAGAAGTTTTTTAATTGGTTATTTTATTTATTTGCATTTCATATATTGTTCCCCGACTCAGCCTTCCCTCCACATAAAACCCATCCCATCTCCCCTCCCCTTTCACTCTCTGAGGGTACTCCTCCACTCACCCACTCACTCCTTCCACACTGCTCTAATATCCCCCTATGCTGAGACATCTAGCCTCTGCAGGACCAAGGGCCTCCCCTCCCACTGATGCCAGATAAGGCAATCCTCTGCTACAGATGTAGCTAGAGCAATGAATCCCTGCATGTATACTCTTTTGCTGGTGGTTCAATCCCTAGGAGCTCTGGGTGGTCTGTTTAGTTGATATTGTTGTTCTTCCTATGGGGTTACAATCCCCTTCAGCTCCTTCATTCTTTTCTGTAACTCTTTCATTAGGATTCCTGGGTTCAGTCCAATGACTGGTTGTGAGTGTCTGCATCTGTATTCCTCAGGTGCTGGCAGAGCCTCTCAGGGTACTGCTATACCAGTCTCTTGTCAGCAAGAGACTGCTATAATGAGAGCTGTAATAGCAGGCACATATAGCTTGATCATGCTAGCCCTTTTTGTCCTGGGAATACTTTTATTCCTGCCCATCGTGTTAAAGCTTGTCTTTAACAACATCAACATTATTGGCAGCCAAAGTACATGGATTGAAACTGAAAATGGACCCCCAGACAGAGTTATTAAATTAACAGACTGGAAAGCAAATAACCAGTAAGATTCTGCACAGAGCTTTACCAACCTAAGACAGAAGTGCATTGCTTTTGATAATTCGTATTCCAAAATAGGAAAGGAAAGCATTCTTGTCAGCATGACCTAAGACAGGCTCAGTCTTGTTTACAAAATAAAAAAGGGTAGAGATATGGGGAACTTTTGGGACTGCTTGGCACTAATCTGACATTGGCCAAGGACAAGGAAATGGGCTTCAAGCAGGGATCTGACATTAAGCTAGAACAAAGACATAATAGCAGGCAGGAATCTAAACCTTAGCCTAGAACAAAGAAGTAGGCTTCAAGCATAAAAATGATGTAGGGCTAGGACAGGGAAGTAGGCTCAGATATTTTGGTCATCCTCAAAAATCCCTTAGAAACAGTGATCATAGGAGTGATCACAAGACATTTTCATTGTCTTGCTTGTTCTTTGATTATTTGTGTTTATTTTCTTGCTTGTTCCTTGACTTTTAGCATCTATTGCATTTCTAGTTCCTCAACCTAGAACTTACCTTCATACTTGGATGTAATTAAAGCAGATTAGGAAAAAATAAAAAAAAAATAAAAATTAATAGAAGAAGAAGAAGAAGAAGAAGAAGAAGAAGAAGAAGAGGAGGAGGAGGAGAAGAAGAAGGAGAAGAAAGGAGCATTAATGAGGTGAGATCTTCTGGGAAGTGTTCACAGAGAGTACAAAGAAACTGTATTTGAGAGATAGCCAAGGCTGTACCTCATACTGCAGCTATACTTGGTAATGTGTCAGAGTCACCCAGGTGTTACTAGTTTTGAAAGCATGAAGGGGTCATGAAGAGCAACTGAGGCTTGGCACTGTGAGGGACCATGGGCTGCCATAGGTGAAGGTGCAGTCTCAGTTGCAGTTAATGGCCCAGGACTGAAGGGGTCATGCAAAGGAGTTGAGGTTTGGCCGCATAATGAGAGCCTATGAGAGGCTATTGATGAAGCCTAGTAGTAGCACAAAATCCCAGTGTATTGGAGATGCCAGTATCGTGGTATGATCCCCAAGATCAGCAGCACCAGTGGAGTGGATCAACCTGTGCTTAGAGTGCTGCAGAGTGCTGTGCTGCAGAAGTATCTCCAGCCCTTTGGAAGAGCCCAAAAATCATATGTGGATTCCAGACATTGAAACAAAAAGCTGTAATATTGAAGTTACCTTGGAGACCCCAAGATGTTTGATATGCCAGAGCCATGGGCTCTCTCTGGTGAGGAAAACTGCTAACAGGGAGCAGAACCATCTCAGGAGAAAAAAGTTCGTTGCATTCAACAAAGATGAAAAAGGAATTGGAGATATGAAGACCTCTTTGACATCCACCATGGAGATGCAGAGATTGGAGTTTGCCCAGCTGGTTTCCTGTCTTGATTTGTGGATTAGAGTTAAGTGATTGAATGAATCTCAGAAGAGATGTTGATCTTTGACTTTTAATATGGTCTATGGAGATTTCGGAAGTTGGACTAAATGTACTTTTTGCATTATGCTATGGCTAGATATGATCCCCATAGATTCATGTGTTTAAGCAAGACTGTTGGGACCAGGGAGTGGAATGTGATGGTTTGTATATACTTGGCCCAGGGAGTGTGCAGCAGGAGGATGGATTTTTTTTTTAATCAATTCTTTCTGGATGTGTTTTTTTATTGGGAAATTGAGTCTGTTTATGTTGAAAAATATGCATGACCAATTACAGTTATATCCTTGAATTTTGTTGGTTGTTGTATTGCGCGCTCGCGTGTGTGTGTGTGTGTGTGTGTGTGTGTGTGTATGTGTGTGTGTGTGTCTATGTGTGTGTATACCTTCCTCATTTTTGTTTTGCTGGTGTAATGTTATTTATTTTCTGTGTTACCTGGGTATCAGTGGCCTCCTTGGGTTGGAGTTTTCCCTTTAGTACCTTCTTTAGGAATAGATTTGTGGATAGATAGTGTTGAAAGGATTTGGCCTTGTTATCAAATATCTTGTTTTCTTCATCTCAAGGGAAATAGCAAATACACATGAAGAAATGTTCACTATCCTTAGTCAACAGAGAAAATCAAATCAAAACAACCCGGAGATCCCATGTTACACAAGTCAGACTACCTAAGACCAAAAATTCAAGTGTACTCACTAAAAAGTGGATATTAGCTAAAAAAAAAAGTACAGAATATCCAGGATACAATCCACAGAACTGAAAAAGGCAAAAAAGCCAAAAGGCCCAAGGGCGGATGACTCAGTCCCACTTGGGAGCGAGAAGAAAGGTATCACAGGATAGGAGAAGGAAGGAGGAACCTGGATGGGAAAGGTTTCAGGGAGAGGAAGAAAGTAACATGATCAGGTATTGGGTGGAAGCAACAGAACTGAAGCCCTGAGGGTCAGCAGAAAGAATGGAAACAGGCAACCTCAGGAGTAAGGAGGTCAGTGAACCCTCCAGAAAGTACCAGAGAGCAGGAAAGTGAAAGACTCTCAGGGCTTAACAGAGGAACCTTATATGAAAGGTACTACAGTGGAGAGAGGAAACTTGTAGAGCCCACCTCCAGTAGAAAGATAGGGCATCAAGTGAGGGATGGGGTTGCCATCCCACAGTCAAGAACTCTGACCCAGTATTGTTTCTGTCTGAAAGAATTGTAGGGACAAAATGGAGAAGAGCCTGAGGAAAAGGGCATCCAGTGACAGGCCCAAATTGGGATCCCCCAAGTCCTGACACTATTACTGAGGCTATGGAGGGCTAACAACAAGGGACCTACCATGTGGACAACCACTTTGGAAATCAATTGGATGCTTTCTCTGAAAATTAGGACTAGGTTTGCATCAAGACTCAGCCTTTCCACACCTGGGCATCTACCCAAACAATGCCACACAATATCACAGCGACAGTTGCTCATCAGTGTTCATAAAAGCTTTACTCATAATAGCCAAGAACTGGAAACAACCTAGATGTACCTCATCTGAAGAATGGATAAAAAACTTTAGTACATCAGCCAATGAAAACAGAACCATCATGAATATTGCACACAAATGAGTGGAACCTGAGAAGATCATTTTGAGTGAAGAAACCCAGAACCAGAAAGACACATATAGTATGTATTCAGTTATAAATAGACATTAGCTATAAAGGGCAGAAACCACACTACAATCCACAGACCCAAAGAAACAAGGTAATAAAGAGGTCCCAAGAGAGGCTGTTGGAATCTCACTCACAAGGGGAAACTAAATATCCATTAGAGGTGGGTAGGAGAAAAGATGAGGAGGGAAATGGGAATGGCAGTGAGATGTGGGGAGAGGGAGGTGGGAGAGGGCGGAGAGTGAGAACTGAGATCAGTGAGGGACATCATGGGGACTAGCTGGAAGCCTGTGAAAGTGGCGTATATGAGGGGTCTATGTAGGTCTAACCAAGCAGAGTCTTTCTCACTATGTGCTCAGAGACTGATGTATGTGGGGGGTCATCAATGGGAGTCCCTGGGACAATGTTGGAGAAAAAGCATGACACAATGTCCTAAGGAGTTCACATCCACTAACAAGTGTGACGTCTCTGCCAGCTCTCTGCATCACAGAAGAGTGATGAGAGGCCCTGTGTGCCCACAAGTCATCTGAGTCAAGTTCCTTGCATGGAAAATCTAACCAGGAGAGGGCAGCACATTTTCCTTTTGAGCTTCATTCCTGTGGGGAGAATGGTGAGACTGAGCTCACAGAACTGAATGCAAGTCTTACTGGTTCACATGACGTGACCCATCACTTATTATCAGGACAAGAAAAACAACTGACCATAAAAGAGGCACCATAGCCATGTGACACAAGGGGCATGACAGTTCACAGAGTTCATGAGAGGGGAGTGTGGGAGCTAGGACAAAATCTGCCCCTTAGAAAGGGATGTGAAGCCAGGCAGTGGTGGCATATGCCTTTAATCCCAGCACTTGGGAGGCAGAAGAGGTGGATTTCTGAGTTTGAGGCTAGCCTGGTCTACAGAGTGAGTTCCAGGACAGCCAGAGCTGTACAGAGAAACCCTGTCTTGAAAAAAAACAAAGAACAAAAACAAAAACAAACAAAAAACCCCCCAAAATGAAACAAACAACCAAAACAAACAAACAAACAAACAAAAAACCAAACAAATCAAAAACAAAAACCAGAAAGTGATAAAAAAAAATAAACTTGGCATATACTTCGAGTCTGGGATCTTTATAGTAAATGTATTGATCATTAATATTTTGAAGACAAAACACAGGCATAAACTGTAGTTAATACTGTCCATCAAATCCTCTAGGGAACTTTTTTGGGTTTTATGGGAAATTGCCTGATATATCCTGGGCTTACTCAAGCTCACTTCGTAGCTACCTAAAATTCTAATCCTCCTAAGTCCAAGGGGTGGGGAATGAAATCACAGATATGAGCCATCACATCAGAAATATGCAGAGCTGGATATTAAACCCAGGCCTCTGAGAAAATCAAACAAGTACTTTACCAATTTATCACTTTTCTCATTTAATAGATGACATATATAGACAGCCGCACAATAAACAACATGGATGTTTTCTAGGTTCAGAAAAAAAAGGGAAAATATTAAGTAACTTGTTAGCCCTGGACCCATCCTTCAAAGTGATGCTGAGTTAGAAGATTTTCTTCAGAGAACACATTCTTTGCTTGTGATCATTACAAAAATGGAGGCTGAGAAATCTTAAGACCCAGAGGTGACATATGACTACAGGAAGACTCTTCTCTAAACACAGCTGAAATGTACAGATGAGCTCACAGTGTTCTGACAGTATCTAAAGACCAATAAAAGCCCAAATATACACCAAAGCCAGCATGGGGATGTAAAACAAGAGATCCCACTCTTAGGTTATGAGCTTTTGGAATCTAAGAGCTCCTGGAAAAGAGAGAGTCGGTTTTCATTAAAGGTTTGGCTAATTATGTAAAGACAGTACAAACTGCACTGAATAGAAGAAGGAAAGAACAGATAATTAGATGTGTCCGAAGGGCAATGGAAGAGGAAATAGTTCGAGAAAGAGTTAAATCAAAACCCATGGCTTAACATTTTAAACAACTGATTTCTAAAAATGAGGAAGAAACAGAGATGGTATTCTAGTAAAGATTGAAACAAGATATAAACTTAAATTTCAACAAGATTTGGAGTAATGCACTTGTTACACAAGAAGAAAAATATGACAACCTGAGGACAAAAGAAAAAAATCAGATAATTGGCAAAAGATAATGTCATGAAGGTTTACTCAGAAATAGAGAGACAGCCCAATGGTTAAGAGCACTGATTTCTCTTGCAGAGGACATGAGATCAAGCCCAAGCACCCATATTATGGTTCACAACCACTGGTAAATTCAGTCCCACAGAATCCAGTGTTATCTTCTAAATACAACATATACAAGTTTCACACATGTTGCACACACACACATGCACACATACACACACACACACACACACACACACACAAACAGTTTAGGCAAAATACTCATACCTGTAAATTAAATGAATATAAAACTAAATCTTTAAGACAGAAACACCCACAAAAACATGTCCAGTCAGACGTTAAGGAAGAGACAGACAACGAGATAATTCAGACCACTGTAACCACTTTGACATTGGACAGAAGATCTGGGCAGAATATCATTAAGGCATCACCAAAAACCACTAGCACGACTACAGACCAAGTGCACCACTGTGCAAAAAGCTTCCAACCCACAAAGCACCCACAACACTGTCCAGGCATCCCACTGCAGGTCACAGAACAGGTCTCTGGATTAAGATAAGCTCACATCAAGAAACACCTCAGCCACAGGGGAAAAAAAGAATACACAAATTTATTAAATGAAAGGAAAAAATGAGAACTCTCATGGGATTTAGCAGCACATTTTTAAAAACAAGACATTCAGGGGAAGAATCAAAATAAATTCAGGTTAGTAAGGAGGGTAAGCAGATGGACAGGGTAAGGGCAAGGGAAGATGAAGAGATGAAGACTCAATTAACACAATATATAGAAGAATGAAATTTTTAGAAACTTTAAATTGTAAACACAAGACTCATTGTGGTGGCCCACATCTCTAATCCCTGCACTTGGGAAGCATAGGGTGGAGATCTCTATGAGGTCTGGTTTAGACTGGTCTACATAACAAGGTCAAGGACAACCAGCACTACATAGCCACAGACTGTTTTGATACAACCACAAAGATAACTAAACCCATCAGCATAGGAACAAAAACAGAGAAAAATTAAAGCACCAAACATTGAAAACTACAGAGTAAAATGGTTGTGTAGCTCACTGGTAGAGTATGTGCTTAAAACACTGGAGGCTGTTCCATCAATTCCTGACACAGAAAAACAAACAGGAAAAATATAATTTTACTGAGTTCATTCTCTTGAACTGTGCTACCATGCAGACACAAACATGTCAATATTTGGCAAGGCACTGAAGGGCAAGTCCATTATTTTTGAGGTTGAATTCAGTGACACCATTGAGGATTCAAGACTGAGATCCAGGACTAAGAATTCATGTCATCAAAACTCTAGCAGCTGCTGATATTTCCCACCAGCAGATGGAGGGAGACGCAAGCCTGTCTGACTACAGCATCCAGAAAGATCCACCCTGCACTTGGTGCTGGGCCTGTGTGCTGCCATCCTCCACCAACCCCATTGCTAGCTTCTCAAGTTTACAACTGCAACACAATGATACAGTGATGCTCCCAAATGCTGCCCACACCTGCACCAGTGTGTGTTGAACTTCAGCAGGAATCATGACCCTATTCATTCATCAACAACCTGTATCCCAAGAAACTCAATTAAACACCTGGATACCTATTTGGACCAGTATCTCCATGATCACATAATTTGTTGACTAAGCAGAAGGACTTAGGAAAACGATGATGATAAGTGTAGGGACAATTGGATGGCTCAGTATATAAGGGCCTGCTGCCAACTTAAGACCTGCCTCTGATTGACAGGACCAACATGGTAAAAGGAAAATTTATTATTGAAATTATATTCTGACCTCCACACATGTGCTTTGACACACATGCATGTACATACACAAACAAATGTACAGTAACGAAAAACCACTAAAGAAAGAAATAGAAATATGAATCCCTAAAATTGAACAGGAAAATACAAATGTGAAAAAAAAACAAACAAGCAAATTATAGTGCCCAGTGCCCAAGGCTGTAAATCTTACTCCAATCAGATATAAAGAGCGGAACCCTTCTCAGAAATATCAAAAATGGTGAAAAGAAGGAAATATTTCATGTAAAAATGGGAAAAGAAACAAAGCAAAATCACACTTAAATTTGTACTGTTGTGTGACATGTTCACACATGTCTGCTACAATATGGCTCTGACAGTGACGAGCACAGGTGAGGCGAACATGGTGAACTGAGGAAATGTCATCTGTGTAAGACCTGATTGCAGAGAGTCTACTGCCTGGCCTAGTCACAGAACTGAGTAAGTCAAAATATAGAGTCTGAGGGGAGAATTTCCACTTCCTGTGGGGCTGGTGAAATGTGACCATGTCATAAGGACAGTCCTGCCTCCAGGGCCACACCCTGTTTCCAATCCCTTCAGAAAGGCTCTGTAGCTCTGCCCTCAAGCACAGTTGCAGCCTCTGAGAGGAGATGCCATGACCTTCACCTTCAAAGCCCTGCTCTGTCTTGGTGAGATGTGAAGAGAGGGAGGGTATACTGAGGTCTAAAAACGATCAGGGCCAGTAGCTGAGCACTCACTCATCAGGAGATCCCAGGGTTTCAGGCATTTCTGCAGAGAAGGGGACTTGCTCAGCCTTAGGGACAAATCTCTTACAGAGAACTCTATTACAGGACTGACTCTGGGCCTCTGGATACCAGTATTGACAGGTGAGTGTGTCTGTAGGTCTCCTGAAATGCTCTGCTCTTCATATCCAGGACCCAGACCTGGGCAGTAATGTTGGAAAACACCTCATGTGTGTTATTCCTGGGGGTGGTTGGAAGGCCATGGGCTTAAGGACTGCAATCTGAAGGTGGGTGTTCTAATTCTTAGCTGCTCTGTTACTTGCAGGGTCCCTCCCTAAGCCTATCCTCAGAGCACACCCAGACTCTGTGGTCTCAATGGGGACTAAGGTGACCTTCTTGTGTGAAGAGACCCTCGGAGCCAATGAGTACATTCTCTATAAAAATGGATATCTATATAGGATAATCATAAAGTTTCAACAGAAGCCAGCAAACAACGCTGAATTCTCATTGTCAAATGTAGACCAGCAAAATGCAGGGAAATATAAATGTTTCTACAAGACCCAGGCTAAATCATCAGACTTCAGTGACACCCTGGAGCTGGTGGTGACAGGTGAGAGAACACACAGGGTCCCAGGCCTCAGGTTTTGACTGTCAAGACTTAGTTGTGTTCAAAGGAATGCCCACCCACCCACACTCCCACCTCAGAGCCAAGGAAGATAATGAGGGCTGGCAACATTTAACTAATTACTTCTTCTCTCCTAGGAGCCTATAGGAAACCAAGTCTTTCAGCCCAGACCAGCCCTGTAGTGACCTCAGGAGGGTATGTCACCCTCCAGTGTGAGTCTAGGCAGAACTATTACAGATTAATTCTGATTGTAGAAGGACCACAGAAGCTCTCCTGGAGAAAAGACTCACAGTATAGCCACTCTACTAGAAAGTTCCAGGCCCTGTTCTCTGTGGGCCCTGTGACCCCCAACCAGAGATGGATATGCAGATGCTACAGCTATGACAAGAACAAACCAGCGGTGTGGTCAGATCCTAGTGAACACCTGGAGGTCCTGGTCTCAGGTAGGGCCTTTCCATGGAATGACATTGAAATGATACAGTCACTCAGAGAGCACGTGGTA
The DNA here is from genome assembly GCF_004785775.1 of Grammomys surdaster. Taxonomy (NCBI): domain Eukaryota; kingdom Metazoa; phylum Chordata; class Mammalia; order Rodentia; family Muridae; genus Grammomys; species Grammomys surdaster. Next base: position 1,165,544 of record NW_021604693.1, on the reverse strand, counting down.
TGTGTGCATGTGAGGATCCAGGGCTCTTTAGAACTTTGACACACAGCACAGGAAATAATGGGAACCAAGATATAGAAAGAAAGGCTGAGAGTGACAGCAAAGCCCAGAGTTCCCTGTAGGGAGACTATTCTTCATGAGGCCTTCTGTTAATCTGGACTAGCTTTAGCACCATCCACTAGAGTTCAGAGAATCTAGAAGAACAGAGAGAGGAAGGATGGTGGTAGGTAGAGAGGTTGAGGGCATCTGAAGATCTCAGCCAAGAGAACACAGAACCAACTAAGCACAAATCACCAGGGCTCACAGAGTCCGCATGGGTCTGTCCTAGGATCTTTGAATACATGCTGTGGCTGTTTGGCATGGTTTTGTTGTTGTTGTTGTTGTTGTTGTTGTTTGGGTGTAGGGGGGTGTTGCATTTTGCTGTGTACTCCTGGTTTATTGTCCTGGACCTCATTCTGTAGACCAGACAAGCCTCCAACTCAGAGATCCACCTGGCTTTATCTCCTGAGTTCGCAGATTAAATGTGCTTGCCACAATCACCTGGCTTGCTTCAGGTTCAGTGGAAGTGGAGATGTCTCTGACATTTTTACCTACACATGAAATGTTTTTGCTCCTAGTGGTTTGCCTTGTCCAGTCTTAATATGAGGGTATGTGCCCAATATTCTTGCATCTTGTTATGCCACATTCAGTAAATGTCACTGAAAAGCCTTCTATTCTCTGAAAGGAAATGGAGGAACAGTGAATCTGGGGATGAAGGAAAGTGGGGAGGATTGTGTGATATTAGGAAAAAGGGGAGGATGGGAGCCTGTCTTCCTGTGTATTGTATGAAAGAAGAATAAATTTAAAAAAGAAAGCAACATCCACTGTGGGACATTTTCTGTGCCATTTTCAAACACACACACATGTTCTTCTCTCTTACTTCTATGTAGGGAACCTCCAAAAACCAACCATCAAGGCTGAACCAGGCTCTGTGATTCCCTCCGGAAAAGCCCTGACCATCTGGTGTCAGGGGATCCTGGATGCTGAAATATATTTTCTGAATAAGGAGGGAAGCCAAGAAACTTGGAACACACAGATCCTACATACACCTGGGAACAAGGGCAAGTTCTTCATCCCTTCTGTGACAGGAGATCATGCAGGACAATATCACTGTTATTGTTACAGCTCAGCTGGTTGGTCAGAGCCCAGTGACACCTTGGACCTGGTGGTGACAGGTGAGGGAAGGGACAGTCAGATTCTCAACCCCAGGCTCTGCTCTCAGGAGTATTTCCTCCCCTACAGACTGTTCCATGAGAACATTGTGACAGTGTGAGAACATGTGACAGACTTCCTCCTTCTCTCCTGGGAATCTATGTCTAATATAAACCTATGCTGTCAGTACTTCCCAGCCCTGTGGTGACAGCAGGAAGGAACATGACACTCCACTGTGACTCACAGAGACACTATGATAAATTCATGTTCACCAGGTAGATCAGAAATTCACCAGCTCACTGGACACACAGCATATACATTCTAGTGGACAGTACCAAGCCCTTCTCATTATGGGACCCTTGAACCCAAACCACACAGGGGCGTTCATATGTTATGGTCACTGTGAGCATACCCCACAGCTGTGGTCAGTACCCAGTGAGCTCTAACAAATACTTATCTCAGGTAAGTCACTACTTGTTATTCACCTATCATTTTTTGAGAACCTAAGGCTTTTGCCATGGCCTGCCCCTCTGTGGAGTTGAAGATAGAGAAGAACTAAATGGAGAGCCTATGTTCACAATCACAGCCTGGCTTGGGGAGAAGCTGGGACATGTGCTGGGCAGAATGGGAAGGCCTGGGTGTTTCCCACGACCAAATCTCAGTAAATAGCTGTCACTTTCCCTCTAGGACTGTCCAAGAAGCCCTCTCTGCTGACTCACCAAGGCCATATCCTAGAACCTGGAATGAGCCTCACCCTGCAGTGTTCCTCTGACATCAACTATGACAGATTTGTTCTGTACAAGGTGGGGGAATCTAACATCATGCAGCACCCTAGCCTGCAGAACGACACTGGCTTCTCCATGGCCAGCTTCACAGTCGGCAATGTGAGCCACTCCGCTGGAGGACAATACAGATGCTATGGTGCACACAAACTCTCCTCTGAGTGGTCAGCCTCCAGTGATCCCCTAGACATCCTGATCACAGGTGAGGATCTACAGAGATCCTCTGCTCAGGCTCTCATGGGGGAGCTGAGGAGCTGAGGGCTGGGATGACAGACGGGTATCTTAGGCAGAAAAAGATACAGGGAGAGGAGTGCAGGAGCTAAGCTTAGTCAGAGAAAAGAGAGAGAGAGACCCAGGTTCTCAAGGTGGAATCTTCTGTCCTTTGAGTTCAGAACAAGGAAGCCAGCCTCTCATCATTTCTCTTCTCTTCAGGACTGCTCGATGACACTCCTTCCCTCTCAGTGAAGCCTAACTCCACAGTAGACTCAGGAGAGAATGTGACCCTGTTGTGTTGGTCAATGTACAGTATGGACACTTTCATTCTGTCCAAGGAGGGATCAGCCCAGCCCCCCATGCGACTAAGATCAAAGTTCCAAGACTGGCAGTTCCAGGCAGAATTCTACATGAAATCTGTGACCTCCCATTTCTCAGGCACCTACAGATGCTATGGTTCTCAATTCTCATCTCTCTACCTGTTGTCATATGCCAGTGCCCCTGTGGAGCTCACAGTCTCAGGTGAGGTGATCCTGACATCTCAGCATGAGTCACAACCCACACTCTAGCAGAGCTCTTTATTTGGTTTGGATTAAGAAGACAAATGGAAGACTTAGTCAGAAGTTGTACTAGTCAACACAGAGCTATATGCCAGCAATGATGGTTCATGTAATGTTCACTCTATCCTAAGGGAGATTCTATGGTAGATGTAGGACAGATAGCAGGAAGAACATCTTCTTTTTGTTTTGTTTCCTAGGACCCACTGAAGCCTCCAGCAGGCCACCCAAAGGGCCCATCCCAAAAGCCCGTAAGTATCAGGCTCCTCTGCATAGAGAACATGCTGCAAACACAGGAGCCTTTCAAACAGCTCTTGGTAATCCAAAATCTCATTTCTCAGTCATTTCAGCTTTTAAATATGAGAGATCAACAATATCCCAAAAAAGAAACCAACATTGTCCATTTACAACAATTATTAGCTGTAATAGATTATGAAATACTGCAGAGTGTCACTCAGATGAATATTCGCCCTCATGATGATGGGGGATACCCTGAATCATTCTAGGCAAGCTCACTACACTCCCTGCTAATGGAACCCAGAGGATGGGGCTTAACTATTGGGCTACAGAAAGTAGCACCCTAAGATTGACATTTAGGTTCAAGATGGATGATGTGGCAGGTGGGTAAGATTGTGAGCAAGGAACCCAGACTGTCACCTCCCCTTAATGCTCCTAAGAAACAAGCATTTCAAAAGCATAGAGTCATGCCAAAGAGAGCTAATAAAGTCTCTGTTGGAATGTAGACATGGATAGGTAGGTAATAGGTACTTCTGGGCTTGATACAGCTGCTTCTGGAGATCCTGACTTGGATAAGCACTTCCCTTTCTGGGATGCTGTTTCTCTCAGTGTAATGACAGAAGCCTAATTCACATGTCTAAATTGTACTGGTCATGCTTGTGACCTCTGCTGACAAATGACATCTCCAGAACCTGATTCTGCAGTGGGTCTGGCCAATATTCTGTTGACAAGGCAGGGGTGTTTCAAATGGTTATGGTAGAGGATTTAGGTTCCTTCAGGTTAGCTCATGGGGCTTAATTTTAGGACTCTCTGATATTTGTGATGTCCAAACTTAGGAGCATCTTCAGGTGCTTCAGATGCCTGCACTCATCTGTACTCATCTTATCACAGACCAATTACTGTGGAGCTCACAGTTCACGTTGAGGTGATCCTCATCTCTCTGAACTGAAGTGGTGTCTCAGCATCCTCAGTTTACAACAATAATCAGATAGCATAGGGTTTGAAAACCTGCAGAGTGTCAGTCAGATGGGTATTCAACCTTATGATGGTGGGGAATAATCTGAATCATTCTAGAGTATAGTACACTATACTCCCTGTTAATGGAACCCAGAGATTTCATGTACTTTGAAAGAGAATCTTGGGGAGGACACAGAAAGATAAAGAATCCTAAACAGGAACTCATCCCCAATGCCAACCTCTTCTTCTCAATCTCAAATAAACAGGATTCACAGAATCCCTGTCAGATCCTTGCTCTCAGTGCAGTCATGGATCATGGTGAGTCCAGGAGAAGACCCAGCCTTGGTGTAACAATTACAAACCCTGCTATACTATCTTTCTGTTCAAAACAGATTCAAATCCATAACTCAACCCTGTCACACTGAATTCGCCATAAGAACTACACCAAAACAAGCTTCACATCAAGCAAAATAAAGTCCACCAATTGTAATCAAAATCTATTTCTTTGTGAAATTTGCAACCTTTCCCTCCAGAGAGGAATAGAGGAAATGTGACTGTATGTGTTCAACTTTAACTAAAGTGGTTATAACTAAGAACTCCAAGGCCTTAGCGTACCTATCTTAACAAGAGAAAGTTGAGGGTGGGATCTCCTAGGATTGAAGTGATGTTACTCAAGTGTAACATGTCCTGTTGTATTAATAACTATCATTTGTAAAAGAGAGATAAGTAAATCTTAGATGTGTCAGTCTTGGATCTATATATAAGAAGTAGCCCTGTTATTTGGGTTACTAAGAGGCTGAGACCTCACTGGATTACCATCCACTTATATTTTTGAGGCACACTTGCATTTACATAGAGAGTGGGCTTAGGGTGAGGGACATGAAGAACGGGAGAGGGAGAAGGTGAGGGAGAGTGAGAGTGAAAGAGAGAAAGAGAGAGAGAGAGGGAGGGAGGGAGAGAGAGAGAGAGAGAGAGAAAGAGAGAGAGAGAGAGAGAGAGAGAGAGAGGGAGGGCAGGGAAATGGTCAAAAAAGTGAGAAATGGAAGGATCTGAGTGTGACAAAGGAAAAAAAAAACACCAAAAAAACCCCACTGAGAATCCAAGTCTGTACAAACAAACTCGGATGGACTCACCAGGGAAACCACACTAAGTATTCTTTTTTTTTTTATTGGATATTTTATTTACATTCCATATGTTATCCCCTTACCCCATCCCCCTCCCACCCGGGAACCCCCCATCCCCTTACCCCTCCTCCTTCTTCTCCGTGGATGTAACCCCCACCTACCCCCCCACTCCCACTTCCCCACCCTCAAAATTCCCACCCCCTGGGGCGTCTAGCCTTCATGAGGTCAAGGATCTCATCTTCCACCTGTGCCCGGCAGGGCCCTCCACTCTTACATATTCAGCTGAAGCCCTGGATCCCTCCATAAGTGCTCCCAGGCTGGTGGTTAGGACCCTGGGAGCTGTGGTTGGTTGGTATTGTTGCTCTCCTCATGGTGCCACAAACCCTTTCAGCTCCTTCAGTCCTCACTCTAACTACTCCATTGAGAACCTCATGATCAGTTCAATGGCTAGTTGTGAGCATCTGCCTCTGAGTATGTCAGACTCTTGAAGGCCTCTGAGGAGACATCCATATCAGGCCCTTATCGGCATGCACTTCCTGACTTCCACATCAGCATCTACCTTTGGTGACTGCACATGGGATGGACTAAGTATTCTTCTGTGACTGCTAAGAGAAGTTATGTAGGGTCTACTGCCTGAAATCAACTGTTCTACTCTGAATTTGCTGGTTCTACTGGTATGTCATTGGTATTTTATTAGCACAATGGTCCTTAAGTATTGAGTAAGAATTAGAAAGCAAACTCAGCTATGCCGCAGGAAAGATTCATCCCAGAAGTCCATGAGCTTATGTGGTAAGAAAACTGGGCATCTACAATAAATGATAAAGTGCAACTCAGAAGAAATAAAAAGGTCTCTTGAGTAAACATTTATTCTACTCCTCTTATTTTATCCTCAGGACCAGCTGAGACCTTCTGTCCATCCTAGAAGATGCCCAAACCCAAGACAGTTCAATAAAGAAAATTGCAAGTCATAGAATAGGAAACAGTAGAATCAAGTTCTTCCAGATAAAACATGGGCCCTTGGTGGACACTTAGTTTTCTTGCAGGAATTTGGAACATCCCTAGTTTCTGTAACTTCTTTGTTTAAATCCACAGCCCCAGAGAAGCAGGATCACACAATGGAGAATCTCATCAGGATGGGGATTGCTGTCATGGTCCTCATAGCCCTTCTGATTCTGGTCTTAGAGGCCAGGGGCAGCCAGAGACAGATCCATTGTATAACTGAAAGATAATCTGAAGAGAAAAAAGTATATCATACAAGGTGATACAGTCTGGGAAATGAATCTGAAGATACAAAATTTTCTGTCAGAAAATCCAGAACTCAGGGTGAGGAAATATCAGGAGAAAATGTGCTGGGATAAAATGTGTTTGGAGTTCAGAAGAAGGTGGGAGTTTCATGGTGAGATTCTTCTTCAGCAAATTAATTACTGTCTTTCCACATGCTGGGACATTTGTTTCCTGAACCAACACTATTCTGAAACTATGCAGTGATGGAATGTGCTGTCCCATCTGCCTGGAATACCTTTCACCTGTTTGATTGTGATTTCTGTAAGGGATATATATATATGCACTTCAGTTTTAAAGGCCTTTGTCATCTTTGTAATATTGGCTTTAAGGTCATTTTATAGTGTGTGTGTTTCTGTGTCTTTGTGTCTTTGTGTTAGTTAACTTCTATTGGTTGTATTTTAAGGCAGGTTGTTAGCCAGAGGCTTGGGAGGGGAGAGGCTTAGTTAGTATCCCTGGTGCCTGTAGACTTCCTGAAGTGCATGCAGAGCAGATGGGTGGGAAATGGCGTATGCAGTGAAGTTTCCTGCTCTTGGGTAAGAATTCAGGGGAGTAGCAGGCCGAGCTTTAATAGGGAGAGAGTTAACTGTTGTCCCTTCAGATGGAGGATTCCAGGGAAACAGGCCAACTTCTTGGTGACATTGATTTTATAAAGGAAGATACCAGTAAAATGACTCCTAGATCAAGGTCTTGCTCAGCAATTATCACAGAAGCTTCCTCCTGCATAATATGAGAAATTATACAGACTGAACGATGTGCAGAGAAACATCTGACTACACTAAATCCTGAATGGAATGGCTGCCCTTTCTAGGCCCAGGGAACTTGGAGAAACAGAAGTTGGAGAGATCATGAGAACCAGAGGAGAAGGATGACACCAAAGAAACTAAGTTTCCAGACATAAGTGTCTGATGCAAACATGGACTCACAGAGACTGTGGCAGCATGTACAGGGCCAGCACACGTCTAAGTGAGATCATGTCCCAGTGCTGAGAGACAATGTACACACAAGACCTCATCTATAATCCAGAAGCTATCACACACTGAGAAACACTTGCCAAAGAAAAATTAGTTTTTCCAAGAAAGGCACACTGCTATGAAAGCAAACTAAATGGCAAGTCTCGGGCCCAGAAGCATATGGACAACACAAAATGAACACAATGATATTTTAAGCAGTCTTTGCTTAAAATGCTTGTTTTTGTTTATATATATATAATGATTTCCTGTTTTGTGTTTTTATGAGCTTTCATGTAATTCATAATGTAGATGTGTATAAAAGTCACCAAATTACACATCATAAGCACATTCAATTCTATTTACAAGTGTTTCATGTACGGTTAGAAGAAAGATTTTCATTTTCTTCTTCAGTTTTTCTGTTCTGTTTGAACAATTAATTTATTTGTTTAATGTCATTTCAGTTTAAATTTCACTTTATACGTGAAGTACTTAATAGAATTTAAATATTAGTTCCATAACACAAACTTTCATAAGCTTAAAATATGATTATACTGGCCCCTCCAATTTCTTCCTTTAAATGACTCTCATATTCTGCTTCCCCTACACACTCTTAAAATGATCAGTAGATTTTCTTTGTTATATACATACACGTGAATATTATGTGCATAAATATGTAAACACATTCTGCTGAGTCCATGTAGTGTTGTTCCTTCATGAGTTTGTGCCTCACCATGTGACATTGCATGAGAAACTAGGGGCCATCCCTAGAGAAATGTGATTCTAACTCTCAGCATTTCTTAGTTGTGTATTGTTCTTCATCTAGGGATAGTGACCTGACAGAAATTCTCCTTCCACATTAGTGTGTCTACTGGTGGTGTTCCTCTTCAGGTCTTCTTTAGGCAGCCATATTGTTGAGATAGTACCCAAATTGTTTCCCTGTCTTTTCTAGGAGACAAAATCTTCCACAAGATTTCCAGGTCTTATGGCACTTAGTCTTTCTGCTCCCTCTTCTGCAATTTTACCTGAGCATTAGGTACAGGAATTACCTTGTAGTTATTTGAGTTGAGACTAAGAACTGCCCAATTAGGTGTTCTCTGTTATTTGACCAGTTGTGGTTTTCTGTAATGGACTCTATGACATACAGGAGATGATTTTGTTCTGAGGTGTTAGAGCTACACTTACATATTAATTTTCTATAGTCTTAGAGTGAAAAATAAACCAAGGAAATACAATACACAATTTACTAGGTTCATAGTAAATATGTTTCCTGCACTGGTCAGACCATGAATCACTTTTGCAATAATAACTTATTTGAAAAATTACATGAATAACCACTCAGCATTGGGCATTCCATGAATGGGCTCATACCTGTGATGAAGGAATACCCTTTCTTTTTTTATTGGATATTTTATTTATGTTTCAGATGTGTTTTCCTTACCCAATTTCTCCCCCACCCTGCCCAGAAACACCCTATCCCATCCCCCCTCTTCCTGCTTCTATGAGGCTGTGACCCCCACCTACACTCCACCTCCTACCTCCCGACCCCTGAATTCCCCCACACTGGGGAATCCAGCCTTTAAGGGATCAAGGATCTCCTCTCCCACCCATGCTCAACAAGGTCATCCTCCTCTACATATACAGCTAGAGCCATGTGGCCCTCTCTTTGTGCTCCCAGGCTGGTGGTTTAGACTCTGGGAGCTCTGGTTGGTTGCTAGTGTTGTTCTTTTCATAGGGCCACAAACACTTTCAGCTCCTTTAGTATTCACTCTAACTCCTCCATTGGGAACCCCTTGATCAGTTCAGTGGTTAGCTGTGAGCATCCACCTCTGTATATGTCAGACTCTTGCAGACTTCTAAGGAGACAGGTACATCAGGCTCCTGTCAGCATGCACTTCCTGACATCCACATCAGCGTCTACCTTTGGTGACTGCACATGGAATGGATACCCAGGTAGAATGGTCTCCAGATGGCCCCCTGTCAGTTTCTATCCCACTCTTTGTCTCCATATTTGCTTCCTTGAGTATTTTGTTACTCCTTCTAAGAAGGACCGAAGCACCACACTTTGGTCTTCCTTCTTCATGAGCTTCATGTGGTCTGTGAGTTGAATTTTGGGTATTTCAAGCTTCTGGGCTAATATCTGATTATAAGTGAGTGAAGTGCACGTGTGTTCTTTTGTGATTAGATAACATCAGTTGAGGCTATATTTTCTAGTTCCATCCATTTACCTATGAATTTCTTGAATTCATTGTTTTTAATAGCTGAGTAATACTCGATTGTGTAAATGTACCACATTTTTTGTGTATCCATTCCACTGTTGAAGGGCATCTGGGTTCTTTCCAGCTTCTGGCTATTATAAATAAGGCTGCTATGAACATTGTGTAGCACATGTCCTTGTTATATGTTGGAGCATCTTCTGGGTATATGCCCAGGAGTGGTATAACTGGATCCTCAGGTAATGCTATGTTCAATTTTCTGAGGATCTGCCAGACTGATTTCCAGAGTGTTTGTACCATCTTGCAGTTCCACCAACAATGGAGTAGTGTTCCTCTTTCTCCACATCCTCGCCAGCATCTACTATCACCTGAGTTTTTGATCTTAGCCATTCTGACTGGTGTGAAATGGAATCTCAGGGTTGTTTTTAGTTGTATGTCCCTGAGGACTAAGAATGTTGAACATTTCTTTAGGTGCTTCTCAGCCGTTCAAGTTTCCTCAGTTGAGAATTCTTTGTTTAGCCTTATACCCCATCTTTTAATAGGGTTATTTGTTTTTCTGGAGTCTTATTTCTTGAGTTCTTTTTATATATTGGATATTAGCCCTCTATCGGATGTAGGATTGGTCAAGATCTTTTCCCAATCTCTTGGTTGCCATTTTGTCCTACTGACAGTGTACTCTGCCTTACAGAAGCTTCACAATTTTATGAGGTCCCATTTGGCAATTATTGCTCTTAGAGCATAAGCTATTGGTATTCTGTTCAGGAACTTTCCCCCTGTGCGTAGGTATTAGAGGGACTTCCCCACATTGTCTTCTATTAGTTTCAGTGTATCTGGTTTTATGTGAAGGTCCTTTATCCACTTGGACTTGGGCTTTGTACAAGGAGATAAGAATGGATTGTTTTGCATTCTTCTACATATTGACCTCCAGTTGAACCAGCACCATTTGTTGAAAATGTTGTCCTTCATGGCTCCATGTATATAGGTAGTTGAGGGTGGCATCAGTTAAAGTGGAGGACCTTGGTTTCTTATAGTTTGGATTCTCTAGTGTTGGGGAATTTGAGAGCAGTGAGGCAGGAATGGGAGAATGGTGGGAGCTCACCCTCATAGAAACTCCCAGAATTATATGGGTTAGATATGGTAAAAACAGGCCACCAGACAACTAGATTCCAAGATTAAAACAAAAAATATCTTGAGCTAAAATTTGTTTTGAGAATTGTATATTGTAGTATACACAGCCTTGGTTTACCTACTCACCAAGCAAACTAAGCAGACCTGCTTGAACCTCTGATGTCCTGGAATCTCTGCTGGATGAAGTGAAGACACAGATGACAGAGGCTTCTCAATTTCCTCTTTCCCCTGCCCCTCTTCTAATATCTCAATGCTCATAATCAGCTTGAAGAAGTTAATGAAGAGTCAGCACCCCTGTTGCCTGGCCTTGGGTACTGAGGTGTTTAATATTGGGCTTTCTTTCTAGGGAAAAACAGTGGTTATGTTGGAACAGAAAAGAATAACTAGGATTTAATGCATAGCCATAACCTATTGGTAGAAGTCTGTATAATTGTTATTAAGCTGAAGTTATAATTTCTTAAATGGTACAAAATTTACTTTGATTTCATATTTAAGGTTTTCATTGGTACGAGTTTCTTATTGATATAGAAGTGAGATTAACGTTGTTACTCTCATAGGCATTGTGCCTATATAACACATTTAGGAATACAAGGCTTAGACCCAGTCCTTCTTTAACTTTTTAAAACTGATTTGAGATGGTTGGCCTGTGAGTTAAGGGCCTATAGCAAATTCATGGCTCTGAGTTTATTGTTAGGGTGTTTTCTATATTTTATTTAGAAATAGCTGAGGAGTTAACAGACACCAGTCCACATTGGTTTACATGGATAGTTGGTTTTCAAAACGTCAGAAGTCCACAGAATTGACTTTACAAACATTTCTGTATTAATGTTCATTTTGATTAGAGACCTGTCTACTCCCAACAGCTTCCTGTCTTGGATTCTAAGAAAAAATTGAGCATCTTTGGAGTTACTCCAGTTGTGGTGAGACAGCCACTAGGCAAGAATTGCCTCTTTTCATCTACAGACAAATTACTGTCCTGAAAAGGACACACTTGCAGAATAGTTGACTGATTATATCAGCCAAGACAGAGTAATCAGCCCTTAATAATTCTGCATCACTAGGACTGACAGATGATCCTGGGCCAGAAGGCTGAAGATCGGATGCTCCAACATTTTGTAGTATAGGGACTGTTCCAGGTCTTCAGCAGTCTCTATAAATTGGCTAAGTTTTAGAAGCTATGCTTTGTGCTTCCTATAATTTCAGTTAATTCAGTCATTCTGGATTTCTGACAGGGTTGGAGACTTATAGTTTCATAGCCAATCCTGGCTATTTACTTTGAGAGAAAAGTCTTGAGAGGATGGCTTTTAGCTGACATTCTAAAGCCAAAAAAGAAGCCAGGTTCAGAACTAAGTCTTTTAGTTAGGTGAGATGACAGAGGTTCTGGTTAGTCAACAAAATGATGGACTGGGTTTTAGGTCTATCTTGTACCTTACTGCTACAAATTGGTATAGTTATGCTCTAATTGTATTTTGAGAGAAAAGTTTTATCTTAAGAGGAAGGGTGATATGTAAGAGGAGCTAAGGTGGAAGGAGTAAGGAGAGAAAGAGGAGGAGTGAGGAGGGTAGGATGAGAAGGAGAGGAGGAGCTAGGAGATGAGAGAGAGGTGGGGAGAGGAATATGGAGGCGGATGTTTGCGTGTCTTTGCCAGTCCAAGATAGGTGGTATATCTTGGTTGTGTATTGGGTTACACTTCTGATTGTATGGGCATCTTGTATTGAGCATTACTAAACTTATAAAGCCTTTGATTAACATTTTTAAAAAAGTTACTGACACAAATAAAATAAAATAAAATAAAATGTCAGATTCTGAGATGGAACTGGGAGGAGTAGAAAAAGGGGAAACCATAACTAGGATATATTGTATACAGAAAGTAGCCTATTTTTAATAAAAGAAAAAGTATGTCAAAAGACGAGAAAATCCTGTTCTTTTAGAGAAAATTACATATATGTATATGTATATGTATATGTATATATATATTATATGTAATATAGTATATATAGTATGAATAGTAAATTTTATATAGTAAAAGCAATATGCAGCAAAAAAGTAGCCAACATCAAACTAAATGGAGAGAAATGTGAAGCAATCCGACTAAAATCAGGGACTAGATATCGAAGCCCACTCTCTCTCTATGTATTCAACATAGTACTGGAAGTCCTAGCCAAAGCAATTAGACAACAACAACAAAAAAAGTCAAATGGATATGAATAGAAAAGGAAGAAGTCAAATATTACTATTTGCAGATGATATCATAATATACTTAAGTGGCCCCAAAACTTCTACGAGAGAAGTCCTAAACCTGATAAACATCTTTAGCAAAGTGGCTGGATATAAAATTAACTCAAACAAATCAGTAGCCTTCCTCTACTCGAAGGAGAAACAGGCTGAGAAAGAAATTAGGGAAATGACACCCTTCACAATAGCCACAAATAATATAAAATACCTCAGTGTGAATCTAACCAAGCAAGGAAAAGATCTGTATGACAAGAACTTCAAGTCTCTGAAGAAAGAAATCGAGGAAGATCTCAGAAGATGGATAGATCTCCCATGCTAGTGGACTGGCAGGATAAATTAAGTAAAAATAGCTGTCTTGCCAAAAGCAATCTACAGATTCAATGCAGTCCCCATCAAAGTTTCAAATCAATTCTTCATAGAAATAGAAAGAGCAATTTGCAAATTCATTTGGAATAACAAAAAACCCAGGATAGCGAGAACTTTTCTTAAAAATATAAAAACTTCTGGGGGAATCACCATCCTTGTCCTCAAACTGTACAGAGCAATTAGTGATTAAAAAAACAGCATGGTATTGGTAGAGAGACAGGCAGGAATATCAATGGAATAGAATTGAAGATCCAGAAATTAACCCACTCACCTATGGTCACTTGATCTTTGACAAAGGAGCTAAAACCGTCCAGTGGAATACTCTTTCTTCTAATTGTCACTATTTTCCTGTAGTTCTCTGTCTACAGATGGGACCCTTGGAAATATTGCCATTTCTCATTAATATATTCACCTATATTGCATTGTTTGGATCCTGTTTATTTCTCAAAAAAATTAAAAAGCCATGTCTTTGACAATTTCTACAAAAAGATTTCACTGAAATCTTTCTATATTTTTGTCTCTTACAATCTTTATGGACTCTCTAGTATTCCCTGGGTCATATATGCAGGTGCTATGACAGAGATATGTCTATTGGGATTGAACTCTTCATGTTCCTCGAAGGAAACTCACTGGATATATTTGTGCACCCATCAGTGAGCCCAACAGGGCCCTATAGATACAAGCACATGCTCATATACAGAACTTTGGTTAAAACCAATGGGAAATAACAAAACAAAAGACACAGATGAGGGAATGTAATTTTTTTGGGATGTGAAGACAGTTGCTATGGATATGAGACATATAAAAGGGATTAGAACAGGAAGAATCAGAATGCATCATATGCATGTATGATATTTCAGTGAAAACATTCACTTAATAAAGACAAAAACAACCTGAAGAGAAGCTAAATTTGCTCTAGAAAGAGAAGATATTTTGCTTGGTTCCAACTATGCTGTTTCAGACAACATGAAAAGAAACTTCATTTTTCCTAGCTTCACGTGACCCTGAAGATGATATGAAATTAGACAAGCAGAGAGCTATGAGCAGGTGCATGGAATGATATTTCTTGCAGAGGAAGTCTCAGTTTCCAAATGATTATCAATAATATTGAATGTCTTAACTTAACCAATGTAAGTGTCAAAATGACCAGGATCCAATCATGATGGCGAGTCGATATTAAATCTCATGGAAACCTCAGTCCAAGGAATAAAATTACTGAAGGCTGTCTTCCCTCCAACTTCATGCTTTTAGGCTGGCCTCTTTATCTTAGTAACAGTAGTTTCTATGAATTCTCATTGTACTGAACTGCAAATGTGCTTTCTTATCACACACTGTTCTCACCTCTCCCTGCTCTAGTTCTTCGATCCTTGTGTGGTTTTAAATCCTCTGACAGGAGTGTGAGCAGATGTTAAGGGAAATTAAAGAGACTGATTTCAGTTTAGAGCAGTTGAATCTTCACATCCTCCCAGTCATGGTTTTCTAGTCAAAGTTACAGCCTGACATCCATGGAAACTGTGATATAAATCACCAACAATCTAAGCTGAATGGAAGTTTTGGTAACCAAAAATCTGAGAAGAGATAGGCCACAGTTCTCTACTACTGTTTTCCTAAAGAACACAGAAAAAAGTGTCTACAAGATCAATGTCTTGCTCAGCCATCATCAAAAAAGCCTCATTCTTGTAGGAGATGGAAACTAACACAGAGACCCTTCTGAAAATGTGCAGAGAGAGAGAGACCTTGGATCTCTGAATCCTTAATGGAATGTCAATATCAAACACCCACCCTCCCTGGGGTTCACAGGACTGTAAGGGAAAGAAATTAGAGAGATTGTAAGAACCATACAATATGGATGGAACCAAGGAAATTATGTCTTCCAGACAAAAGAGGCTCATGGATGCTGACAAACTTTTGCATCATGCAAAGCGCCAGAACAGGTCTAAGCCATATGGTGTTCCAGAGCTGAATGGGGATTAGGGACACAAGATTTCATCCATAAACCTGAAGCAATCTCCAAATGAAAAACACTTGTAAATGAAAATTTAGTTTTTTTGAACAAAGTCATATTAGCATACAGACCACACTGAAGGGTAAGTCCCAGACACAGCAATATATGGCCAACACAAAATGATCAATGATCTCAAAGGTATTTTTGAAGGAATCTTTTTTTCCTTATAGGTCTTTTACTTATATACTATGATTTCCTGTTTGGGGTTTTTATGTGATTTCTCTATGCATGAATATGTTTCTCTGTTTATATGTGCTTCATGACAGAATTCTGCAACTTTTGATGAAATATTAATACCAATACTCCTCAAACTATTGCACAGATTAGAAACAGACAAACACTGAATATTCATTCTATGTAACTCTGATACCTAAAGCACAAGACTCAAAAGGAAAGCAAATTTCAGACCAATTTCCCTCTCAAAGCTAGAAGGGCTTGGAAAGATATCTTACAAAGTCTACAAATCACAGATGCCAACCTAGACTATCTTACCCAGGAAAAACCCAACCAACCATATTATGTTGTACAACCACTGATAACTTCAATCCCAGGGAACCCAGTATTCTCTTTTGAACATATAAAAGGCAAACACATTCTCTCTCTCTCTCTCTCTCTCTCTCTCTCTCTCTCTCTCTCTCTCTTTCTGTGTGTGTGTGTGTGTGTGTGTGTGTGTGTGTGTGTGTGTGTAATATATGCAGGCTAAACTCTAATAACTTTATGATGGTTTATATATGCTCAGCCCAGAAAGTGGCACTGTTAGGTGAGGACCTGTTGAAATAGGTGTGGCCTTGTTGGAGAAGGTATGTACCTATAACTTTAAGACCCTCATCCTAACACCCTGGAAGTTGCTGTACTGCTAGTAGCCTTCAGATGAAGATTTAGATCACTCAGGTCCTCCTGCACCATGCCTGGCTGAGTGCTACCATATTCCTTCCTTGAGGATAATGGACTGAACCTCTGAACCTATAAGCAAGCCCCAATTAAATGTTTTTATAAAACTTGTATTGGTCATAGTGTTTGTTCACAGCAGTAAAACCTAAGGCAACCTTAAATTATACGGATCTAAAATTTGATCTTTAAGACATAAACATCCACATAAAAGCATGTACCATCAGACATTGGATGAGAGAGGGACAAGATAAAACAGATCACTCAGGTCACTTTAATAATGGACAGAATAGCTAGGCAGAATATTAGTTAGGCATCATCAAACACCACAAGCAGAATTCTGACCAAGGACACCATTATGCAAGAAGCTTCCATCCCACAAAACACCCACAACACTCTCCAGGACAGCCCACTGCAGGTCACAGAACAGGTATTTGGATTAAGAAGGTGAGCTCACATTGAGGAGTAGTTCAGTCACACACACACACACACACACACACACACACACACACACACACACAAAGAACACACACATTTATTAAGCGAAAGGGGAAATGAGAACTTTCATGTGATTAAACAGCACATTTACAACAACCAGATGTTCAGGGGAAGAGCCAAAAAGAAATTCAGGTTAGTAAGGAGGGTAAGCAGGTGACAGAATAAGAAAAAGGGAAGATGGAAGGAGAAGGACTCAAGCAAAACACAATATACATAGTAATGAAAATTTTAATATATTTTACTTTTTTTGGTTTTTCAAGACAGGGTTTCTGTGTGTAGTCCTGGCTGACCTGGAACTCACTCTGTAGACCAGGCTAGCCTCGAACTCAGAAATCTGCCTGCCTCTGCCTCCCAAGTGCTGGGATTAAAGGCATGCACCACCACTGCCTGGCATAATGAAAATTTTAAAGTCATAAATTTTTTTCCCAAACATGGGTGTGGTGGCCCACATCCCTAATCCCTGCACTTGGGAAGCATAAGGTGGAGATTTCTATGAGGTCCAGTTTAGTCTGGTCTACATAACCAGGTCCAGGACAACCAGCACTACATAGCCGCAGACTGTCTCAATACAACCACAAAGATAACTAAGCCCATCAGCATAGGAAAAAAGATTGTAGAGGGAAAAATACAACACCAAACATTGTAAACTATAGTGTAAAACTGGCGTGTAGCTCAATTGTAGAGTATGTGCTCAGGATACTGGAGACTGTTCCATGAAACCCTAACACAAAAGTAAACAGGAAAAATTAACTTTATGAGATCTTTTCTTGAAATTTGCCACTAAGCAGACACCAGCACGTAAGTTGTTGACAAGGCACTTTAGGGCAAATCTATCAAGCTCTATAAAAAGGGAGGCCCAGCTCCCTGGAGAGCAGAATTTCCACCTAAACCTGGGAAGAAGGTTAAATTTTCTATTCCAAAAATTGACCTGTGCTATGCAGGAAAAGTATCTCTGTTACTATCAGACCTCTGATGGATGCTCAAATTACAGTAACCCTCTGGATCTGGTGGTGACAGGTGAGATGGAAAAAGTGTCCCCATCCTCAGGCCTCACTATCAAGAAGTCAGACTGCTCTCTGTGCAGCACCGCCACCTCACAGCCCTGAAGGATGACAAAAACTGATGCATTTAACTGATTCTGCCTTCTCTCCTAGGAGCACACAGTAAACCCAGCCTGTCAGCCCAGCCCAGCCCTGTGTTGACCTCAGGACAGAATGCCACCCTCCAGTGTGTTTCAGGGCAGGATTATACATATTCATTCTGACTTAGAAAGAACCAGAGAACCTCTCCTAGAGGGAGGACTCACAGTATAACTATAAAACTAGGAATTTTGAGGCCTCCTTCTCTGTGGGTTGAGTGACCTCCAGCCAGAGATGGACATCTAGATGGTATGGCTATGACAGGAGCAGGCCACAGATGTGGTCAGAACCTCGTGACTCCCCCTCAAGCTCCTGTTCTCAGGTGAGTAACCACAGCCTCTAAATAGAATATTGACATGAGACAGGTGCTCAGGGAGGCCTTGACGTGCACTGTATTTGAAGAGCCAGGGCTCTTTACTCATTGACATAGAGCACAGGAGGCAGTGAGACCAAGACACAGACTCCAACACAGAAAGGGATAGCAAAATCCAGGGTGTTCATGAGTGACATGAGTTTTCATGGGTCTTTGTCCTACTCTGAATCAACTTAAATGCCATCCATCTCCAAGTGAGATGTTCTCTCTGCCACTTTCAAGGAGACCCACCTCCTTCTCTCCTACTTCCTTGCAGGGAACCTCCCCAAAACTTTTATCAAGGCTTAGCCAGGTGCTGTGATCACCTCCAGGAGTTCTATGACCATCTGATGTGAGGGAACTCTTGATACAGAAATGTATTTTCTGCATATAGATGAAAGCCAAAAATCATGGGTAATACAAAACCTAGAGAAACCTGGGAAGAAGGTCAATTTCTCTAACCTTTGATTGGAACAACATGCAGCAAAATATTGTTGTTACTGTTAAAGTTCAGCTGGTTGGTCAGAGCACAGTGACACCCTGGAACTGGTGATGACCAGTAAGGAGACTGTCACAGTCCAGCCTTAGGCTCGTGCTCAGGAGTATTCCTTCCTACAGATTAGCCACAAAGAATATCATGACTGCATGAGAACATGTGACTGTTTCCTCCTTCTAGGAATCTGCTACAATAATCCTGTCCTTTCAGCACCATGGTGGGGAGTAAGGGAGTCTCTTACCTGAGTCAGTCAGTCTTTGTTAAGATAACATGGCTGGATTTTGAGTGCCAAGTCTACATTTGTGGGATTCTTGTGCAGTTACCCTGTATCCAGAATTTTGTTTGTTTGGTCAGTGAGCAAACTTCTGTCCTCCAAGTAGGTAACTGGTTCAGATCTTGATTGTTGACTTAGTCAAAATTTTCTTCTTATTTTATTTGAGAGAATACTTTTTCCTTTATCTCTGTGGATGAAACACATACATGCAAATGAGTTTCATGTTTCATATTTTTAAACACACTTTGACTTATGAAGTACACTCACTATATCCAGAGGTTTGTTGGTTTGGACAGTGAGTGAATTTTGTCTTTCTCCAAGTGAGTAACTGGGTTTTGATCATGATTATTCACCTATAGTTAAACATTGTTTCTTCTTTTATTTGAGAGAAAATATTTCTCTTTATTTATGTCGATGAAATATATTCAGAGGGAGGAGGAAGTGAGGGAGGAAGGGATGGAAGGATGGATGGAGAGAGAGAGAGAGAGAGAGAGAGAGAGAGAGAGAGAGAGAGAGAGGTTTTTCTTTAATGTTTTACACTTTTAAACCAACCTTGAATTCTAGAGTATACTCCTGTTGTCCTTTTTTTTCATTCATCTCATATGCCAGGATGTGCACTTATTTAGTTAAGGATTTTGTGTCTATCATAGGATCATAGGACAGGAAAATACTCTCTGTCCATCCCCATGACTGACTGAACAGGATCATATTGTTTCATAAGGACACCAGTGGGCCTGATTGTAACAACAGAGAAAGCTTTTTAAAGATGCATGAGAGAGGAAGGAGGGATTAAGAACTTCTTAACATGTTCTTAAGTGAAATCTCATTGTTGCTCATTTCTGAGGACCTGAGTCTCTGTGGTTACTCTTACTTTTCTATCACCATCACTCTTATAAACTCTTCTTCCATAAAAAGCCAACCTTTAGCATGGACATCACCTTCTAGAATCACCCAGTGACCACTATATTAATTGTGCATAGGCCTTTGTCTAGATTTGATGAAATCCTCCTTTCTGATAGAATGTTCAACATCTCACTTGGGGTAAAGAGCAACATGTACCATGGCATTTTACTTTCTGTAACTGGGAGCTGTTCACAAGACCCCAGGAGAAGGCTTCAAAGTGAGCCTAATCTAGGGCTTTAAGCCAGGCAACATAAAGACATCAGTTTCTCCATCTTTGTGTAAAGGTAATATATCATAGTTGACATTCAGAAAAACACTGGATGGACAAGTAGCCAGGACAGATTCTTTCAGGTCACTACTGATAGATTATCAACTGTTCTCAGAAGTGTCATTATGTTGGACCAGAGTCTTCTTCCATGTTATTCTAGGTACCTTCATCATATTATTTGATGTCTGAGTTGTTCTTGGTGCATACAGGATGGGCATCTAGTCACCCTGGTTCACAGGGAAAATAGGGCCAATCAGTGGACAGTGCCAATCTCTAGACTCCTGTGGTATGTAATGATTGACAGAAAATATGGGAAAGATCCTGTCTGGAGGAATAGAAAACATGGTGTGGTCTTTGGAGGCAGGGCAATCCTGAGATCATGGTTGTTCTTCAGTAGCCCCACAGGAGGGGGAACTGTCCTTCTCAAGTACCAGGTTTTTGTGCCCCCAGTGCTCTAGCTGTCTATAGCAGACTCTCTGCAATCAGTGCTTATATAAGTGATAATTCTACAATACTTTTAATGTCTGCCTCATCTCTGTCCATCCTACTCATGTACAGTGGTAATGGTAAACAAATCTGATGTCTTCCCTAACTATCCACTGCCAGGTGAAATTTGCATATGCCCTTAATACATTATTACAATGGTAAACATTTAATGGTAAACACAGTGTTTTTTTGGAATTATGTAAGACCCTTGATAATGTCAGTAAATCTTCTTTTATGTACATTTTAAGTGATAGAACATACACCAAAGCAGCTCAGGTGCAGACAGAGTGCCCGTCATCCCTAGAACTGATTCCAAGCTCATATTTTGGGGCTGTCCATCTACTGTGGACAGCAATAGATAGGATAGTTCTGTTTATTGGCACTAAAGGCAAATCTCTACATTCACATGCATGTCTCCATGATGGGAGAATTAAAGCTAAGCTTCTTTCCTGAAACAGGTGAGCAGTCTTGACTCTTGGGTCCACAAGGAAGTATATAGGCTATAATTGTTGCATTGGTTTTTCATGTGAAGTGGAATTTCAGAAAGAAAGGTTTCGCCTCAGAATTTACTACTATGTTCCTATAGTTAAGTTACAGAGATGTTCTATTTAAAGAGAAGCACCATAGAGTAATACAGAAGAGGGGAGTTCTTGTACAGTTGACAAGTGAATGATCAAAGTCATAGTAAATAGACATGTAAAATACAGGAGATAATGTGGCTGCAGATACCAAAAATCCACATGGCTATGACACCAGGGGAGAAACTATATATCAATGGAGTAAGTTGTCAACCCTCTACACCTCTCAGATTTTCATGTAAGTGTGAAGTTGGCCAATTTACCTTGTTAGATGATGTAACTAATTTCATATATTTGCACACATTAGTTTTGCTTTCTTAGTCAGTGTTCAATTGCTATGAAGAGACACCATGACCGCAGAAATACTTAAAAAGTAAAGCATTTAATATGGACCTGCTTATAATTTCAGATTTCATTTCATTATTGTCATGATGGGGAGCTTGACAGCACACAGGCAGCATGATAGCTGAGAGTGCTAAATTTGGATCCACAGACAGCAGCAAAAGAGAGACACTGGACCTGAATTGGGATTTTGAAAACCAAAATCCAATCCCCAATGAAACACTTTCTCCATCAAGGCCACATTGATTCTAACAGAGCCACATCTACAAATGCCTCCCAAGTAGTGTCATGGCAGGATAATCAAGCATTCAAAGACATAAATTTATGGGGTGACATTATTCAAGATATCACAGTTCATTCCCTGTTCCACAGACTTTTAGCCACACCATTATGCAAAAATGGATTCAATACAACTTTAAAAATCCTATATTCTTTCAGTCTCAAGACTGCTTCGAAGCCCAAAAATATCTTGAGTCTGAAAAAAATTTTTAACTTTAAGCCCTTGTAAAATCAAAATCAAAGAGGTGATCACATACTGCCAACATACAATGACGCAGAATAATTGTTACCATTGCAAAAGTGATAAAAGATAGTATAGTGAGGAAATATTGGAAGAAAGCAAGATCAAAAACCAGCAATGAAAACTCCAAACTCTCTATCTCAATGTCTCAATCAAAGAGTTCTTCAGATCTCCAACCCTGTTAGCTTTGTAGAATGCAACAAATTTCTCTCTCCTGGGATGGATCTACACCCAGACATCAACTTTCCTTGGCAGGTATCCCACGACTCTGGTATCTCCAATATTTAGGGGTTAGGTTATCAAGGAAGTCCAGGCTTTATATTTACAATTTCACACAATGACCTCTTTGGAACTCCATGTAGGGACATCACTGACACACGCCTTGCCTCAACAACTTTCATAACTACAAAGGGAGATTCCACAAACATTTTCTTTATCACTGACTCTCAAGCCAGAACATGATTGAAAACACCACAGTTTTCTGCTTTTTGCAGCTGAAACTTGACCATGTTGTTCAAATACATTCTTACAGTTTTCTGTTTTTGATAATTTCCTTCACTGCTTAAACTTTTCTTTAAATCTTTTTCAAAAGTTGAAATCTTAGCTGGATTGGGTATTGGTGAGAGGTCACCACACCCATTATTTCACTAAGCATCCACCTTTTACTTAAAACTTTTTATCCCCTTTAGCATCAGACTTAACTCCATCATACCCCCTGGTCGTTAAACTGTACATTTTCTATTTTTCTATTTTTCCTTGCTCAACATTACCCTTTTACTATAGATAATAGAGGCCACTAATAACCATGTCACACAGTCAACATTAGGCTCTCTTGAAATCTCCTCTGCCAATGCCAATCATCCAGAAGTCTTTAATTAATTGTCATATTTCTTAGGACAAGGGCAGAAAGAAACCACATTCTTGACCAAACTATCACAAGAACAGTGTCTAGACCACTTATTAATATTCTTCTACTCTGAAACCTTTTTATATGGGCTCCTACAATCCATAATATCCCAGACACCACTGTTTTCCTTTCTCCTACTAAGGTATCCCATTCTAACTCACTTAAACTATTCAATTGCTATCTTAATTCAAAATCCTATACTCCACACTCCATGTGATCAAGCCAGTCACATTTCTGTTACTAACATTTTTCTTAATCAGTATTAAGTTACTGTGAAGAGAAACCGTGACAACATCAGTACTTATAAAGGAAAACATTTAATTGATGTTAAATTACAAGTTCAGAGTTTTAGTATTTTATCCTCATGGCTAGAAGCATGGTGACATATAGGCAGACATGATAGCTGAGACTTCTATATTCAGATTCATTGGTAGCAGAAGGAGAAGCAAATGATCTGGATTGGGCTCTTGAACCTTCAAATATCTCCTTGCAGAGATACACTTCCTCCAACAAAGACACACCTCCTAGACTCTCTTAAGTAGTGCCACTCTCTCCAATCAAGCATTCAAATATATTAACCTGTGGAGTCATTTTTACCAAACCACCAGACAATTCCAAGAGTTTTCATGGAATTAATTTATAAAACTAATTAATCATTATAAATTAAATTTAAGCTACAAATCTACCATCTCAAATGTATGCTGAAGCAGATCAATCTGCTTGAATCTTCAAAATGCAGAACACAGGGTAAAAGCACTGTGTTTATGTTTGCATTGATATTAGATTCTGGATCATGATTTCTGTTATCAACTGTTCTCAGAAGTGTCATTATGTTGCATCAGAGTCTTCTTCCATGTTATTCCAGGTACTTTCTTCGTCATACTACTTGATGTATGAGCTGTTCTTAGTGCATGCAGGACGGACATCTAGTCACCCTGGCTCACGGGAAAAATAGGGCCAATGAGTGGACAGTGCCAATCTCTAGTCTCCTGTGGTATGTAATGATTGACAGAAAATATGGAAAAGATCCTTGTCTCTCTTGGATTCCCTGTGCATGGCTTGGCATTAAGCTATTCAGGTTGGACACTGAAGAGGAAAGCTGCATCAAGAGCTAAGGTTTATGTTTTTATCTTGACACATGCTTAGCATTTGTCAGTTAAGTATCTTTTTCTAAAGACTCTAAATTGAACTGTTGTTGGGTGGCATGAATATAATGTGTCCATAGAAAAGAAATTTATTTCTAAGTCACTCTTATTCTGAAGCATGTGAAAGTCATGTGAAGTTCCATACAATCCCAAAATCAGAAACTATTCTAATCTGATAGGACTCAAAGACCCCTGATGTTGGGTACATGCTCAGGGTCTGTCAGCAAAATGCAAGAAATGTGCTGATAGTATATCTGCAGGTAATGTTAAATGAACCACCTTGTCTCCTTCCATAATAAGACTAACCATAGCAAACTTTCTTACTCATGTCCTACCACTACCTCATGTCACAATGGTAATATCTTCACATTTTTTTCTGATCTTGGGTTATTCCTTCAGACATGGAAAATCTTTCCTCCTCGTGACAGTCTTTACTGCCTTGGGCCTGGAACAATCATCAGACATACACTGACACCATAGACAGTAACAACATATCATTGTAACACCTGAATTGTATCCATTTCTTTATATTGTCTGAGGGCCAGAAATATCTGAAGAAAGAACACATTTCTCAGCTAATCACTTCTAAATGATGATTATGAGTTAGCGTTTGTCCTACTCTCTCAGAACCTCTTCCTGTGTGTCCATTATTCCTTCAGCCTGTCCATTTACTAAGTTTTTGCATTTTTATCTTAAGTTGTCATCTTTCTTATCTTAAAGATACTTTGGCAAAGATAAAGTATGATGTTCTACAGAGTTTGCAAAGCAGCTGACACACACTGAGCCCTGAATGTACTTCATGTTGAGCCAAATCCTTTCTTCCAAAGCTCTTACCAATGCGAGAATTGTTCATTCTCCCCATTGTTTCATTCTCATGCAAACAGCACTAACCAATGACCTATTGTCAGATGTACTTATTCCTTTCTGGAGAATGACTGATGTCACTAAGTAGTTCCTTCCTGGGACTGAAAAACACATATTTATATAGGTGTCAAGGATGGTTAAAATAACTTCAGGTTTCTGCACTTCAGGGAGTTATATGGAAAGGAAAGTTAAGTCTCTCTCATAATGGGAAACAAGTAAGGTGTGGGTTGAGGCTGCATAGAAGATGGGTGTAGTCCAGACTAGAACAGAGGGTAGTACACATTTAGGATTGCTTACTCATCAAGGAACATGAGTAATTCTGAGAATTGAAACTCTTACAGAATGTTTTGACACCATCTTAGTCTTGCACAATAAATATATTCTGTTGTTTCATTTCAAAATAAAGGGTAATCTTTAGGCAAAAGAATATTTGACCTTGTTACTGCTCTAGGGAATCCAATGTTAAGTAGGGATGATGGTATAAGGAGAGAATTGGTAGTAATTAATAAATCACTAGTAGTAATCTGAACCCAACCAATTTGACCATCCATGTAGTTAGTTGTGTATTTGGATTTTAGCTGGCCCCTAGTATAGAACTGATCTCATGAATATATAGTCTAGTCCAGTGGGTCAAGACAAGAATACTTCTCTGCCCAACTGAATATACAGTCTGCTATTGTGTTTTCTAGCTCCTTATTGTACCTATAAAGCAAATGTAAGAGTCACAGGTATTTTAGCAACTGAAGCACTATCTCTCACTTTCTCTGTCACTCTGTTTTTTCTTTCCCTGCCTCTACCTCTAATTCATTCATTCTCTCTCTCTCTCTCTCTCTCTCTCTCTCTCTCTCTCTCTCTCTCTCTCTCTCTCTGTGTGTGTGTGTGTGTGTGTGTGTGTGTGTGCATGCATACACACATGCATGCATGTATGTTTAGTAGACGCAAATGTGTGCTGGAAATAGTTTTGTTTTTGTTTCTTGTTTTTGTTTTCATAGAAAAATGTGAATTAGCTTGGGGAGAGACATACTCTGTTGAATATTAACATATGGAATGGATTCTTTGTGATTCTACAGGAAGAAGGTCATGAATGAAAGATTCAACATGGAAGAGAGTAGGGAGCAGAGTAGAGTATTAGAAGATTGAGAATTGAGTGGAATTGGATAAAGATAGTCAGGAACATGGAGTGCTGCATAAGATCAGCGATATGATAGTGTAGACAGATGGTTTGAGTTCATGGAGCCTGAACTCTACTAATGCTAGGGGACAGTGAGAGCCACAGGTCAGGTTGAGACTATTTGAAGTTAATCTTTGAATGAAGGTGGAAGAATGGAGAATCTTAGGATGCTTCTTTATTGCTGGGGATGATTGATGATCAAACATTGCTACCATAGGCAGACAGTACCAGAAAATGATCAAAGAGAGCTCTACAAGCCATAAGTGATTCAAATGGGGGAGCTGAGAGATCTTCTAGCCTGTACCTTAACTTTTGTTAAAAGAATTTCCTTATTCCTCTGAGTTACTCATTTCTGTAAGGAGCAGAAACTCCTACTTCTGTCTCTGTGACTAAACCTCCACAAAGATTATCCTTCCTTAGTTCCTCTTATCTCTGGGTGACAGTTCCTCATGAGACAGTGCAGATCCTCTCTCCATGTCATGGGTATTAATGCTCAGGAAGGAAAAGTCATTGTTTTCTATATAAGGTACAAGAACAACATTTACCAATGCTTTACCACAAAGGGTAATTTTCTTCCTACTGTTCAGGCCACAGTCATGTTAATGACCACTTTTTAAGGGTTAGTGTCAGGATCTTACACTCAGTGACATGGAAACATTCAACTATGTATTATAAGGTTGTGAGATATGAAGTAGGAAAGTGTACTGACCTATGGGCATATCAGTGGGACATTATTTGAGAATGATTTAAAAGACATCAAATTCTGAAAATCACTGTTCATCCACCTCACAGAGACCAATGAAAGCGTGGAACTCTTGACATAGTCACTACCATTCTTATGTTTCCAGCATGTATCTGGATGATTTGTGCATAAAAAGGGATTCAGACGTCTAGAATCCTGGATAGCTCAGTTGATTCTATCCAACTATCTGCTTTAATTCTGGTTCACTTTGATGTTGCTTCTCCCTCCTTTCTCGGCTTCAGGAAGGCGTAAAGTATTGGGATGTGTCAGAAATAGTTGAAAATAGGATGACCCTGTTTGTTCAATGAAGCAGGAATAATGGATGTTGCTGATGTTACCATTAGCAACCTGCTTGTTTTATCATGTTCCATGACTTTCTGGAACATAATATTGAGTGCACAGTAAGAAGGAATGTAGGACTTCTGGGATGGTTTGACAGCAGGGGGATGCTTGCTCTCTGTATATGCTTCAACTGAACTCTAATGTGCTGACTGTCAGAGTTGTCTTCACTATAGTTTACTCTAGACAACACAGATAAGGAAAGGGTGATGGTAATTTTCTCCTTCCATGGGCTTTCCTAAATATGATGAAAGCATGATAGAATCCAAAACACCTTTCCATGGGGGCATACTTAAGGATTCACTTTGGGCACAGACAAGTCTCTTCTCTTCATATAAAGATTTTCAAAAATGTTAGATGGAGAATCTAAGCATAGTCTACCCCTATAGCTGAATGTGCAAGTCTAGAGAATGGGTACATGTAACCCAAGACTATGCTCTCATAAAAATTCCCCTCCCACAGACTAGCACTGAAGAAAATTGTGTCTGTGTGAGCCTAAGTAACAACCTGCCTCCTTTTCTCATAAGAGTCTACTACTACAATAAATCCAGGCTGTGAGAGTTTTCCAGCTCTGTGATGACTTTAGGAGGGAACATGATTATTCAGTCCTCTTTCTTTATTTTTTTTTCTTTTGAAAAGTCTGTTTATTTTTATTGTTTTTTTCTTTTTTTATAATTTATTTTTTCTCAAATGGTAATTCATTCACACAGGGGTTATAAACACAGAAAGGCAGGATGTGGGGAAGGGAATGACACTGGAGTGTGGGTGATCAGGAGGAATACAGATATCATCAGAACCCGGTATCCGCTGGGTGAAGGTTCAGGGGACAAGTCACTATGACTCTGCCTATGACTCGCTTGTCCTTATCTAAGTTGGTATTGTCTGCCAAGGCTACCTATTTACAAGGTCTATGACTACTCAGGCTGGTAAATTGTCACAAAAGCTGCCTGTTGACATTAGCTTATAGCCATCTGTTTTGATGTTTTTCTACTGAGACCCAAGACTTGGTGCTAGTCTTGTATACATGTATGACAGGCCTATTGCTGATTTTAGGCCTATGGCTGATTTTAGGCCTTCAGTGTGTAAGCAGGGCTGCCCCTGACATCTCCTCCCTTCTCTAAGTATAGAAGGGCTGTGGCAAAAAGAACACACATGGTATTCACTCACTGATTATTGGATATTAGCCCAGAACCTTGAAATGCCCAAGATGCAACTCACAGGCCACATGAAGCTCATAAAGAACGAAGACCAAGTGGGGGTGATTTGGTCCTTCTTAGAAGGAGCAACAAAATACTCAAGGGAGCAAATATGGAGACAAAGTGAGGGACAGAAACTGAAGGAGGGGCTGTCTGAAGACCACTCCACCTGAGTATCTATCCCATGTGCAGTCACCAAAGGTAGATGCTGATGTGGAAGTCAGGAAGTGCATGCTTATAAGAGCCTGATATGGATGTCTCCTCAGAGGCCTTCAAGAGTCTGACATATTCAGAGGCAGATGCTCACAACTAGCCATTGAACTGATCATGGGGTTCTCAATGGAGGAGTTAGAGTGAAGACTGAAGGAGCTGAAAGGGTTTGTGGCACCATGAGGAGAGCAACAAAACCAACCAACCTCAGCTCCCAGGGTCTAAACCACCAGCCTGGGAGCACTTAGGGAGGGACCCAGGGCTTTAGCTGAATATGTAAGAGTGCAGGGCCCTGCTGGGCACAGGTGGAAGAAGAGAACCTTGACCTCATGAAGGCTGGACGCCCCAGGGGGTGGGAATTCTGAGGGTGGGGAGGTGGGAGTGGGGGGGTAGATAGAGGTTACATCCACAGAGAAGAAGGAGGGGGGGTGAGGGGATTGGGGGTTCCTGGGTGGGTGGGGGATGGGGTAAGGTGACAACATATGAAATGTAAATAAAATATCCAATAAAATAAATTAAAAAAAAAGAAGGGCTGTGGCAATTCTAAACTTGTGAAGGTGGGGATAGAGAGGCCTGGCCTCCAGTATTTGAAGGGGACCTTGTAATGGCTCCAGTCCCCCTGTCATTGTCCAGTGAGGCATGAGGGCCATACCCGTCCCGATGTCTTTTTCCTGGGGAGGGGATACTTTTGACATCAACCCCTATGCAGTCAGGCTTGTCCTTCAGGGAACCCAGATAGATATTTTCATCTTTTATTGATATTCCCTTGCAGTGCTTAGCCTCGAAGCCTAAGCAAGAATTCAGATCGCCTGTCAGAGGGGGTTCTGGGTGGTCCCTCTCTGCTTGGTCTAGGGACAGAAGTCCCCGCTTTTAGGTTGGGTGGAGATGGGTTTTGGGAACACCCTGTATAAAGTAACAACCTCATCTTGAGTCTCGTGGTCCTCCATAGCTAACTAATGAAAATGTATCTGAGTAGGTTTTTTTTTCTCTAATCCTAATTAATTCACACAGGGGTTGTAAACACAGTAAGGCAGGATGTGGGGAAGGGAATGACACTGGAGTGTGGGTGTTCAGGGGGAATACAGATATCTTCAGAACCGGATATCGGCTAGGTGAAGGTTCAGGGGACAAGTCATTACGACTCTGCCTATGACTCCTGTGTCCTTATCTAAGTTGGTATTGTCTGCCAAGGTTAACTATTTACAAGGTCTATGACTACTCAGGCTTATAAATTTCCACAAAAGCTGCCTGTTCAGTCCTCTTTCTTATAGGAAGGATATTACAAATCATTCTCACCAAGGAAAATGAGAAGTTTTCCAGCTCCTTATTGTAATAAACATTATCAAGCATTGTTCTCTATGGACCACATGACTTTAAACCACACAGGGACCTTCAAATGTTATTTTTATTACAAGGACAACCCACAATTTTGGTCAGTACCCAGCAACCTAGAAACACACATCTCAGGTAATTCATCACATTCATTCCCCAACCATTTTGAGACCCTAACCCACTTGTCATAGGCCTGTCCCTTTGGAGAGTTGCAGGTAGAGATTGAATAAATGGAGTCTATACTCTGAACCAGAGCCCCAGACATGGTGAGAAATGGTGACGTGTATAGTACAGAATGGGAGGTCATAGGTATATGGCAAAAATCATCACCTCAGTCTCAAGCCTGTCACATTACCTATAGAGCTATCCAAGAAGCTCTCTCTTCTGACTCACCAAGGCCATATTCTGGACTCCAGACAGACTCACCTGGCAATGTTCCTCTGAAGTTAACTAGGACAGATTTTTCTCTGCATGAGATGGTAAAGCCTAAATCATTATGCACTATGTCCAAAATACCCAGGACACCTTCTCCTTGGACAACTTCACACAGGGCTATGTGAGCCTCTCCACTGGAAGTCAATATAGATGTTATGGTACCCACAACATTGCCTCTGATTGATCAGGCTCCAGTGACCCCTTGGACATCCTTATCACATGTAAGGAAATAAATAGATTGAATCAGATGCCTAGGCTCTGCTCTAGCCCTCAAGTGAGAAGCAATGAGCTTATGGCTTGGATGAGAGATGAAAATCTTAGGCAGGAACAAATGCAGATACAGAGGAGCAGGATAGAAACTCAATCAGATTAAAGAAACAGAGTCCCATTTTCTCAAGGCACAATCAGGTAAGGTTTCACCTCAGAACAATAAAAGAAGCCTCTCATAATCCCTCATCTCATTAGGACAGCTTCATGTCATACCTTCCAACTCAGTGAAGCCTAATTCCATGGTACACTCAGGGGAGAATGTGACCCTGCTGTGCTAGCTGACATGCAGAGTTGACACTTTCATTCTGTCAAAGGAGGGATCTTGCAGCTAAAATCAAAGTTCCAAACTCAGCACTTCCAGGCAGAATTCTCCATGAATGCTGTAAATATCCACCCTCATGGTACTATAGTTCACAAGACTCATCTATCTACCTATCATATCCCAGTCCCCCTATGGAGCTCATAGTCTCAAGGGAGGTGGTACTCACTTCTCAGGGTGATTTACAATCTAAGTCTAGGAGAGCTCTTGTCTTGGGTGGAATTACCTTGACAACAGGAAGGATTAGTCAGGAAATACATTCCCTGGCATAGAATTGAATATCAGTACAAGTCCTTCAAGTAATGTTGACTCTATTATCATTGCAATCTAGGGAGTAGACAGCGTTGGATTCTTAGAAAGATCCCAGGACAGATTTAAGATAGTGAGCAGGGTGAGTATCCCTGGGTTTGCATCTAAATCTAATCCTCCTCTTGTTCTGCTTATTAGATCCCATTGGAGCCTCCATCCCACCAGCTGGTAAGTGTCAGACATCTCTGTGCAGGGAGTAGGCTCCAATATCTGACTGTCTGGCAGCTCTTGATCCACCAAAGTTCTCATTTCTCTGTCACTTTTGAGTATAGGAGGAAAACAGAACAGAGATTCTGCTATAGACTCTGAAAGCTGGTGCTTAGACATAGGGCTATAGTAGGTGGCATCCAAGAAGGGATATTTAGGTTCAGTCTGGAGGATGGGACAGGTTGGTAAGGTCTCCATAGCTTCTCTACATTCATTTTAAAATGAGGGAAAGTAGGACACTTTGAACTATTTTATAGAAACATATTATCACATGCACACAGAACGGACAGATCCTTTGACATCAAAGGATCTGTCCCTCATTTTTATTGTTTAATCAATACAAAATCTGAGTGGATTTTCACACATTGGACACATTGTCACTAGGAAAGTTTCCTTTAGAAATTCTCCTTCTGGAAGCTTCACTGGTGGTTTTTGCCAAATGTTTGTGTATTTGAAATAAAGACATCCTGAAACTAGAGAGAGATGGCACAGAGCCCAACATAGCTGATTGGAGCAGACAATAATTAACAAAGCTCAACAAGAAAACTAGAAAACTTACAAATGAAGCTCCTCTACACCCACCAAGATGTGATATCTTAAATAATTTAAAAATTGAAATGTAAGGTTCAGTAACAATATTTTAAAAGATATCACAATCTCACTGGGTTTTGTTTGGTTTTCTTTCATTGTTCTTGTTCTTTACTTATTTTAGTTTTTTTGTTGTTGTTGCTGTTTTAATATTTGTTTGAAAGATAGCACATACCTTAAATTTTTAATTTGTTGGATCTGGTGGCTCAGTACTGAGATCCCATGTATCTTTGGAGGCTGGAGCAGGAAAATAGAAACTTTTAAAACCTCTTTAGCCTCTGTGTAAGTTCAAGGCCATTCTGAAGAGCTTAGTAAGAGCCTTTTCTAAAAATAAAAGGTAAATAATGGCTGAGATGTAGTTCAGTGGTAGAGCCTATGCCTTGCATTCAGAATCCCAAGTTCTAACTTCAATGGATTTGTTTCTGGAGCCTTTGGGTTTTTTTTTCTTCTTTATTGCTTTTCATTGTTTGATTTATGTCAGACATGATTTAGTCCTCACTGAGCTCAAACTTGCTTTTTAATTGATGATGACATTGAACTTTTGATCATCCTGTTCTACCCCTAAATACCTACCTCACAGACTTGTGTCACCTTTCCCAGATCTCATTCCTTTTCTAGTCTCTCAGTTTTTCTGTGTGCTGTTTTGTGTCAGAAACAATGCTGGTTGTATTGCTGTGGAAATAGTCTTAAAGCAATTATAAAAGTAGCAGTTTCAAAACATGGAGCAGAGACTGAAGGAGTGGCCATCCAGAGACCACCCTACCTTGGGATCCATCCTATCTACAGACACCAAACCCTGACACTATTGCTAATGTCAAAACGTGCTTGTAGACAGGAAGCCTAGTATGGCTGTCTTCTAAGAGGCTTTGCCAGCACCTGACTAAGACAGATACAGACACTCACAACCAACCATTGGACTATGGCATGGGACCCCAGTGAAAGAGTTAGGGAAGGACTGAAAGAGCTTAAGGAGATTGCAACCTCATAGGAAGAACAACAATATCAACTAACCAGATTCCTGAAGAGCTCCCTGCAAACCAACCAAAAAGTATACTTGAGTGAGTCCATGGCTCCTGCTGTATATGTAGTACAGAACTGCCATATCTGGCATCAGTGGAAGGGGTGGCTCTTGGTTCTGTGGAGGCTTGTTTCCACAGCAAAGGAGGATGCTAAAGGGGTGAGTCAGGAGTGGGTGTGTGGGTGGAGGAGCACCCTCTTAGAGGCAAAGGGGAGGGGATATGAGATGGGAGGTTTGTGGAAGTGAGACTTGAAAGGGGGACATTTGACATGTAAATACATAAAATAATAAATCAAAAAGAAAAACGAAATAAGGAGAGGAATAGGAAGAACAAGGAATTAGTGGTTTCTTGTTTATTCAGGCTAACTTCCAAGTAAATAAGACACAAACTATAAGATTTATTTGATAAGCTTTATACCACAATATCTGAGCAGTTACTAATCTATTCTGATCTAAATTTACCTTGCTACCTCCTAGCCAAAATTCCTGAGATACTTGAATTTTAGTATTGATTTGGCTCTCTCTGCTCTATGTGTTTTCCTATGTGTTGGTTGGATCCTCTCCTTGTGGTGACTCCTTTTTTTCTCCAGTTTCTCCACTCCTCTTCTGGTTGGCAGAAGTCCAATCCTATTCCATCCTCTACTCAGGTATTGACTGATAAGATTGTATTGAAGAATAAGAGACGAAATTTGGAGCAATGTTTACACAAAATTGAGGCAGGAGATTTTTAGAGTAAGCATCACAGTATCATGTCTGAACTGCAACTGGATATGAGGGCAGAAAATCAGCCCTTGAATAATACGAAGATAATCTTTATACAGTGCATAAAAATATGTCCACAATCTAGAGTATAATTTGAAAGTCAGTATGCTAATACCACCAATATCACAGTATCAGATTTTGTTTCTGTATTGGGGCATTTTGTTTGTTTGTTTGTTTGTTTGTTTTGCATCTAAGGATTTTGCCTTTATTTGTGACTTTTGAGTCTCACTGTCTAGCCATGTATGACCTGAAACTCTAGATCATACTACCCTAAAAATCATTGGCCTTCGGAATGCTGAAAGGATAGGTATCCATCATCATACCCAGTTTAGAATGCTCTAATTCTGTGAAGAATGTCATTGGAATTTTTATTGGGATTGTGTTGAATGTCTACATTGCTTTAAATCATATATCCATTTTCATACTGGTGATTCATAAACATAGAAAGCATTTTTACCTTCTACTGTCTTCATTTCCTGTGGTGGATGTGAACGTGTGTAGTATGTCTTTGTAGACATGTGCATGTGGATCCACAGATTGACATTAAATGCCCTTTTCAAGGTTTTTCCACCTTTTGGAGGGACAAAACAAGACAAGCAAGAAAACAAGACTCCAAATTGCTCTCTAAACTCAGTGCTCACAAATTTGAGTAGGTTGGGTGGCTAGTGAGTTACCAAGAGTTTTCTGTCTTGATATGTTTATAGAGCCTTGTGTTCTTGGTGTCTTCCATCTTGTCTGGCTCTTACAATTTTCTTCTTCTTCTTTCACAGGGTTTCCTGAACTGTTATGGGAAGGAATCGATACAGACATTCCATTTAGGAATGAATGTTTCAAAGTCTCTCACTCTCTGTGCATTGCTAAGTGGTGAGTCTCTATATTTTTCCATCTATTGCAGGAGGAGATTCTCTGATGATGAATGAAGAAGAGATTTATCAATACTACAATATCATTATGAATCATTTTTATTTACATTCTTTAGAAGAATTGTTGTGTCATGTATCTCCTGGTGCCTGGCCAAACTAGATTCAAGTTCTTGGCCACCAGAGATGTATTGTGGATGGGTTCAATTTCATGGAGTGAGCTTTAAGTTCAGTCAAATATCAGCAGTTTACTCCCACAAGCTTTGTGCTTATACAGAACAGTACCATAGATCAAAGGATTTGTTACTATGTTGGTGGTTACCTTCCTGCTTTTTTAGTGTAAAGAGTGCCTTGCAGGACCATGAACCTCTATGTAGGCATATTCAGTGAGTTGTGAATGTTTGTGTGGCTGGAAAACCATACAACTTGGGAGACAGTCTGGAGAAAGACTGAGGTCAAGACATGTCCAAATGCAAAAATATTGTCCTGAGACTGGCAGGAGTAGGACTGTCTTCCTCCTTGCCCTGCATCTGTATGTCCCAGCACAAGTAGACCATATGATCCTCATATCTGCCATCCTTGAGGTAGACACTTATCCTAGAGGCTAAATTTCAGGTTTAACTTCCTCCCTATAAGTACATGTCCAGAAAGCACCTGAAATTCCTCTTCTGGCAAATAAAATGTCTCCATCACCTTGCCACCAACCCATAATGTACACTCACCTAAAAACCCCTATCCACTTCCCAAGGTTCATATAGTCCTTATTACCTCCAATAAAGGAGAACTGTATCAATGAAAACCATCTTGGGGAAGGCTATTTCTCCATTGTATTCACTGGTGACCAATGTTCTGCAGAAACCACCTGCCTAACTAAGCTTTCTTCCTTTCATTTCAACCCGTTGTGTAACAGTACCTGGATATCTCAAGTGCAGAAGCACAACCAAGTCAGCAAATCTTTTCTTCAGAAATGTCATCTTAGTATTGTGGAGAACAATCAATAGCAGTAGCCTAGGTTGTTTTGGTGTTTCCAAAGACTTAAGTCAACTCCACATTTATACGTAACCCATTCACAGAATTGAAGGCTTCATTTCACAAGAGATGTCCAGATGTGGCTCATAAAGGAAACAATGATGATATTAATGATATAGTCTGATAGTATCAAATCTGAGAAGTGAAAAAATAACAATTAATGATTAGGCTAGCAAGGTGGAACAGTTGGTTAAGTTTTTTTGACACTAAGCAAGCCAACCACAGTTTAATCACTTTCACATTGTAGAAGAAGGGAACAGAATATTGCAAGTTATCTTCCAACAGCACACCCCCTCATAATAAAAGCAGTGCTAAGAGGAAAGTTCATAGCACTTAGTGCCTCCATAAAGAAATAAGATATGATAAATTCTCATATCAGCAATTAAAGTATACCCGAAAGTAATAGAACAAACAAGGAAGCACACCAAAGAGGAGAAGAAGACAGAAAATTATCAAAATCAGGGCTGAAATCAACTGGTTAGAAACAAAGAATACAATACAATGAATCACCAAAACCAAGAGGGGGTTCTTTGAGAAAATCAACAAGATAGACAAACCCTTAACCAATCTAACCAAGACACAAAGAGACAGTAGCCAAATAAAATCAGTAACAAAAAGAGAGACATAACAACTGACACTGAGGAAATTCAAAGAATCATTAGGTCTTATTTAAAAAACCTTTATTCCACAAAATTTAAAATTCTTAATGAAATGGACAATTTTTAACACACATACCACTTTCTAAAGATAAATCAACATCACATAAACTATTTAAACAGCTCCATAACCCTTAAAGAAATAGAGCCAGTCATTAAATTCTCCCAATCAAAAAAGCCCAGGACCAGATGGGTTTAGTGCAGACTTCTATCAGATGTTCAAATAAGACTTAATATCAATACTCATCAGACTATTCTACAAAATAGAAACAGAAGGAACATTACCTAATTCGTTCTATGAAGCCACAGTTATGCTGATACCTAAACTACACAAGGACCCGACAAATAAATAGAACTTCTGACCGATTTCCCTTATGAATATCAATGCAAAAATATTTAATAAAATTCTCACAAACAGAATCAAAGAAAGCATCCAAATGATCATTCACCAAGCTCAAATAAGATTCATCCCAGGAATGCAGGGATGGTTCCATATACAGAAATCCATCAACATAATCCACTATATAAACAAATTCAAAGAAAAAAATCACATGATCTTCTCATTAGATGCTGAAAAAGCCTTTGACAAAATACAAAACCCCTTCATGTTAAAAGTCTTGGAAAGATCAGGAATTCAAGGCACACACCTAAACGTAATAAAAACAATATACCGCAAATCAATAGCCAAAATCAAACTAAAATCAGGGACTAGACAAGACTGCCTACTCTCTGTATCTATTCAATATAGTACTCAAGTTCTAGCCAGAACAATTAGACAACAAAAGGGGGTCAAAGGGATACAAATTGGAAAGGAAGAATTCATGATATCACTATTTGCAGATGATATGATAGTATACATAAGCAACTACAAAAATTCTACCAAAAAACTCCTACAGCTGAAAAACAAGTTCAGTAAAGTGGTTGAATATAAAATTCACTCTAACAAATCAGTAGCTTTCCTCTACTCAAAGGATAAATGCAATGAGAAAAAAAATTAGGGAAACAACATCCTTCACAATAGTCACAAATAATATAAAATATCTTGGTGTGACTCTGAACAAGCAAGTGAAAAATCTGTGTGACAAGAACATCAAGTCTCTGAGGAAAGAAATTGGAGACCTCAGAAGATGGAAAGATCTCCCATGCTCATGGATCAGCAGGATTAACATAGTAAAAATGATCATCTTACCAAAAGCAATCTACATATTCCATGCAATCTCCATTATAACTCCAATTCAATTCTTCACAGAGATAGAAAGAGCAATTTTCAAATTCATTTGGAACAACAAATAACCCAAGTGAGTGAAAACTATTCTCAACAATAAGAGAACTTCTGTGAGAATCACCATCCCCGACCTCAAGCTCTACTACGGAGCAACAGTAATACAAACCATATGGCATTGGTACACAGAAAGTCAAATAGAACAATGGAATAGAATTGAAGACCCAAAAATCAACTCACATACCTATGGTCAATTGATCTCCTCCATCTCTCCCTACACCTGATCCTGTCCTCCTTTTTTCTCTCTCCCTCTCTATCTCTC